>NW_020455754.1:798364-1318964 GCF_003342845.1 Nothoprocta perdicaria
GGCCACGGGCGCGCGCGAGACGCAGAACGGGTCGGGTCGCGAGGGGGACCCGCCGCCCGCCCGCTGCACCGCRCGCCCCATCCCAGGGAAGCGCCCACGCTGCCCACCGCGCACAGCTCCAGCCGCAGCACCGGGCCCCAGGCGCCCCTCGCCACCCCGCGCCTTCATGCAACAAGGGTCGAGGGGACTAAACATGACGGCATCTTCCCCGCAGCAGCCCTTGGACTTGGTCTCTATGGGCATTAAGCACAACGTAGTGGGAAACAATGTAGACTTAGCCCATGCAACCTACTTAGAAATGGCAAATCTCGTCCCGTAGGAGTATTTCTCCAAAAAGCAGAACAGRGCTACTCACACGATACCAGGAAAGCAGAACCCAAGGGCTCATTAGACACGAGGCATCAAAGACTCAGCGGTGGCCATCAGAGAGCTGCCCGTCACTGRCCTAGGCCAATGTGGACACCTTGGGAAGGCGGCCGCGTTGTCCACTGAGCTGAAACCAAGATTAGATATCTAATGAAAAACAAGGCAGGTGACTCTCCCAGGTGTAGAGGTTCCTTCCCACAATGCAGTTTACAGCAAACAGCAGAAATTCTTCCCCCAAAATACCCAAATACCTCATTCCACTGTTCGGGTTTATGAAGACAACAGCTCTGAGCACAGATCTAACCAAGGGAACACCAAAACCTCACCTGTAGGCATTCCTACAAAGACTGGTGGCTTCTTGCCCACATTCAGGGTGAACAGTGACTTTCAAAAGTTATTACAGCTGACAAAGTTTAATATGTTGTAGAAAGGTGAGAGTCTCTGCTCCCCAAAACAAGCATCCTAAACCCAAGACATGGGAGCAYGGTCCCAACGGCTCTTGCTCTCTATTCAGGGTAATCTTGGATGCTCCCGGATGTGGTGATAGAGCTTGGATGGGTAGGAGGTTTGGTCCCATCTCTGTAACCCTGTGTTAAGGGTGCAAGAAGAAATGCGAGACTGAGCAGAACAAACTACCTCCTTTCTTGGGGTAGTAACTACTCTTACCTTCTGGACTACCAAATGAACGGCGAGCACRGGCAGCTGCTCCTCCTCTAGCAGCTCTTAAACCTCTCAGCTCTGTTTCCTTCCTCAGAGGGGAGATGTAAGGGCTGCCCTTGAGGAGCAAGCGGCAAGGGGTGAATCCCCAGCCACCACCACCGCCTGCCGCAGAGCTCGGAGCGTCCGTGTCCGTGTCCCTGCCCTCCTCCTCCCGCCGGCAGCACCTTGGGCAGYGCTGGGTGCCGGAGCTGCCCGCGACGGAGGCTGCAGAACCAGGCCCGGTGCCACCGGCCGAGAGCAGCCTTCCCACCTGCAGGAAAGCCAGGGCTCCCTCTCACACTCCTTTGAAAAACAGCCTTTCAGTGTCATTTGAAAGGAAAGGAAAAAGGAGAAAGCAAGACTTAGAATTTACTAGAGATAAATCCCTGATGCTCGTCCCCTTGCCTTTTAAGCCTGCGTTTGAAGTCGCTAACCTAGAACTGCTGATTTTCCTGTGTGTCCTTAGATATCATTATTCCTCTATTAATATGTAGCTGCTCCACCACACTGATTTCTGTAACTTGATCAAAAGACGCATAATGAAATACAGTTTCTGGAAGCTGATGCTGTGTAAATGGGGTGTACAATGAAGGCAAAATTTTAATACTGCGGCTAATTAATAACTGGAACTTTATACCTATGGACTCCGTGTTGCTCGAAATCTTTATACAGAGCTGCAGTATCTTTCCCAAAGACACGCTGCATCCCAACCCTAAGCGATGGCCCTGATGGAGGGACTATTTGGGGGGACGTTTTCTGGCCGGTGTTACACAAGAGGTCAAAGCAGCATCTTCAAGCTCCAAAAGCCACGAATCACATGGTAGGCCACGGTCCACTGGAACAATACGGGAGTCAGCTCTTCGGAATAAAGCGAGCGCTTATCKTACCCAACAATGCCTCTCAAATGCCTTAACATGTTGCAAAGAGGATTACTTTAATTAATTGGTATGATTTCCCACATTTATTATATATACTGGAATATCATTGGTTGCACCTGATTTAGATGTCCTATTTTCATTCTTAATCCTATGCCTGCAATTGCACAGGAAGGGATACATCCTCCAGACAGTAGTGTGGATTATAAAGAAAATAGAGAGGAAAATGAGAAAATACACCGGGGAGTTCACGTGTTCCAAGAAAGGAACCACACGGAGGTAGGGGAGAAATATCTGAGCAGCAGGCAGTGAGCTACCGGCGGGGAGGAAAGGGCCGGGCAGGGAATTTTAACACGCTGGAATTGCCATCTTTGGTAATTCAACAAATGCGACGCATGTTGCACATGAGAATCAGGGAGCTTGGGCCACATTTTAAAAATYGTCACAAGTGGTCTGCAATTTGTCGAACAAAAAGAAAAAAAAAGAAAGGTGTTGAATCTGTACCAGTGTTTCCAGGTAGCCTGCAGTCCCCTTAGCTGTTTTTTGTCTCCTCCTGCCCATCCACCTTGTAAGAATTACAGGCTGTCTCGGGAGCGGGCAGGCGGAGAGGCGCTCGCTGCATGCTCCGCTGGCTCCCAACAATTCAGAGCCATCAACAAGTTGGCACTTGGGGAAGAAGGAGAGGAAAAAAAAGATGGGAAGTGTTTGCAGGTAATACCTGTGCAGTGGAAGGTAAAGAAAATGCGCACTCCTACACAGGCACGGAAAGCTGCTGGACTGCACGATGGAGCATTTGTCTTCAGAGAAATTGCTGGCTGCAAATAAGAATACTCGGAAAACACAGGCTAATGAGACCCTCATGCAAAATGAAGTAGAATTAAGTAGAATACCATGGAGCTGTAGTGGTGTACACCTGTARCATTCTCCTCTGCACACATGGGAATATGCTGACCACAAATACTTCAAAGGTAGTCTCCACGGTATGGCTGCCAACTGATTATTGAAGCAGGTTTGTGCCATCTGAAACGACTGTCAAGCCTGTGACCTTCTGGAAGGCCAAGGGGAGGACTTGGGTGTTCCGACAGGCTGGCTCGCAGGAAGCARCGGCCTGGGAGCACTGGAATTAGCTCTCTCTGTGGAAGAGGAGGTGCTGGGATGCACCGATTCCAYTGCCATCACTGTGCTGAGAGCGCCCGTCATGCCAGAACCCTCAACTGGTGACACGAGTGCTCAGCTCCATCCCCACCTGTAYGAATCGGGACCCGGGTCGCTGCTCCCTGTGCCTGGTGCAGATACTCTGCAGTCATCCTGGTGCTACTGCAAGCGTCAAGTACAGCACTTCTACAGTCCCCTCCCGAACACTGATATCTGGTTTCTCATCACTGTTCCAACACCAATGCAACAAACACCTGAGAATTACCTAGTCCTCAGCTCTGTTCTGCAAGGTGCTGACTCACGCTTTGGTCATTTAACAACCCACTCCATGGAGGGAGAAGCTTCCCCAGCAACTGCAGAGAGKTTCCTCCCATCACAGTGACCAGGCGTGCACTTCTCTTGTCCGTGTAAAGAAATGCCTTCACATTTCTGCTCTAGGAGAAAACGCTCCAAGACAATCATTTAAAATAACGTGGGAAGGCGGGCTTTGCAAAGAGAACTAAGGAAAAGACYGGCGTCTATTTCTGACAGCACAAGTATTGTTTTTCAGCTCAGCATGAAGCGTTATTGGTGTGGATGAGATACGCCACAGACCGGCGTTTTGCAGCTGCAAAGAGTAATGGAGAAAATATAAAATTAGGCGCGAGCCAAGGCAAATGGCAACGGGTGCGGGTTTAGTGCGTAGCGTAGGTGACAAGTCTGCTCAGTCGTCCCGAGTTCCAACACGTGAAGTCTTCTGGGGAATAAGACATGAAAAGAGACAGAGAGAGAATAGCAAGGTGTAAAGGATAAAGTAGCTGGCTTCCCTACTAATTTCATCAGCATAAGATTTAAAGTCTGACTCAAAATCAGTATTAAGTTAGCAGGCTACCTAGCAATAAGCATATTAGAAAAGCAGACAAATCTTCCACTAGACAAGTTATGTAAAAAGGATGAAAGAGAACTAAAAAAGCAGAAGCATATTCATTTTTAATTTATAAAATATATATTTTTATATAAGCAAATATATAAAATAGGGCACCCTATCTGTATTTACCTTCTGTATAATACATTTCTATCTCTATCTAAAATGCCAATGCAAACTTTACTATCAGCAGTTATTCTTTTTAAATCAGCCCACTCCAAAGACTGAAAAAAGCTCAGTGTGGTGACTGAAGCATTATGAAATGTCGGCGAATCATTTAAATTTCATAGGCTCATTTGACATTAGATTGTTATTTTTTAATTACCAAGATAGCGAGAAATATTAGATAATAATAAAAACAACATCAAATTCTCAGGAAATAACTTTCTCCGACTGATCGCGTGAGTTCCATGTTGTTGCATAGCACTGGTAATAACATCATGAAATAACAGTAACTGTGCAACTGATGAATATTTAAAATAAACTAACAAATAAATAATTTCATTTCTGCCTTGCTTAGCTCTATTTCATTTTAACCCGAGCTTTCAAAAGTTCATTTTATGCTTTGCGCTCTCTTTTTCCACCCTTCCCTGTAATGCAAACCACTTTCCTTGCAAAGAYGTCCCATGAAAGCGCACACAGAGATAGAGATTTGCCTTATTTATCCCCCCAGCAGCAGGGCGCCACTTTTGCTCCTCGCTGGAGGAGATGACAGGACTCCTTGCCGGTGCAGGTTCCAGTTTAAGTGCCTGATTTCCTGAACCTTTCTGAAAGGAGGATGATGAACTTGGCTGCTCTCAGTCATTTTGTGTGATGAAAGGTGCAGGATCAAGAGGAAGTTTTCATGCCTGATCTCCTTTCGTTATCTGTTTTGTTAAAGTGCAGTGAGCACCTCACGAGCAGCCCAATATTTAATGCGTGGGCTATAACAGCACCGGGCAACAGATTTATGAAGTGTTATGGGATACACACTTTATTTGCCGTAAATATGTACAATGTAAAGAAACTTGCCTGTTTATCAGGCTCAGTAAGAACTACCACAGTGCAAAAAGGAATGAGGGCAGCCATAGAGGAGTGTGGAATTAGGCCAGGGATTTTATTCTGCAGAGAGCTGTAGCTCACGGTACCTCTGGAAGATGACAACAAGAAAATATTCCTGCAATCTCAAATGAGATAGTCTGATTACTGAACATGTGCTTTTTTTTAGACTGTAGGGGACCAGAAATGAAGCCAATGTATCATAGTCATTTTAAGGTTTGTTATGCTCCCATGTTTATGAAATGGAATTTTAAACTGGTGAAAAAGGCAGGTAATGAAAGGATCAATGAGAATGTATATTCGGCTGGCTTAGCTTATCCGATGTTACGCTTTGTTTGTTTTCTTACTTTATCTCATTTCAGAAACAAAACAGTGCTCGCTATATAAAACCTGCCAAATTAGCCAAGTGCAATTTGTTTCCATTTTTAATGCCAATTCATTGTTAGTTTTCTCTATTTTCAAACAATTGCTTGATTTGCCAGGCTTGTTCAAAGACAAGACTTCTTTTCTTTGTATCTGGAGGAACTGGTAATTGCTGGTTAACAAGCACAGAACTTATTAAACAATTCTTTTATTCCCATTCTCTTCCAAAGACATCCAGGTAACTCCAGCTATCTGCATAATTGTCTCCACATTCCCACACTACTCAGTGAAAAACACAAGATTTGCAGAACTTCCACAGATACATTTGATATTTGGTATTTGTGGAACTTACTTTCTGCATTCTGCTGTCCTATTTTGTGTTAGAATCGTTTGGGGGACCATTTGTACTCCTGATGCTACAAACAAYTCCCTGGTCTCAGGAGCAAAGGTGGTACCCAGATTGCCAGCTCCTCACTGCCAAGAGCGGTAGGAAAGGATTATAAAGGTACCCCATAAAGAGGATTTAAAATTCTCCCACTGTTTCCTTTGGAATCTGAAACTTAGCTYGCTAATACCAAGCTTTTTCTCAATTACTGCCGTTGAAAAAAAAATCTATTGTATATAAACACATGTAAAAAAAATACAAAAAGCAGATATGTTTTTTTACACAGCTAGTAAGATTCCACAAACRTAATTCCCTCATCAGCAGGTTCATCGTAACACGAGAGTGCAACAGGCTGGTGGTTCTAATGCCCTGTTTCACTAACAGAAACACTAACGTCTGACTTGTCCATCCATCCAAGTAAATATATATCTCTTATTATACTTAAGAAAAAGGCGGTTATGCAAGATGCTACCGTTTGTACTAACTCCGCAGCGCGTTCCTATTCACACTTTGACACGGTTCTAATAACGGGCCACAGGAAAACTTGGTGTCTGTCCATAACACCAATTATTACCACTGGCATAGCTAAGACTTCCTCCTGCAATTACTCACCCCGGCTGCCAAGAGGGAGCATATCTGCATTTATCTTCATTATCTTTCTACTGTTAGGTCTTTTTTTTACACTGTGCGGAAGAGGCTGATACACATTTGGCGAGAGACTGACTGGAAATTCAGCCATGACCTAAGTGGCAGGACAAGCCACGCGTCCCAGGGCTGCTATTCCGAGAGGGAGCTCGAGGAGCAGACGTCGGGACCCGGCGCTGGTTTCACATCTCGTGCATCAGCACCGCGGGCAGCAAAGCAGCCAAGGGGAGCACGCGAGGTAAAGCAGAGCACACACATTTGGGCACGGAAACCTGTGCACAAGGACAACCCTACAGCACAGCCCGACGAAACTTCAATATCCTCAAGACTGATTTCGCATTTTCAGCTTCCTCACATATTTTAATTAAAGACAAACAGAATTATTGACAGTACAAATTATTTTTTTAGATGAGAAACAAAAGGAGATGCCAGACTAATTTATCCGCCTGTGTTTGCATCTCTTTTTTCCCTGATTATTTTCACAAATGAGTTTACTAATAGGAATGTTTGGTAGAATAACAAAGCAAACATCGTTAAATATTTTGATTATTCACAACAGAACCTATAACTTATATTCCTTCAACTGGAAAAGAGAAACGTGCTGTGTGACCTACATGCCCATTCAGAAAACCTGAATATGCAAAAAGCTCTGCTTATGAATGAATTACAGACCAAAAATTATGCATAGATAYTATTCAGCAAACAGTTTCAACATATACATCAGAAAAAAATAGTTTGTTTGGAAAACTTGCAAACGGAAAATGGAGCAAAGAAATTATTCATTATGAATTATTTGTGCAGCATCTGTCTTACTTTCTCATGTTAATTGCCTCTGCTAAACCACATTTTCTCCCCTTCAGTATGTAAATTAAAATGATTTTGCATATTCTCTGAATACCCAGTAAATGTAAGTTTCATTACCTTACCACTTATATCTTCTTTGTCAGTCTAATTATACTACAGTTTATATAATTTTAAAATTTGACCTACCAGCTTCCTGTAGACTGCCACCTCTTCTTCTGGATTTTCAGTATTGCCTGTATGAAAAAAAAATGGATTAAAACCATGCCAATTTACCGCATTCGTTAAAGAACRGTGTATGTTAATTCTCACTGCACATACATATATGCATATTCATAGAATAAAAGCCAGGTTTTGTTCTTACTCACAGCACTCCTAATGGAGCTGTTGTCAATTTAGGACATGATCCAAAATCCACTGGAATTAGCATGGAGGAATCCTCCTGCWTTTCAGAGTCTGGATCAGACCTTCCCTTGGAGAAACTGGGGTAGGCATCTCTGCATGCTGTGCCACCTATGAGATACCACGTGGGTTGTACACAATTATTTCCTTTCCTAAGTACAAGGTCATATAGCAAGAAATTTGATATCCTCTGATATCCTCAAAAAAAAGAGTATTTTTCGAAAGATTTTTCTGACATTTTGGTTCCACGMCCACCGAGTGATGCTGTCCTCCAAGAACCAACGCGGGAATTAAACACATATACTGAATCGCATCTTTCTTTGCAACAGCCCCACACCACCAACAGAACTAAAAGTGTCCAAGTGCCCTCTCAAAAGCTGTGGTGGCCTCAGCAGCTAAATCCAAGGCCAGTGCTTCAGGTCTTGGACCCCAAGTGTCCCCATGGCCAAATCTCTCCCACTAGGTCACTGATAGAGGCATCTGAGAGCAGCCTCCAGAGAGCATATATATATATATTCAGATTTATATATATATTTTTAAAAGACAAGCAGAAAGCACTTTTTTTTTTTTTTTTTTTGAGTGCTGTACTTAGAAGCCAAGCACTTTGAGCAGCACAAAGCTAAAGGCACAAAACCTCCCGTTTAAGATTCCATCTTCAATGTGCCACAAAAGACACAACCTCTGAAATGATTTWCTCCTTCTATTCTGTACTGAAGTTACGAAACGATGCTCTAGCACGGGCAAGGCGACTGGATGAAAGCATGTTTATTCATTTTTTTTCCTGCTAGGGGCAGAAACGCAGCTGAATGCTTACACTAAGTGCTCTGCAATAGCCACGAGTACATGGCCAAGGCACAGCAGGTAGGCATTATTCCCTGCACATTTCTACTGAAAACTATTTTCTTTTTAACATCTTAGTRGATTGCAACAGGGAAAAAGAAGCAAGTTTATCAGGCAGCAGGTTTTAGATCAACACGGCATTTGGTTCACTTGTGCACTGCAGTTAGTGCTGGATCATAACTGAATTTCTGTATTACAAACTTACCTAATGTATCATGAAAATCTGGGGTTTTTTGTTTGTTTCTTTCTTTCTGATACAGCTACCCTTTGTTCTATAATGCACCATAACTATCATATGACTTCTCAAAAGAATGACGCTGAGAAAATTTTAGGCCTCATTTTCAGCAACTCATTCTCAAGATTTTTTCTTTTTTTTTTTTTTTTTTTCTAATATACCTTTAGGCTACAAAACACATCTATAGGCTTTTCTCCTCTCTGTAGGATGTGTTGTCCTGTATGCTTTAGCAGTTCAGTGAACTGAGCTGATTCAAATGAGCCTTGAAATGTTAAATACAACTTGTAATATCAAAGGGTCTCATATCAAATAATTTTGTTCCTCTGGATCCTGGGGAGATTAACGAGTCGTGTGGTGACTAAAATGTCCACTAGTCACATCAAATATCTCAGCACTGCAGATATCATTATCTGCTCATTGAAGGAATGCCTAGAAAATATAGCTTGAGCATTCAGTGCTTTATTTGTAYTGTAGGAGCAAGGGGCATGGCATGTAGTGCACACCCAGGCCCACAGGACTGTGAGAAAACACTAAATGCTGAATAATTGTGTGTGACAGGAGCTCTGTGGGCAGCCTTGGTGTGATGTTTCCTTGCAGTTGGTGTAGAAACTAATTTTTTGGGTCAGATGGTAAGCTAAACACACTAAACGCAGTATGGCTGCACTTCAGATTTTCCTCTAGTCGGGTTATCTCAAAGCAAGAGAAATAAATTGTCTGTTCTAGATTTTTTTTTTCTGTTTTCCTTGCCATATCTTTCAGCAATGCCTGCTTCAAGCTTGCTTGCTTAACTTCTGAGCTGAATGATGATGAAATACAGTTCAAACTGGCCCAAGACCGGGCCCTAAAAACACTCAAGTATCTTCTGAATTGAAGAGGAGGAGCTGTCAAGAAATTGCCTCCTCCTTTCTTTCAGAGGCAGGAGTTAACAGATAAGCATTTACAGACAATCCTCTTTGGATTTCACGACCTGGACCCGGCCTGTTGATCACCGCAGCCCCGGTACGTTGACCGCCATCCTCAGGAGAACGGCACCGCTGCGGAGCAGCCAAGGGGAGCCTACGGTCCCGGTCCCGGCTCCTCCGCGCCCATGCACACTCTTACACCACAATTAACTGGTGTATCTTGCATTTTCACGGGACAGKAATAAAACTTTTATCTATGTACTTCATGACAGATTTACAGCAAGCATTTCAAAAGGTAATGAGTAATTAAATCAGTCTGAAAAACAGGAAGATTGTGTTTCCCAGGGCGGGCATTTGAATCGCATATGCAGTGACACGGGGAATCAAATGTTGCTAAAACGCAGTCTGAAAACTCAAATCCATCTGAAAAATCGAGAACTTCGACAGAACCTAAGTGGGTTTGTTRCTGAATATCGTCAACAATTAAAAGGTATAAAAAGTATATAATGGGATATAGAAAAAAGTATAAAAAGTATATAATTGGATATAGAAAATAATCTGGCATTTTTTCCAGAATCCTTGTTTTAAGGAGAAAACGTGGAGTCTGATACCACTGCAGTTCAACTGTTTAACTACATAATGAAAACCACAATATATGGAAATGAGTGGGGAGTTTTTAAAGGAAAGCATACTGCCATTTTCCTTGCATTAAAAATCAAAGCCAATTAAAACATAATTTAATTAGAGAGTATCTTATCAGCTGTAAAAAATAAAACTGATTGATATTCAGTGTTGGGCTTAGTTGGCTACTGCTGCTTGGAAAGTGATCATGAAGCTGACCTATTTGTCACTTCTTAATGGATAATTTTATGTATTTTTATATTTTCTTTCACCCATCTGAAGGCATTTTAATGAGTTAATGTTTGATTGTTCATTGTTTGGGAAATGTTATAAATGTCATATTGTCATTTGAAAGCTTATTGGCATTCTGATTAAATATCTAGCATGAGTGCATCCTGCTCTCCCATTACAAGGAATATTTRTCTGATAGTAGAAATTCCCTTAGGATTCTCCCTGTCTGACTGCCCAGGATGATGTTACCACCTCCGGTTTCAATATTGCAGCTGGGTGGACACAGGTCAGGTAAGTTCAGAGCAGCTGTAAATGCAAACTCCTCGCTCACCTGGAGGAATCCCTGGTGCTTTCCCAGGGCCTCAACTTGTCCATGTAAGAGAGAGCCAGAGCTGATGCATGTTGAGGAAATCACCAACTTATCTCGATCAAAAAAACTTCAAGTGAACAAAAAAAAGTCATTTCTTAAGCCAGAAATTGCTGCGTACTCAAAAGTTACTCTACTGCCACTGAGAAAGCAGACTCAATGCTCAATAAATGTTACCCAGCCGCGTGGGTATCTATCTATCCTCATATTAATCTTGCAAATAAAATAGTTCTTCTACTAGGATATGGTTGTACAACTGGAGCTATCCCTTTACTTTTGGATTAATATATTTATTCTAAGGAGAGACTACCAGTAAACCAATACTTACACGTATTACAAATTAATTACTGCTTTCCTAAGAACTAACATTTCTATACAGAAATCCTAGGATGATTTCAAAGGACTGACAGGCAAATTAATAAATCAATTACAGAGGTTTTGCAATAACCGTAAGGATGGTGTGAGCACTCTGGTGAGAGGACATCTGAGGAGCATTTACAATTCTTAGGTCTGCAGACCCTCTGCAGCAGCTGTACAGAGTGACTGAACGATCAGGGAAAGAAGGGATTACTTGGGCTAAAATAATATCTTTCAAGGATATTCAGAATATTTCTGGTGCCCTTTTCCAGACAAATTTTCCCTTTTCATGCTCAATCCAAACCTTTTCCAACTGTGCCAGGTATGAGTTTTCCTTTTTAGGAAAACCCGTGTAAAACCACTTCTAAATAGCCGCATTTTCCATCCAGGCTGGCTCACTTCTCCGACAGCTGAGAACCATAACAAGGCATGCGAAGGGAGAAGCATTCATTGAAAGCTAGTTTTATTTGCAGATAGCCATGAGGAGGTAGACAGTGATTAGTGAAAAGTAATATGCAAAACAAAAMCAAAACCATTGGCAGGTACAGAGTATGAGTTCATCTACAATTAGAAATAAAAACTACAGGTGCCTAATTAGATCCCCATCTTTAAAATCCCAAGTAAAAATGTCAAAGAAGCTCCAATTTGCAGCTTATCAGGAAGCTGAGCGTTACCCATTTCTCTTCCCTTTAAAAAAACAAACAACAAACAAAAAAMCACCCCAAACTTAAATGTTCCAAGTTCTATATGTCATTGAAAAAAAACAACCAAGCAACCAACCAAACAAATCCCCCAAGAACTTGCAAAATTAATCTGATATTCAGGTTATTTTACTCCAAGAAACTAATTTTCAGAATGACCATGTCATGAAGCTAACAGGCTTAAACTGGTATTTCCAGTTCTGGTTCAAGAAAAGGGATCAGCGAACATGTGTACCAACACACACTGAAATCCATTTAAGAGGGCAGCTTTTCACATTAAAAGGTTCAGATGATAGGTTATGAATAACAACGGTCTCATTTAAAAGGAAGAAAATAAATAGAATTTTGTTTAATGCAGCAGTTTGAGGAGAGGGGAAATTATTTGTACAAGTAACCCAGCAGGTCACTGACTTCATTGCAATACAATTAATTAAAAAAATACATAAACTAGCTAAGGGATATTGCGAGTTGAGTTTCTCACATTGTTGAAAACAACTGTCCTCAGGGCTATCAGATTATAAATACACACTCATCCTCTCCTCAATTATAAAGCAAAAGCCTGCTAAGCCCTACATCCTGAACAATATCCAGAAAGAAATCTGCAAGAAAATGATAGCACTGTGTGGTAAAAATGATAGCACTGTGTGGTAAAACTGCAGCACATGACAAATTCTGCTATAGTATTAGCTGCTTTTAGGTATTGCCCAGATAATTTTTGTTTGTTTTGTTATGAATTGTTCAAATGAATCTGACAAGAACTGGGTTGCCAGGAAGGGATGGGCTGGACAGGTGCTGCTCAGTGCTCAGAAATTCATAATCGAGGCAAGGCAGAAAAGGGACAAGGAGAGTTTCAGTTGAAAAGCACCAAAAAGCTCTGAGGGAAGAGCAGAATGTCACTGGAGAAGCCTAAGTGCCCTAGTAGAAATGTCTATTAACTAACACCAGAGTAACGGGTGTTTGTGAAGGACACCCTCAAGAAAGCCTCCAGCTTGCCACAAACAGGGGGTTTCACTAAAACCAGCGAAGTTACCAGGTGAAAAGCTTCAAGAGATAAACCAGCAATTTATTATTTCAAGCAATACAACAAATAAAAATAATCTGTGAGTGGAAGTTAGAGTCCCTAACAAAATACCTCTCCTTTTTGCTGCTCATTATGAAATCTCCATACTTCAAATACTTTCTGCTGCTAATTTATTACAAATATGGGAGACTATCAGGTTTGCAAAAAAGGTACCTCACCTTTAGGCGAGTGACAAGAAAAACAGCAGTAGCAGCAAGTACGGGGAGTGTTCAGAGCCTCTCCTCTCCCTTCCAACTGGCTTTAGGAAATGCCTACGGGAATAACAGCATCCTGTTGGAGGGCACTTTACTTGAATAAGAACAGGGGGGTAATCTTAAAATTCCTCAAAAACTCCTTTTGATGATGGCAAACCCAACAAAAATGGCGACAAACTTTTGGCCAGGACACTCAACATAAAGGCAAATACAGAAGAGATGCGTTAGTCAAACACGAGTTATTGGACTCAGTTCAGAGTGAATGGATGCAATTATATGCTGTGGTATGGAGGAGGTCAGGTTGCACGAGCCGATGATCCCCTTGGCCTCCYGCTCTGCGCAGCCTCGCTCCTGTGGGAAGTCTGTAATTCATGTGCTGCTCCTGACTTATTTATAAGAGCCCAGCCACGGTAATAATGCCTGTGCATGAGGCTGAGGGTCTTTGTCCACAAATTCTGTCAGCAAAACTGTATTTAAACAGAGGCACGACGGCACGTTTTTCATGTTATGGTGAGATCGAGGCCTAGAGGGGAGGACGGGCGCGTTGCTGTCCCGAAGCGAGGGCGCGCGGTAACGTCGGGCTCGGGGTTTCTTACACTGCTGCTGCCTGTGCTGCTGCTCTGGGTAAACAGGAGCGCGGGTCTCGCCTCGCACACTGCTGGTTCTGCCTCTCAAGGCTGTAAAATGGACATTTGCTGTGTGCTTTGCAGACCGGTGCAGCTGGCTTTTTGTTCCCAAGTGTCATTAAGGAAACAGGACAAGTCGCAGGGCACCGGGTGAGGCCTGGGGAGCATCGGCGCCCGAGCCAGGTCAAGCCCCCGTGCTCGATGTTTGTGCCTTCCCTTTCACATATGCATGTGTAGAACTGGCCTCCAAGGAAATGTGTGTTAATATCAAACCTCAGCTCTGGACAAAAACCAAAATGCAACTAAAAATCCCTCAGAATATTTGGAAAAAAAATCTAGTATTTATATTATGAACATCTCTCTGCTGGTAGTAATTATCTGGGTGTTAACTTGTTAACAGTTTCTTCTCAGCAATATATATTTTTTTAATTAYAACTTATTAGCAACTCAAAACTAGTATGCTACTATTCTTACGACATTAGCTACTTTTTACTAAAATTAATCCCAATATAATTATATTGTTTGGTAAAAAAAGCTTTAGATATAGATCAGAAAACCCATCATCCACTCACTAAACTGAGAATAATTGCCCATACTTTCTAAATATTTTTTGAACTGTCTCCTAATAATAAGTTTCCACATTGAATGCTATAAATATCATTAGATTATATGTAAGAATTATTTCAGCATACAATGTTTCCCAAAAAAATTGTATCTCCTTTTATCTGCTACCAGACCATAAAAGAGATTTTGGCTAAAAAAAAAAGGGTTTGCTACTCTCACTTTATTATTAATGTGTCATTTTATGCTTTGTGATTCTTCAAATGCTGTTTGTTTTGTTTAGTCCTTGCTCATTTGCTGCTCGTTATTCAAAGCACATAACAAATTGCAGGCACGTGGCAGTGGTGGTGGAGCTGGTGACGTGATCACTAAAACTATATAAATGGCCACTGAAGCACATATAGCAAATAACTCTCTAGCATAAATACCCAGGTAGTGCCTGAATATAGATTGCATTAATAGTAATGCATCAAATTACACCAAAAGAACCATAAACACAGTAAAAGTACTGAACAACTAGGAATTTAAGTCTTTATCGATATTTCTCCCCAAGAAAAGTTACTATTTTCAAACTAGTTCCTTTAGTTGGTGTATGCRGAGTTGCAGTATGTTCCAGTAGAAAGAAAAATAATTAATATTTCATAAATGGACTGAACAGCAGCACCCAAAGGGCCGGGCAATAGCTGGCCCCCTTGCTTTAGCTGGCATTTCTATAGGACTGCCCAGCTATTCTTTTTCCAAATGTCAAGCACTGCAGTTAGCAACCGCTTGAGTAGATAAAATCCTAGAGATTAASAAATGAAGCATTTACATTTTTAATTCCATAACTTAATACCTCTTTGTAACTAGGCAGGCCATGACAGCTGGCAAGGGAAGGGCAGTGCAAGGAAATGCCGGCTAATCCGGCAGCAGGGCTCCTGGGAAAACACCCACAGGTTGGTGGGTGCAAAGGCCTTTTTTCTGATGCAGAGCTACTGACTGCTCACGCCGCTCAGGACAGGCAGGGCCACTTTCCCAGGCATCAGATAGTCCCACTCYATGAGGATGCTCCCTACATGTTTCCAAAGGAATTTCTGAGCACATCTTCCTTAAAACCACTGCAGGAACATGGAGGGAGCTGCAGTTGTGCTCAATCTGCCCTCACCTGCGAGATGATGGCTGCAGGTCTGCAGACAAGAGCAGCCCTGGAGCTCATGGAGAGGAGGCAGCTGCGGGAGCGCGGTCAGGACACACTGGTGAGCAGAGCTGCAAAGCCCACGGCTGCCCGACCTTTTTTGCTGTTCTTTAGCAGCAAAAGTAAGACTGTTGCAACGACATGAGGCAGCACCCAGGCGCATGCAAAGCCGACCAGGATCAGATCTGGGAAGTAACATAGACCTATAACCCTGTCACACTTTCAACAACAAGAAAATCATTCAACAGCCTAACGAGCAAGTAGCAATACGCAACCCACTTGGTTAGGGGCTAAACCACTTGCATCTCGAACACCGTGGCGGGCGTTGGCGCTCCTCAGGACTTGCTCGTCTGGCTGAAGGGAAGCCCTGGAACAGCCTGCCCACTCCAGCAGTGCAGTACGGGTACATATAGAGCAGCCTGAAGGAGACGCGGGAAGCAGCTGCCACCCCTCACTCATGTGGCACCAACAGCTGAAGGAAACGCACAAAGTGCCACGGAGCAGAGGCCTCGAGATCCTCCCGTTGCGGCCTCCCACGGGCTGCCGGGAGCCCTGCTCCGGTTGGGATGCCTGCTGTSGTCCACAGGCTTCCCCGTGCCTGCACATTCCGTAATGGGAATGTCTGAAAGCACACGGAATGACTGCGAGCAAGGGCAGGAATTCTGAGATGGACAAATAGCTGATGCGCTCCTCCCTAACAAACTGCTGTGATGAATGGTCCCCCTCTGTTTAATGAGTCATTCCTTGTTGAAGTGAAAGTGCAAGGAGAAATTCCATTCTAAATCTTCCCGGGGAAGTTATCCCAGTTAATCTTCCTGGCTGCAGTAGATACTTCATTGCATTTCATATTAATAAACAGGGATGTTAAATAACGCACAGGGATGTTAAATAACGCACTGAAAATCTTAACGCTGCGAGTCGCAACAAGAACCAACGAAGTAGCTAATGGGAGATTAGTTGCTGAACAAAACTTCTATGATTAATTATGTTAGGATGCAGTAATTTAGTTTCTCTCAATCTACAGCTTCAAATGTGTATACACTAATTAGTTGCTGAACTGCAACATCATAAATAAGATAATGAAATAAAGATAATTTAAATATCCCTTTTTACCTCATGAAACTTGTGCAGAGCACTGCCACAAGAGAGGAATTCTGGAAAATTCTCAGCAGATGTTAGTGTGCTGCTACGCAAGGACCACTTGATAATAAAGTTCTCATTAGAAAACCTTTCAGCTACTTAGGCCACTGAAATCTGGAAATCAAACAAAGCTTCACATACTACATGAAGGCTGGCATGAGTTAAAGCTTACAGCAAACACGGACACATCWCACCTCTCTCCATCACATTTTCGCCTGCTCATGTGGTATTCACTCCTGCTCTGATGGAAAACTCCTTTGGSTCTGCTCGGTGCAAAGCTGTTGGTGCTTGCAGGGAGATTCGCAAAGCAAGTGGTGAATAAAGAGAGAACGCTGGCATTYACTTGTTAAGCCAGACAAGTATCCACAACCTTTTTCACAGCTCAGGTAAGGGACCATCACTTGTTTTTGATGGTTCTGCTGAAAAAGGCTGGGAACAAATTAAAGAARCTTTTCTTTATAAATTGGTTTGGGAAGATCCAAATTCTTTTTGCAGATTCACTTTAGGAAACTATAGTTCTTTGATTCCAGATTTACTTTGTTTATAAAAGAACTTGGGATATTCCCCATGTAATTTGAAGAAACTCTTGGGAACATCGCAAGGATTGAGGTAGTGTTATTTATTTATTTGAGACCAGCGATGACAGTCAAAACACAAATACTGCAGCTTGTTTTATATACCAACCTTGCATGTTTTACTGCCAACTTTAGAGTTTGTCACGCACAGCTTAGTCTCTCTATGGTGTGCACCTCTTAGGAGAGCCTGCTGCAATGAAAGGAGACTTGCAGCTACCTATAGAGGAGGAAGAAGGCCAAAAAGGAACAGCAGAATACTTATTTACTGCACTCAACCAAAAGTGTGGGAAAAAGATTCCACTGTTAGCAGAGCCATCATACAACTCTGCTAACAGTGGTAAAAACTGTTACAATTTGGAGTGAATCTGCAAGGAATCTAGCAAACACAACACACGAGGTCACAGAACAAAAAAGCAGATGCAGAATCCGACACACCAAAGCCAAGGGCGCTGGAGCGGCTGCAGTGGCCGTCCGGGATCACTTACCAGCAGCCCGGCAGTCCCGCAGCCAGCAAGGGGTGACATCCCTGCGCCCCACATGCAGGAAYGACCCAGTGCCAGGGGTGCCAAGCGGTGCCAGGTCTCAGTGGCAAAGGATTTTTGGAGCTGCAAACACACAGTCCACTTAAGAACAGCATTTGCAGAGAAGCTAAGGGCCTACCTGGCACCCTTCTGCCCCACCAGCATTTTATAAGCATTGTCAGCTGGGTGTTTTACCTCTGTTACGAGCCACAGATGCGTGGCCAGTTACTTGCTTGCCCACATCAGGGAGCTCTTGCTCCTGCCGGTGCCTTCACCACCTGGCCACAGGGCCTATGTGTTTCATACCTGCTTGGCTACATGCAGGACAACCCCCTTCCCATCACATCACACTCACAACCCYCCTTGTCAGCTTGCAGCACAGAGCCAAAGTTTGCGAGGTGCTGAAAATTAATATTGCTCGAGTTCAACAAAGAGATTCAAACATCCATCAACATTTGAAATAAGTGCAAGAGGCTTTTTCATATATTAAAACTGGTGTGCCCTGAGTTTATTAGGCTGAAGGCATACAGCATGTTGGTCATCATGTTATAATCAGTATGAATATGCTAAAAACACAGCATGAGACCAAGTTCACACAGGCTTCCCATTAGACTGGTCAAACAGCACTAATCAAACTGTTTTATTTGAGGTTTGATCTAAAGCCCAGGAGAGCCTTGCTATTTCCTTCCCTGGACATGGAGTTCAGCTCCTGATGAAACCCAGCACTTTATCCTTGTATAATTCATTTAATTATGTCACTTGCTGAATATATTACTGCTCACATAATGCTTTAAATGAAACCAGCAACAGGAAGAACATCCAAAAACCTCATATAGGTGGATCGGTTGTTTCCCTTTTGGACTCCTTCATATCCTATTTATTACTGCCTCCCCTTTCTGTCACTGCTAATGTGAGCAAAAGGTGGCATTTTTTCCTGCAAAAAGGAATATCTCTGACTTGTGGAAATCTTTCATGTGCTGTCAGTTTGGAAATTGGTGTTTTATTAAAACAGTGTGCCCATATTTTGCTGGGAGCTGCAGACACTGAACACAAGTTGTGCATGTCCATTTAAAGGGGGCTTCAGCCTGTTTTCTGAAGCTTGTCCCCATCTCTTGAGCATAAGCATCAGTTCTAGGAAGCATTTGTTCACAAGAATTATAGTTTAAAGGAATTAGGAAAGTGGAGTCAGAAGCCTCCATATGCAAACATCACTCACTGAAATGAATGAGATATGGGTTTTATTACTCGGTAGATGAATAGAGAGAACTTTTTGCACTCTCTAAATAATAGTAGAGTAAGCATGTCTGCTGTGGAGAGGATGAAATATGGCAAATCATCCATTAATAAGTATCTATTTTCCTTGACAAATGCCTAATTATTCTGCAGAGTAATTTAATGTTCTGTATTAAGCTGAGAGGCACAAGGATTAAAATACCCATGTCAATGGGCTCTGTTCAGCTTCCTTACCCACTCCCATCAAAACATTCACTAACCTCAGTGGGGAATTTTCCTGAGAAAATCAGCTAATACTGTACTGTACCTGGCAAATGAGCCCTTAAACCGCTGAGGTTGATTTCTGCCTATCAAACTACAAAACTGCCTTTAACACCTTCTTCTKTTAAAACCTTCGCTCACCCCTTTACTGGTCCTCGTCATACACGCCAGCATCCAGCTCTAGGTATTAAAACCAAGTACTACAGTATAAGGCAAAGCTGAAATTTGAGCGGCAATAGAGACTCAACTACAGCCAACGCTGAAGGGCTTGAATTCCAGGTGAAATCCAAGTCTGAAATGGGGAGGCCGTTAGGGAGGCAGCGTGTGCACCGGACGAGCAGGCACAGCATGGGCAGGGTTACCTACACACAGGGGATGCCCTCTCCTATTAAAATCATCTCTGATAAGAGAAGAAAGGGGTTGGGGGGAGTGTAAAAATATAGCTGTCTTTAAAAGTAAGATGAGCAAGGGCTGCCTGGGTGATAGATAACTGCCTCACACAGCAGCTGAAGGCCAGTATTCATCAAACACCAAAACSAGTACAGTATGATAGGGTCAAACATCTTTAATCTCCCATTTACTGTATGAAATGAAGAAGCATTCMTTTGGAACATGCAGAGATCACTTTGCACATACCCTACCACACTACATGTCAGCAGAATTACGTTGGTTTACATGAGCTACGAATCTGACCTAGAAAAGAATTAGTTTGTGCTTAAAATTACAGAGTATCCACATTTGCATCCTASTCCCTTTCGTTCCTTCACCTCATGTCAAGTTCTGCTTTAGCATTTCAGCTCCGGGATCCTATTGACTGGCACAGCTGGGATTATAGAGCAAGGCCACCTCCCTGCATCGCCCAGGGAGAAGGGAGGGATATTTAGCACCACACTTTTCTCTCAAACTTTTCCATTTAGCCGGTGTTTTTGTGCCTGTCTCAGTGTTTTTATGTTTTATCCGCAATGTACCAGTGACACCTTTCAATTATGCAATTATTTCTGTCATCCAGCAGTTCCATAATATTTCACATGCTTTAATTTAGTCTCACATCTACATAAACACGGGCACTCGTCCTTTCTGGCACTAAAAGGGAACCTTCTTACAGTACCAATTCTTAAGGACTTCACTGGACAGGGGGGCAAGGCCYGACTTGGGCCAGGACACGTGCAAGAACATGGTCCGCATGGTCCTCAGGGTGTAATTTTTGACTCAAGTCATTAATGAGTGCCCCACAGCTCTCCCGTTCCCYGCTTCCATAATGGTTTTGCCCACAGAGTGCTGCCAGCTGTTGGTTCAGGTGTAGCCTGTTTGGATACAGGAAAATTTAGCTGTATGAGTGAGTGTCATGTCAGGCCACCAGCTTATTTAGCGCATCATACCCCATCCTTWTGTAATCTGCTTTTAACCATTGAGCATCCATCACAAAGCATGTCCTGCGACAGCCCCCACAACACCCAGCCCTCTGCTAGGGCACATACAGAGCCGCGGTGCCTGTTGTGACCACCTGAGGATGCAAGCAAAGCTTCAAGGAAGGACAGCATCATTATTTTTTTTTTAAGGCTACCTGGTGCAGCGAGAGGAAACCAAGTGTCCTTGGGGTCTGGAGAGGTGCAGAGAGGCACCTCTTCCTCCCCCCTCCACCACTGCTGTGATTGATCTCTAATCATCCGCAGGTCCGTAATGAGCGCATATTAAGCCCGTTTAGGCAGACTGCACCAAATGTGCTCCCACATTTACAGGGCTGTAGAACTGCAYGGATCAATGTACCACAAGGCTCCCACCAGGGTTCAAGCACTGCTCTGACAGTTAGAAGGAACGTTTTGCTTTTAGAGGTTTTGCAGTAGGAGCGACTTCACCTTAAGCAGTGAGCATCTGGGCAGCTTGGGGGGAAAAAAGCTTTGGATTTATATTCCTATATTCCCTTAAAATTCCATGTTGGGTCTACTACTTAGGTGCTATTTTTTCTTGTGAACAATAGCTTATTTCTTAACCAGTCACCRTGGTGTCACCCGCCTTGCTAGCACGGTGCCTTGTGGGGGAACGACTCACACCACAACACGCTCACACCGTCGCATCCCTTTTGTTGCTGCCACTAAGCTAAGTTCTCATAACTGAAAAGATCTTTAATTAAACTTGCTTCCCATTCAGGGGCTCGAGTTTTATTTAACCAGCTGCCCTACAAAAGTTATTACCTAGAGTTTTCATTTTCCCAGTACACAGCAGCAGCAAAGATTTGATTCCGGTGAATGAAGGGCTGAACAAGGGCAAGGACAAAGCTCACTTAAGCGAACAATGGCTCCGTGGCAAAAGTCACAACCTTCGGCTGTCTGGGGGACACACTCTTTCTGAATACCATCCCTTTGATTATGCCTAGTATGCAAAATGCAGTTTTATATCTGCAGCTCAAATAGATTTCACTATTACGGCTGAATACTAATCACCGATGCAAAAAGCGTAGAGCTCCCTCAAGGCATTTCAAAAATCTTGATTATTTAATCAGTGCTCTTGATTTATAAGGCGAGGTGGTTGATGACTACCAGAATGTGACATATTGGACACTATCCAGATGGAATGCCAGTTCTCATTTGAGGTTAAAGAGGTAAAACTCTACAAGAGAGCTTTTCCAGTATCCTGGACTAGAGCTACAGTTATATCAGATGATAAATAAAACCTGGCAGTTTGGCTTGCACATAATATTAAAACAGAAACTTCACTGAACTGTCAGCTGCAAAATGAAGTAATTAACTTTCTTTCTGATTATGGCTCTATTCTCCACTATGGACTTTTTATTTATTTCATACCTCCCATCTTAATGCCCTCTTATCTTCTTAAATAGCAATACTTTACTTTTTTAACAGATGTATAAACAGTGCTGCCTTTTCATAAGCATTGATTCCCCGACCAGATGGGCAGAAAATATGAAGAGATCAGCTCCTCTTTTCTCCATAACCATATGGATATGAAAATCATTTATAGCTATACCTATACCTAAATATAGAGAGAGAGGTATAAAAATTCCTGCTTTCAAGGGGGATTTTCACAAATTCTTTGTAATGCCAATGCAGAGGTGACGCTCGGGGCTGAAACCTGCAGATCTGCACTCTGCTGTGGAGCCAAACCGTTCCAAATGCTGCAAGAATTCACCCACCAAACTGTGGACTGCCGCCTGTTGGTGACTGCCAAGCCGCCACCAAGCACAACCTGGGCCRCCAGGCCTAGTCCTGGGTAACATCACCCTCACAGGTACCAAGAGCCTCGCTGGTGCGAGCACAGATGCTGTGACAGAAGAGGTGGCAGTGSCCAAGAGCCCACGTTCATCTCAAGCAGTGGCAGCCAGATACTCCTCAAGCTTCTCTAGCCTCCCTGGAGCACAGTTCAATGAGTCATAAGGTCAAAAAAAGACTCCAGTGCTGTCAAGCCTCTAAAGGGGAGTCAGGAGCGCTCTTCTGCTGCAGAGCTGGTCTGCTTCTGCTATAGAAACTGAGGCACAACCTCTGTTCTCTTTCATGGGACTGATCTAAGCAACATGAAGGTCAGTTCTCTGGACATATTTGGACCATTAAAGACTTCCTGAGTGGAAAGACCCTGTGCTAGACATTGGGCTCAGTACAARGCCACAGGATCACGGCCTCTGTGGAGCTCTCCACATCCTGGTACAGACGCACGCTGTGTAATCWCACACATGAGCTTAGCTACAGTTTTAGATCTTCTGCTTCCTACTTTTTCATACAAACACGTCACAAACTTCTTGAAGTGGTATTTACCCTTTCTTCTTTAGACAAAACAGACTCAAATCACTCCTTGCAAGATATCCAATATGAACAGTGACTGCAATGGGGGYGAGGAGATGACCTGAAGAGTTCCCTGTGACAGGCACTAATAGGGACAGAGAGCTAATGCATTTAAGGAAAACGTTTGGTTTACTACTTTTAGTGTGGGTAAGAGTATATGAAAGCTGAAAACATCATTATTCTTACCTGCGATTAAAGCCTGTGACTATAAAAAAAGAAAAAAAAAAGTATTTTCAAAGAGCAACTTGTTGTTTCTTTGCTGCAAGCCTATGCTGCTGTATCAAAAAGATAAGGGATAAGGTGAACCTACTTTCTTCTACTTGGTGGTGCGACTGCAGGAGCAAAGATCATACCTACTTTCCATACTTCAGAGGGCTCGATTTAAATATATGTTCAGCACTTCTGACTCTTTGAACAAAGGACTCGTTACAGAATTAGAAASCAACCTCCTAATTTTGCTTTGCAAAATATGCTTCACAAAAATCACCCACAGTAACATCAATATAAAGGCTAAAGATAAAAGCTGTACCTGAAGCATTAAACACATGTAGAATTATTAGTGATAACAGTATTAAATCCTTCTTCTCAACAGCTCCGTTGATTCCAATTTGTGTCCTACATATGCAGCAGTACGTTATTTGAATACATGCAGTACAGAAACAGGCTACTGCTTTTCAACATTCGTGTAYGTGCCATATGTCATTAACAATAAAAAGTAGCAATAAATTTGACTTCATTGGTTGGAATCATGGGATTTAGTAGGATTACAAAAGGGCAATGACATTTCAATTATTGGCAAAGTTGAATTTCTCTACAAATACAGTATAATGTGTGTATTAAATGTTGCAAAAGATAATCTTTTCTTCTTCTAGACAGATTATTCCAGTTTGCAAGGACAAAACTGAGGGACCTCATTTCTTCAACTTACACAAACCTTATTCTGAATCAAAAACCCAACTCAAAGGCAAGAAAATTAACGACACTTAATTACACACTCCCAATCACATCATGCTGATACAATTCATATGGTCTTAGGCACATGGGCACCAAAAACTCTTTATTTTGCTCAACTTAAAACACAAATTCAATGCAACTTGCCTAACAATAAACTCACAMACACTCCCTGTGAGCAATGAGGAATAGCACTGATTGAATAGGACTGCTTAAACCTCTGCGGTTGGCAGCGTTCGTCAGTGAATTTGTTTACAAAGTGGAAAGAACGAGACGCTGTCAAAGAATGAAAAATAAAAGCTGGATTTCTTGGGAAGGAGACATCCGTCTTTTCCTATTTGTAAACGCTGATGAGCAGGGTTTAAGGAGGGCTAATGTCATCCATTCATCTTAATTAAAGAGTTAATTGCTCGTGTCTCCTGATTTGGTTAGCTGATCTTAGTCGCATGAAAAGCATTTGCTTCTATATATTTTATTGACCGCTATAATGACATCATCAGTAAGACTCGGGATTTATTCATGCCTCAGCCTACACTCATAACTTTAATAGCCTCCTACATGATAAAACTTTCAAGAGGGAGGGAGTTTTCCAGCGTGGTGCAGAATAACGAGCGCTCCACGCTCAGACCCTGCTCCAAAACYGTTGAAATGTCTCAGTTCAGTTGGCATTGAAGTATTACTTCAAAGCCTAGAGTCACAAAGATAAGTAAAAAGTAATTTTAAAGACTACTTCTCAGCAAATGTATATATGGAAATAGCATAAAACATCTAAAAATCGCATATCAAATATAAGCAAGAGACTTATTATTATTCAATTTCTCACAACTGTAGTCGGAGCCAAGTAAGCACCGACACAAAAACAGACGGGCGAAGACGACAGCACGTTCTGTGGATGACAGACCAAACTGTCCTACACCATGAAGCGGGGACCCTGGATCCAAAGAAGGCCCAGTTAGCTTCCCAGCAAGCCTGGGAACTTTTCTGCCCSATGTCTTCCAACTTTCCTCTAATTCCTCACATAAGCACTTAAAGATTCTTCTTAAGAATAAAATGATATTTCACACAAAAGGAGAATGGACAACACTCCTGCCTTCTGGTTCATCTGCTACTGCATATGTAAAAGCGAAGCCGCAGGGTCCGCAGCGGGCTGGAGCACTGGGACACCTTGGCCATGCAGACCTGTGACCTGCAAGGAGCTTCAGGAGCTTTTCCTCATTTCACATCTCACCTGCTACCTGCTATTTCCCTGTCCCCTCCTGCAAGTATATCATCAGCAAAATAAACGAGAATATATATAATAATAAACACATAACCGGAAAAATATTCTCAAATAACAGATTGCAGACTAGAAGAAACAACTGTCACTTTTGAAAGTTGTTTTAAATGACATGAAAATATAATGTGAATAAGAGTAGAGTGTAAAAATTTGTTTTGGAAAGGAATACTTGTCTCTAAAATACTCTATACTCTAATACTCCAAAATACAAACTCTAAAATAAAGTGTCCATCAACTTGTTTAGGGTTTTTTTTAATTTCTTTCTTTTTTTTTTTTTTTTTTTTAGCAGACGCACTTTTTGATTTGTAGAACTTCCGCAATATCTGGAAATGACCAAAAAATAAGGTTTTTGGAATTTTCTTTAGCTAGCAGAAGCCACCTGCTGTAGCATGAACAGAAAGTAAAAGTTCATAAGCAAACCTTATTTTGAGATAACACGTTTTCGAATTACTATACTGTRATGTTCGTATACTACATCAAGCAAAGGCTAGTGCAACTTCTTACAACATTACCAGCTCACTAATAAACAGGGGCATGAAGCGGAACGCAGCATCCGAGTTATAATTCTTTGGCTGTGCCTAGTAACATAAACAGCTCTGATAGCATCAGCTGAAGAGTTGAGGAATTAAACCATCCAAAAGACTGATGTAAAGGATTGGACATGCTAAAAGAGATGGTGAAAGGTGGTCGCTGGGAAGTGGGGTGACATTCAGATGAGCAGTGATAGAACCACAGTGGTTTGTGAATGAAAATCAACAGGACCCTGAGAAAGAGCTTTGGTGAYGGAAGAGCCACGACAAAGTGGGGGAAGCTCCAGACAAGCAAAAACTGTTTCCGGGAAAAAAAAATAATGACCAGAAATGAATAATAGTGTTTAAAAAAYACAAAAGAAGAGAAACCAAAGTAACCAAGTCCTGCCAAGCAGCATCTCCATCTCCTCGAGTCTCCAGCAGTGCTCTGTTAACCCCTTGGTGCTGGCACCTGGAGTTAGACAACATGCTAAGCAGAGATGTAATCCAACTGGTACTAGGCAAGCTGCAATGGAACGGCTGCCCCAGTGAGCCTAGGCACAGAAAAGCATTTAAACAAAAATCTAAGCCTAAAACACATTCAAAACTAGATGAAAATCAACATGATTTTTTTTCTTCCCTTGTTCTGATGAGGTGGTTGGTTTCCACCTCATCCTGACAGCTTGCTCCATATTGAGGGCTAAGGACAGCAGGCTCCAGAGAGTTCTTCAGTGAGAAAACCTTCATCAG
Source organism: Nothoprocta perdicaria (assembly GCF_003342845.1). Classification (NCBI taxonomy): domain Eukaryota; kingdom Metazoa; phylum Chordata; class Aves; order Tinamiformes; family Tinamidae; genus Nothoprocta; species Nothoprocta perdicaria. The sequence goes on from NW_020455754.1 coordinate 824,895, forward strand.
GATTTATACACTTCTAAACACCTATTTAAGTCTCCTTTTCAAGTTATTTTGGTTGCTATTGGGAAAGGGTTTATAGCTTTTGTTCAGTAATACAGTGTGCTATGAAAAACAAATTATGATTACAGCAAGGTCAGGCTTTCTATGATTTCATTTTCGAAGGCTGTTTCTACAGAAAAGAACCTTTATTTTTAATTACTTCAACTCTCTCTGATTGACCTCAAGAACTAACTGCTCTGTAGCATACAATATTTGACATCTGAGTTTGCCATCTAAAAAAAGCCAAGGAAATAGAAACTGTCCTGTAAGAAAACAAATAAATAAATAAAGCTTCAGAGCCCTATAAATTAATCCYATCCCTAGGATGCTACAATGGCAATTGCCGTGTTTGCCCCCGGAGCATCCTTGCTTTGGGCTTAATTGTTAGCTTCCACGTCTAGAGGTAGCTGCAAAACACTCACTTATCGTCGCGCTTCCCAGAACACAGAACATAATCACTGCAGCTATGAAATGGAAATAAATAGACAGATTGGCCTAGTGCACACTACTTGGATTTGGAACAAGCATCTCAAAAGCAGGAGCCCTAGCCTTGCCAATTATCTATTACATGCTGCCCACAAGCCACGAATCCTTCTGCATTCCCTGTTTCCCGATACGATATGCRGCTCTCAAAATCCTGTGTGGAGACTCTTACGGATCCAAGCCCTCATTACACTGAGGAATCCTAATGCAGAGAAACCTATACAAACGTCTGCACTTGCAGCTGTAAATCTTGACTGACTCAGCTAAAATCTTGTCACTGAACTCAGGTTTCTGCAKTTGATGACATCTCTTGAAGTAGCCATTTAATTTGATAACCCTTTTCTGTCACTTCTTCCCCAATCCTATATGAAAGACAACTGAAAAYAGAAGCTCAACTTTAGGCTGAGAGTTAGGAAGCTGACAAGTGGAGGCTGATGTTACTGTTAGAGAAGACTAAATATACATTACCAGAATGCCTGTCAAGCTGCTATTTAATAGCTTAACTTCTACAAAAGGTAAGRAACAAAGTTGAGACTCTCCTCTCCTCTTTTGGGCCATGATTTTCCAGTTGACAAAAATTTTGGGGAGAGTAACCATATCAAAGTGGGAGGGAGGCTTTGCTTTTTCTACTCAACCCTTAGCCCAGATTTTTCCTTCCCGCACATTTTTTTTTTTTTTGCTCCTTTTAACTATAACATACTAGCTGTTGGGGGCCCTTGGAAAGCTGGCTGATCGTATGATCCTGGCTCTCCTTCATTCCATCTGCTAGCCTGTATCACAAGAAAACTAAAATATATATTAAATATTAGGTTTTTTTTTAAAAAAAAAAAGAATTAAATAAAAGGATTATCCTAGACGCTGCGGGGACACTGCAAGACCATGAAAGGTTTTGCTACAAAACTTAAAGCAAACCTYCTCCAGACAGTTGGAAACGCCGTCTTTAAGGGTCTTTCATTAGGAGCACACACTAAACAATGATCACTGCTGTACAATGAGAGACAAATTAATGAATCAAACATTACAGATTTCATCACATGGGCTCATTTGCATTTAAGCTAGTTTCCAGCTCTGTCAAGCATTTGCTTTTAAACGAGCCCCTGTGGATAGTACTGCAATATTTGATTCATTAATTTGTTTCTCAGTGTACAGCAGTGCTCACTGTTCAGTATAGAGCGCAATACCAAAATATTGGTTTTTCACAATGGAGCTTCCTTTTTGAACAAAGGACTAACAGTGAAATCRTAACTCTGAGAAGGAAATGCTGGCYATTTTGCAGACACGGYCGCTGCCAAATCTCCCAGTTGCTGCCGCAGCCCATTGTTACAGCACTGCGATATTATCTGGATTAAGTCTTCACAGCTTGCTTTCACATCCTCTACCATTTCATAAAGCTSTGAGCCAGATCTTTGCGTTAGCATTATGGTGCTCAGCTCAACCCCAGGGAAGCTAAAGGTGGTTTAAGCCTTTGCTCTCCGATCCTTGGATCGGTCCCAAAGAGCGATTTAGAGCASCCTCCCGGACACGCTTGACACGCTGCCACCACCGGGCCTAGCAAACTGGTTTCTTCCACATTTTCACAGAGTGGGTTGCTYGGCAAAGCCATCTCTCCGAGAGCTGCAAAACTTGGGAGTTGGTTTCTGGTTCGTAACAGCCTGACCTTACAGTCTGCTGGAAGCACCATCTGTTCTGGAAGAGCAGCAAGGCACTGACATTCCCGGGATGGTCAGTGCATGGAGAGCACCCTTTCCATAACTATCTGTGTAACTGACTTCACAGTTCCTGTCTGAACCTCTAATTTTTAAGTTCAGAAACTTGACTATATATGTACTGACTATACATGTACAGCTTGGCTATAAGGCTCATAGTTCATGTTTAATCCTAAACAAACACATMGACACAGCAAGTGAAAACGATGGGAGTTGTTTCAGGCACTAGGAATGGAGAACACACTTCTCCAGCTACATCTTCCCTTCCTTTGACAAGGACACGAAGGATTAGGAGCTTTTAAAGGCGATCCCATTTGAGGATACATTTGGACTATGGGATACAGTGGGGATGAGGGACTAATTAAATGAATTGTTTTTACTGAAGCAGGCAGGTTTTTATATGTAGAGTAATGAAGCTGAGCAGCGTCAGCASATTATACAGCGCAGTCATTTTCCTCCTACTATTTATTTATTTATTTCGTAAAGAATCTCTCCAAGCAGCCCGTTAAACACGTTGAACAGGAAGCAATAATAAACTTCTCCAACACCAAACACAACAAAGCAATCAAGGCAGAAGAACGACRGCCTGATCCGACACACCAGCCTGCTCAGATAGAATTAACATGATTCCCAGCTTTGCTTACCCCAAGAGTCAGGGCATAAAATTAACAGGGAAAAAAAAAAAAATCAAGATACCCCCTGCATTCCTGTCAAACACAATCCATGAAGCTACAATACCCTAAGTGTAACCCGCACAAGCTCTACCCTATAGCCAGAAGAAGGTGCTATCAGACGAGCCTACATGTGCTTCGCAGGAGATGTTGCCCTCTACTGATTCATATGCAGAGAAAAATCCATCTTCTATCAGCCAAGAAAGTGCAAGGCAAGACTGGGCATTCTCATCTTTGGGAAAACAACGTGGCATTTTTACTGAAAAGCACATTTGGAATCTTCTGCAGCACAAAATTACTTGTTTTTGCTTTACAAATGCCATAAATGTCACATTTTACTATATCCTTGGTTCTATAAAGGTTTTTATGTTTCTAGCAAAGTGGGAAATTCTAAAACTGCATTGAAATGCTGAAGTCCTTTATATGTTTATTACGAACAGTGTATGCAAYTGAAAAAAGTTAATATATGTATTATATATGCATGTTTATATAGTTATTTAATATATATTTTTTAAACATTCTCATTTTTATTCCTTAAAAAATGGTATTTCGCAGCGGGTTCCCGTGGTCAGTAAGGCCCCGGGGAGGCAGGTGTGTGGCCACCTTGCAGAGCCACCGGCCAGGGCCACCTCCTGCAAGTGCCTCTGTCTGGAGGCTCCTGGGCCTCTCCCCTYGCTCCGGTGCCAGTCTGGATGACGAGTTCTGACGTGACCCCAGCATTTGGCAGGGCCAAAGTATACCATAAAGTAAGCTCTAGCAACCAGTAGCCAAAGTCACTGACAAACTCTTCAATTGCATTTAATGCAACACTTACTCCATGGTATATCTGTCCCAAGGAAAACATATTTGCAAATCTCAAAGCACTGCAGTTCCAAGTGCATCCTGCAAAAAGCCTGCCATGGGTCAGGAATTCTATGGGAACACAGCGCAAATGTGCTGCTTTGCAGCACGTARGTCTTCTGTTGTATTTATTCACTGAAGTAAATTGATTCAGGGGGAACATCCATGTGCAAATGAATTAATGGTCTTAAACTGTGGGTATGAAAGARTTCTCCCTTTCTGATATCCCTTCCATTTACAGAACACTCACCTATCAATTAAACTCACCTGTTAATTAAAAGCCTGTCTGGAAAATTTCTTGCTAGTTGGAAGCAAAAGTGTAAAAAGTATCTGAATGCTGAAGCTTTGAATTTTAATTACTCCCAGGTTTGTTCGAGATCCCTCAGGTGTTGGCTGGGCAACAGCAAAGAACTGGAAAAAAAAGAAACAAAATCGTTTTGCAATTCCTGCTGTGGGGAMGAAAAAGTGCTGAGAAGGCTTCCAATTTTCTCTTCTTATCTTGTTTAGATTTATTCTTCGTTTATGTATTTATATGAAAATACCACACACAAAGAAAATCCATTCTGGAAGATTATGGGCAATTTTAGTGAATAATTGTTCTACAAATTTGACTTTTTTTTTAATAATAAGAGAGGTCCTATTGTGTTCCTCTCACAATAGAGAATATCACTATAATTATGAGACAATAACGCCTATAAATCCTGTCTAGAGTTTTTATCAGACCACTAATTRCACATATATATTATATTTGGGGGAGTTGTGTATTTTAAATGCATATAAATAACAGAAGACATTATTAAGTCTAATAAAAATTCTGGAACATGTAGGAATTTGAACTCTTCTCTCTACCTACTGACTTAATAATAGCTGACTTCTTGAATGTATGCCTTCTTTCCTAGCTGTCTTTTATATATACATATATATATATATATATATGAATGATCATCTTTCTTAACAGAGAAGAATTACTTCATGCAAAGAAAGTCTGGAAACTAAATGTGGAGACAGCGCAGAGCAGTCTGCTCGCTATTGCGGCGACAGCCATCCTCTCCTCCCAAAATTCAAAAATTAAATAACCTGATTTTTCTAAAAGCATCTTTTTTTCTTTTTCTTTTTTCTTTTTTTGGTAAAGATAGATATCTGGGATTCGGATATTCATCAGTAATTTTTTTCTAGTAAGAAGATTCATTTGCGATATTTTAYAGAGGAATTAAAGGGCATTGTGAGTTTTCCGAGGAACCTTTATCTGAGCCAAACCGGACCAGCTCGGGCAGACAGAAGAATTAAACTGTCAGGTCTCTAAGAACTAGAATAAGGGATTGCCTTTTTTCTTCTTCTTCTTCTTTTCTCCATGTCAAGCACACAGAAAATGTACACCAGCCATCAGTTAACTGAAGTAACTTGCAAGCAAGTAGAGGACAAGAGCTAAAACCACTSAACTAACTGGGTTCAGTGGTGTAAGTTTTCCTCCCTTATCCAAAATCTCAAATTGTAAAGGGCAAAAACGAAACAAAAAATGCACCAAAAGGAATATAAAAGATAAATGTGCTTTTTACTACACATGCAAACCACGTTCAAATATATTCAGGGAAAAYAGTAAGCAAAAATCAAACATATAGGAGTGTGGCTGCTCCACTTGGGTGCTCTAAGAGGCTATGAGATATGAAAAGGGCAGGACAGCGCAGCACCAAGGTGGGCAGCCCTTGGCACTGTTGGAGTCTGAAACCAAGCCCAGAAATGAAGATGAGAAAGAACAAAAGAAGAGGAAAAGAGAGAGGACCTAAGTATGGAACTGAAATCCACTGGAAACCATGGGGTTTTACAGGCTTGCTACAGCACCTGGAAAATCAGAGAATATTTCCTTTTTAGGATTAGTATCCTTCAAAAAGATGTGATGGAGACCATCAACTTCCAATAGCAATCTACATGAAAAASCATATTAAAAATAATTTAAAACACTATGTTTAAATTAAGCCTGCGTGTGAATTACAAATACTACAGTTTTTGAAAAAAACCCATCATTTTTAGAGAAGTTGCACACAAGGAACATCTGTACTGATCTACACCAGTTGAACAAAGGCTCTGAGGACTATCTGAGTGCTAATTCCAAGTTAGTAACTACTGTTCTTAAGAAAAAAATAAGAACAGTATTGGTTTTTCAAATGCAATGGCAGGATGCACTTCACACCTAACTGCGTTGAGGATGACGTGATCCTCGAGTACAAATTCAGTACTTCCCCTATAAAGAGTCTTATCAGCAATCACATATCTAACACCAAACGCACAGTCTACATAAGCAATACAGTAAACCATATCAAAGCAGCTACAAAAATCAAAATAAGGCTCTTGGCAGCTGGTGCCAGAGCAGATTTTGGCAGCGGATTCCAGTAATAACTTTGCAACAACTCTGTGCAAATTAACGTGCTCCCCGCGCGCTTTTGGAGCGGCTCCCTCTGTACGTGGGTGGCACGAGGGTGGGTTAAGGGCCGGGCAGGAACACCCCACCGAGCGCCACGGAGGGCTGTGCCAACCTGCAGCCCGCAGGAGAATCTCGGCCAAAGCACAAGGCATCGGCAGGTCTTGTATAGAGCACTTGTAAACACGCCTTTAACATTTAATTTTTCAGTAGAGCAGAGCAGAGTCCCTCACTGCCTGCCTACTCCCCAGGATGAAAATATAACGATTAAAATAACTTGAAGAATTTTTTAGACCTTCTCTACATTTTACTTCCAACCAAAAGACCTATTTCAATGCCAACTCAATGCACCGTGTACAGACTCGTACCACAACTAATCCTCAGAGAGACAAAGCGGCGCGAGAACATGCATTATCCAGAAGTAAATTGTACCAATTTTTGCAAGATTACATACAAAAAGCATGATGTGGAAGTGCAAGGGAGGTAGGAAAGGTTCGAGGCATTGCCACGTGCAGACACCTGGGGTCCCTGAGCTCGCACCCAACCTAGGTGCACCCCGTGACTTGATCTTCGAACTGCAACCACTGACGCAGCTTTGGAAAAGCTACATTTCTGTTTGGTCTCATCTGCAACCTGTGTAATCCTTTAAACAAACCTCTAAAGTTGACTGGTCTGAGGACGGAGTGAAATAGAATAAAATGCACCTGAGATATTGATAGTCACTGATGCAATGCAGAAGCAGAGCTGGCAGGGAGCTACAGCGGTCGTTTTATTATCAATTAAAGGAGACACTGGATTCTCTTATTTCCTTAGTCTTATTGATCCTCTGGAAATGAGGAAAGGAGGATAACAGTTCAGTTTTTTCTTTCTGGTTATCAATGTTTTTTGCTTTTACCTAAAACACAAGGAAAGTTGGCATCCTTAAACGTTTACGACTCAAGATCCAAATTAGGAAGAAAAGGAAGTAGGAAAAAAACAGCGCAAGTTCTCCAAATGTTTTGCCTTGTGTAGAGCCTTCAATAAGAACAACAGTTGGAAATCATGACAAGTTCCTAGGGGAAATGGTAAAAGCTGAAGACAACACCACTTTCCATCTAATTGCCAGGAGCTTTTCTCCTTCTAGCAGTAGCTTTTTTTTTTTTTTTTTTCCTCTCTTTTTTCTGTATATAAATTCTTGAATTACTCTTCATAGATAGAGACTATCCGCAAAATTTAGACAGGTTTAAACTAATATAAAACCTTTAACAATTTTGACTATTCCTAGCAAACATTTGTCAGCATACCAGCTCACTTCCAAATTGCTCTAAAAGTGCTATTTAAAGAGCAATAAGAAGTTCTTATTCATCAGTCATGCTTTTTGTTATTCTTACTTGTTGGCATCCAACATGAATTCTAATATTTTCTGCACATTACGGTTAATTTGTGCTTCATGGGGAGTGGCTGTTCTTTTCCTTTATGGCAGCAATCAATGACAACTTCTCAATAGTTACGAGACAGAAACCCATATAAAAATGGCAAATTATATTAAGCTTCTATATGATCCTTGATCTTTTGCCAGCATGTCTGAGGCACTTCCAGAGTGCACGAGCCAGACTATGTGCCTTGGTTAATAAGTAAACTCTTCCTGTAAAACTTCATCTTTCCCCTACCCTATTAATTCTCCATGTTGTCTGAAGAAATTTGCCCGTGTTTTATTTTAAAAAAGGATCATTCAGCAGAATGTTAGGCCTGAAACTTCACAAATGAAATAAATCCTCTTTTGCTAGTGAAGTACTTGGCAAAAGCGTTTTTCTGGGTGTTGCAAGGTGTGTTGCCATCATGATCAGCATGGATACCCAAGGTCCCTACAGCTTGGTCTTTGATGAGGGTGAAATTTAACTTTCCTAATTTTCTTAAACTGAGGAAAAGATAACATATATAAATTGGAACAYAGTTAAATGGAAGATTCTCACTGTTGAGCTCTGTTCTATTCCAGACAAATACGTAAAAAATATACTGTTTTTATGATTTATCAGACATATATCATTGGAAATAGGGACTATAGTTCCAAGGCCTGCTTTGCTTTTGCTACTGAACTTTTCAGTCAAATTAACTAATTTGGTCCATTTACAATTTAGATTGCATTCACATGGACTATGGAAAACCATTCTTTATCTATTAAAAACTAATTTTGAATTCATAGKTGCATCGAACAAGATAGCTATTTTAGAAATGCACACTGCTGTTCTAATCCCGGGATGATCTGCTTTTCTTCACGTCTATAGAATCTCTTTCCCTAACGTGTTTTTTTTCTCACCAGAACGTCACAAACATCTAAAAACTGACCACATTTTGCCTTAATATACAGACAGTGGAACAAGTTGGGTTTTGCATGGCCGTGTGAAGAGAGAACGCGCCTCAGAAGCTTCCCATTCCAGGGCTGTACAAAAGCCTAAAGCAGACGTCTTACAGCCAAGCAAGCCTGCTATCATAATATATATTGCTGCCTCTCAGTTTTTCCCCCAAACCAGCTTCTTCATCATGAAAACAGTTCTTAGTAATAGGCTCCTGCATGTGATCTAAATTTTGAGATTTTCATATCAAAGCCCCATTCAGCTCAGACACGACTGTAGCTTCTTTATCCCCTCGCTGGCCACAGGCTGGMTGCTCCAGCTCTCTCATGTCCTCGTGAGCAGACCACGCAGGTGAGGTCAAATGCCAAGCCACAGGCCACACAGATTTGATCAGCATGTCAATCTCTGCAATCTAATAGCTTATTTAGCATTTTAAGCTATCTTGTTGTACCTCTTACCTCTCAGAAACAGCTCTCTCCAGAACCTGGAGCCATTTACCCACCTAAACYAAGGAAACACAGTTACACGATAACTTGGAAAATATGCAGGATAATCTTCAATGCTGAAGGTAACAAACACTTCAGTCATGTGGATGCCTACATTACAGCTCTCCTCTGGAACAATTTGCCACCCACATTCACAGAATCTCTGGAGTTTGAGTATTTTCACCTAATGATTTTTCAGTCAAAGGAAGTTCTCTTTTACTAGCAAACTTCTGAGGGCACTAGTTAAAAAGCAGATCAAGTGGCTTGCTTTTTCATATGATTCATCAGTAAAYGGCAGTGAAGGACACACTTACCTAGTCTTATCTGACATCCAACAGAAACACCTMCCTTGGGCGTCTTAAGACCCACACAGACAACAAAAAAAAAGCCAGAGTCTTAACTTACCAGTGACTTCATTTAAACCTCTCTCAAAAATCATACTTCAYTCTCCCTTTGATGATATAGATAGCCAAGGACACAGGCTGCCTATCTTAGGAACTTCACTTGACTTCCTAAAATTAGAGTCTGTGAACACCTGCAAACCTCCCATTACATTAATTTTTCCTCAGCTTTCACAGCAATTCTAGCCAAAGAGCTTAAGATAGTATTGCACTTGGGCACAAATTGTATCAGCCGTAATGCTGATACTTGCTCTGCAGTAACAACCACTGCATCCAGATGCTTCTCTTTTATAGCACTCAGTATTGAGCATCGCAGTAGATTTTTTTCCCCCTTCTTGGAAATCTGTAGGTTTTCAGTTTCAAATTAACCTAGATATGCAGACGGAACAACCATTTGGGAAAAAGCGCTAATCAGCGCTCAGTAATGTAGTTCCTAGTGCTTCTAAGCCAGGGCAGCCTTGGCAGGGATTAAATGAGAAGTGCTAGAGATGGGAAGTGACTCTTGGAAACAGAAAAGTTTCTGGACACTGCCGAGTGTCCAGCATCTCCCTCGCTCACATCCCGAGGCACTTGGGTCCTCTGGATGCAGGAGCCCCCAGGTCTCCTCGCCGCTTCCCGCTGATTGCTCCGCCAAATCCCACACGGGCTCAATCCTGCTCGGACTAACGTCACTGTTCAAGTAAAGCCCAGCTCAGAAAAGAGCATCCAACCCACCCAGTGCAACCCCTTCCATGGCCACCTTGATTCCTGACTAACAGGCAAAACCCACTCCTAACAGCATTTTAGCAATTTATCACGCTTCTGTCAATTTATCAAGCTTTTAGATTTTATTTTTTAAAACTGTTTTGCAAAGGAGTGCATGAATAATCAAAGCAGAAATAATGAGTCAAATCAGCAAACGCAGTAATTTCTATGTGTAAAATAGTTGCAAATCAGAAATTGAAGTTATATTTATACTAATGACAAGCTTAACATCCTAACAGGCTCATTTTTTGCATAAAAATGACACATTTTAAATATCCTAAAGCTTGATGGGAGTTTTATACTCTGTTTATGTTAAACCAAAAAAGTGAACTTAAAGTAATCATGTAAATTGAATGATAATAAGAGTTCTTTTATATTTTTAGACTACTTCAAATGAATAATTTACAAGACATCAAGCAAAATATTTTATTAACATAAAGTTAATGGTATATTTTTATAGTATCTGATTTTCAAAAATTTGTACTAAGACATTACCATAATCATCTCATGTCAGTAGTATGCCATTTTATATGCTCTTATTTTGCAGCAGAGCTAATGTACTCACTAGCACAGACGCTACGTCTAAATTCTGTGCCTGAGCTATCACTGTTGCCTTTATTAAAATACTTGCAATTAGTTAACTTTCACATAAATCTCAAACCAAGAGGACCTTGCTCCGTGAATTGGACTTTCTGCTAGGATACATTCCAATGAGAAAACCCAGGGCAAAACAGGGGGAAATTCCAATGACTCTCAGACAAGGTCAAGGCAAAAGGGTAGGACTGACTTGTATATAAATGTCGAAAGAGAATTAGGGAGTTTCCCCTTTCTGACATTTTGTTGGAAAACCAAGATTTTTTTACAATATTTCAGAATATTCAGAATTACCTCTTTAAATCTTAAGTATTTAAAAGAAAGACAATCAGGCCAACAAAAACATACCTTACTTGGCACTCGCTCAAAGCCAGGCAAAGCGGTCTCACTGCCACAGCATTTGACTTGTAATTCAACATATTGATCGCTTCAAAACAGAACAATATTCCTATTATTAATGATGAGGCTGACTTGAAATAGGAGTTTCTCTCACAATACAGTATTCCTACTAGGTAAAGAGAGTATCTGTGCAAGAGCCACAGCTGGCACTGGGCTTCCAGGTCCGACTGCYGAGACTGCATCAGCAAATGAAGCTTTCCCGGGACTGCCGTTTCCCAGCTGCTGTCCGGAGGGAGAGGTGACACCTTCCAGACTGCACTGGCAGCCACTGGTTGCAAAACGGCACACAAACTACACGTCAGCTACCTTAAAATCCACAAACTCAATGACATATTTCTTTTTTTTTTTTAATTTTATTATTTCATATAATTTCTTTGAGTATATTTTCTGAGATACAAGAGAAAGCCTTTTTATTCCTTACTCTACCTGCTCAAATAAAGGGCACACGTAAAAACCTCCTACATAGACAACCCGCACCGATATCTAACTGGCATTCACTTCTCTTTGATGGCACTGCCTAATGCCCTGGTTGTATTATATTTTCCAAGATAAATCCTGATCATTAATTTTAATTAWAAATATCCTACCATTTAGAACTGGCTGGAACGTCACCATTGGCTTTGCTGTAAACGGAGCTGAAATAAATCTTGCAACATAACGAGAGCGTAAGCAAGCGCAGACTTAGGGCTATGGAAACAAACTTGGCATCTTTAATTACCCTTATCAAAGGCCTCGATACTTTGATAATATACTGTGTAAAAACGCTGCAACAGTTGAGAATAGTTTGAATTAAAAATTCCAATTGATGGTTTGTCAAAATAAAATATAAAAAGGCTATGAGGGCGAATATGGAGCCTCCTGAGCCTTTTTCAGTGCTTCAGTGTTTTAATAATCACCCAGTAAACATTTGAAGCCCCCCAAAATGTTCAAATGATTAATTTAAAWAAGAAACAAAGCAGGCAGATTTCTGTATGTGCAGTCCTATGACAGACTTCAAAGATTCCTTGAAGAGAGAACACTTTGTGATGGAAATATTTTTCCTCGGGGGCCTTCTACCGCCATTTGAAATTTTATATGCTTTCCCCATAATGTTTTGCCCATTATACTACAATCCTCTCTAAAGCAGCAAGAAAATTATTAAAAGATGAGAAGATGAGGAAAAATCAACAAAATTGCTTGGTCTCATAAGCAATTTAAATTTTCAAATTGGGAAAATACAGATTTTTTTTTCTTCCTTATGGTTAGATAAACACCCTATATATAAGGAAAGTGTTATAAAATTACAAGTGACAAACTACTCTAACACTGATTTTCTTTCTTTCAAATCAGGAATGACATGATAAGATTTTCCATTTGATTTATTAAGCACACCTAGAGCTACCCCAAAGTTCTACCYGCAACTCCAAATCTCTGATAATGAAATTTATTCTGTGCCAGGACCTCAAAATCCAAAACATTATTTGAAACTCCCACTTAAATTTTGAAACTTCAGCTGACTGGTGGGTGAAAACTGCTATCTCCTATGTATACATCTTCTGCTGTGCATGTTTGAGTATAATTACACACATCCTTGTCTTGAAAACATGTCTACAAAAAAGTAAAAAACAAAACAAAACAAAACAAAAAAACCCCAATCCCACATACATCACTTAGTTCTATTATGGTCTATAAGAGAACACAAAAATGAAATGAAAAATGAAAATGAAAGCTAGAAATAAAACCAAGCAACAGAACCTTTGCCTACTTTATTCTGCAGTTATTTAGACAGTAAATAGTTCATACTTTTCTAGATTTTTTTATATATAATATAAAATATATAAATATATATTAATACTTTATATATAAAGTATAATATATATTTACTGTTTTTACACTACCATTCTTTAGGTAGACTATTAAAACCTCTTTTAGATTCCTGATATATTTATCAACAAATTTCCAGTAGCCAACACAAAAACAGAAAATTCAACATTAAAAAAAAAGAAACATAATCTCTGAAAACAAAAACTTTTCTATTACAGTCATGTTAGAATATTTTWTTCCTTTGCTAATTCAGTGACATGTTCTGTTAACATCAATTCATCACCGGAAAGAGTGAATTCYGACATTCTCATTTCCTAAAATACTTAAGTGCAATCTGAACGGATTTCTAAGATGTACCATTCATAAAAACAAGTTACGTGTCCTATAGTGGAGATTAGATAGAAAATTAAACGAAGACTTATCTGTGTGCATAAATCTAGAGATGAGAAGACCTTTCTGGTATAAATTCATGTATATATGGCTAACAAAATGACAAGGAAAGTACAGAGGGAAAGAGGGTCAGTGCAGAGGAGGCTCCAGGCATCATGTCCTCTATGGCCACGTGTGTAACACACCACGCACACGTGTAAGGACCACGACAGCAGCCCTCATTCTTCACGCGAGTTGAAGCATCTCTGGAGCGCACAGCTCATTTTAAAACAGTGCAGATTAACTTAAAAAGTGCAAATTAAAGAACACTGTGCCATCTTAAGGGCTGCTACRGGCTCTAGCTGGGCAGGTAGCACAGTCCACCAAATGTAACTGCCAGCGCAAGAGTCAGCGGCTGTGGCCTAAAACTCCCCAACAACACAGCTTACAAGCTCAACTCAAGAATGCAAGCTCCAATTTATACTTTTTAAGAAGTTTCTAATCATTTGACTATGGAAACTACCACATCTTATGTATGAAAGCGAGGAATTTAAAGCAGGAACTGTTTCTTTTTGTGAGCATGACTAGAACCTCACTGGAAGAAGTCAGTCACTTGGAAAGACATGGAGATTATTTTTTGGTTGAGTAATTAGACAAAATATTATTTTGGAATGGGGAGATGACCAGGTTTTGTTAAGCAAATGGAAGGGCTTATTTGAGATAGAAAGCTCCATATCAGGTCTCCAGAGGAGACAGACATCTAGCTGGATGGAAACGACTTGGTGGCCTTAGTCCTTTACTGTTTAATGCAAGTAGGCAGGAAACAAGATCCACAATTTTCTGTGGCCTCCGYGCTGTGGTTATTTTCTGCTGAATAGCACAGAAATAAAAGCTTTCATATGTATTTTTGGAAGTAGAATTTTTACAGTGGTAAAATAACTGTAATCAAGAACAAGCTGAATATGGAGTGTAGGAGGGAAGAAAGGTTTTCAGGGCTATAGGGTCTTGCAGAAGGCAAGAAAGTCCGAAGTAAATAGAGTATTTCAAACGGAGCTTTACAAGAAACTCTTAGATTTAAAAAAAAAAATAGCTCCATGTATGCATGTTTCTTTTAAAACATTTGCATGGATATTTTTGAGGGCATTCTCAGCTGTCGCTGGGTTTATACAACCTTCTATGACTATCTCATTTGAATTAGAAAGCTGTAAGTCAGAATAATTCTTCGTTGCACCTGCATCTACACAGAGGAATAATTCCTTGTCACTTAATGCCAAGATGGAAAAAAAATTGGTTGCCCAGATCAAGAATGTGTCATGTACTTGAGAATATGATTAAAACTATAAAAAAAAATAAGCAGCAAGCAGCCAGTCACATAGCTAGGATATATCTGAATACTAGAAAATCACATCTGTTTCACAGTCTTATCCAAATATGACGATCAGATTCAGGATTTAGGCTCAACCTCCGAARAGAAATGAATTAAAAAATAAAAACTGTGGCAGGAATTGGAGYGTATGGACTTACTATCACTTAGTTTTGTGCTATTCCTCTTCTCCAGCAAATTCTTAACAAAATTTCAAAATTCTTTTTCAGTGCCGTCAACGCTATTTCTTCTCCTGCAACAAATAAGTACACACATAAATACTCTTTCTCTACCTACTGCCCTGGGGATGCACCCTCTATRCTAGGGAGGCGGGATGTAATTCAAGGATTTCACACTTTGCGTACACGTAGCTCTGTAAAGCACACGGAAATAATTCTTCATCTGTTGATTACAGTCACCAAGAGAGTGAAACAAGCGATAAAGGAAAGAGTTTTTAGAACAAGCACAAATTGCGGCATGCTGAAATACCTACACAGACACATTCGTCCGCTGCAGAAGGACCAATAAGGTTTCACAGACTGCCACATTGCTTGGTGACTAGATGTGAACCACAGTGCTGGGGGTAACCAAAAAGAAATGCCTTTTAAAAGAAAGAAAGAAAAAAATGTTCCATTTTCCATAATTTCTACCAACACAGCAGCGATTTGCTGCTGCACAGGCTGCTGTTGAGGCAGCGCTGATGCAGGTGCCTCACCGGAGCCCGCACGCTGCCCGGGGACTGCCTGGCCTTGGCCGCACAGGGAAGCGCCCCAGCTCTGGGGTGAGCCCTGCCTTTGGTTCCTCGCCCGTAAGCCCTGAATTATGCAGGGTTCCCGCTTGCGCCTAGGCTCCCCGAGTGCTCTGATGTCATACAAATAATGAATGGAAACATTCAATTTTTAATCTAAAATAAGACTTGTCAGAACCAATTACTATTTTTAGACTTATCGAGCAGGAACAGCTGGGATCTCGTTTTAGGACATCCCAAACATCTACTGTGTGGAAAGATGCAAGTTCAGCTGGGACATCCAAATTGGGTACCCTAGGTATACCTTACGGTATACCTAGGGTATCTTAGACCCTAAAATTAATCGCAGACTTGGAACATGCTGCCACAGATACTATCCCTTTCCACTGCTTACCCTTTCTGGGGACCTGCCTTTTTGGCACAGGTCTTTCAACGTCAAGGGGTGACACCTCTTCTCTCGCATTTCATTAAGCCCTTTCTGCTCARGAGGACTGGAGCAAATCAGGTCTCTACTTGCAGATATGCAAAGAATCAGACAGCCTGTATCTTGATATGTAAATGCATTTCTCTCATCTGTCAGCTGCCCACGTGCTGGGCACCTTCCTTCCAGGAGGGGCCGGTGGCTCCCAGCTGCCTCCCTCCTCAGGAAGCGCCATGTCTCCCTGCTCCCGCTCCACAGGCGGCTGTCCCGGGAGCTGGGAGCCCATCCCGAGCCCTGCAGGAACCGCAGCCGCAGCTCCACTCGCTGCCGTGCGTTTAGTGCCCCGCACAGCAGGCGGTGGTGAGCGGTGCAGGACGGGCAGAGCGGGGAGGAAGGCGCCMGGGCACGGCTGCCCTCGTGACCAGCGCTTCGCCGTCCACCTCTCRAGGCTGTGAGCTCAGCCGGGTGCAAAACCACCCCTGGTGATGGAGCAGACACGCCAGGAAAGCCTTCTTTTGCCTGAGTGACAAAAAGATAGCATTACAGGGCCTAATGGAGATTTAACTGGATTAGCTCTTAACACCGCGTTGCATTTTATTATCATTCACCAGAGCCTACGTAGCAATAATTTTCATTATAAATGGGCTGCAAAGACTTCGGAATAAAAAACTGAAGGAAGCCTCTGAAAAGATGAATATATATATGATACTCACAAGTGACGCAAAAGCGAGCGCGGTATTTTGCAGCGTCGGACCCTTATTGCTCCTCTGTGAAGCTGGATGCTTTACTTCCATTTGTCAGGCCATTAGCACAGAGGGATGAAAAACCAATTAAAATAACACGCTGAGTGGAAGTGCTGCTTCCACTCGAGCCCGCTCTCACAGTTCTAGGTGCAAGCTGGAAGCTCCTGCAATCACAGGAGCACGTTGGCTCCTCACCTCTCCAGCGCCTCCGCTTCCTCTCAACGCTTGCATCTCCTTGGGTCTCCATTTAGGAAGCCACACGGATTTTATTCCTTCACAGTATATCTCTTCAAATTCATTAAGTAACTATTTTTACTTGGAGTGACTTAGGAAACAAAATACTATTTTTGCTCCCTATTAAATAACCAGTATATCAATTCTAGACTCATTCTTTTGACTGTACAATCACAGTTCCAGAATGAAAATGAATCAAAAGGCAACATGGTGTAATTCATCATTCTTTACTGCTATATTTTCTTAAAATTGCCAACTGCTTATTATATAAAATCACATACCCCCAAGACATGAATGTGGACAATGTGAACCTAATGTTGTCTCTCCCTTTAGAAAGTCATAGAAAGAGAGGACGACCACCCCAAATACGAGCTGTTCCAAAGCTTCCTCCATTTCCACCCAGTACCTCTCTGCTTGCACGTTTAGAGGTAACCAACGACATGCATGGGAGAGCTGCGCTAGGAAATGGATCCGTTTTAAATGCTGAATCAGAAATTAATTCTACCATTTCAGATCAAACCAGGAAACACCATAAGGAGATGCTTTCTGAATAGAAATGAAGTGCTGTTTCGGAGGCCAGTACAATTATTTATTAAAAATATTGTCTTTAGAGAACAGAGTCCCTTTCTCCTCCACAATGACTTCTAAGCAGACTCCGTTATCCGAATCAGGTCACAATTAGTGGACCCTGGGTGCGAACAGACCTCAGCCTCAGCGATGCTGATGAGTTATTCATTTCCCTCTGCATTAKTCATGTTGTGCAATTGGTCAGCTAAAATCATGGTATCGTTTTTGTTGCTGCTGTAGAAACACTTCTCAGCTGCAGAAGAGAAAATATGCCTACTCATGTAGGAAGATGTGCTTGTAAGTGCTGGGAGGCTGCTTTACACAAGGAACAGTCATTCACCCAACCAAACTAGCTTAAAAATAGCCAATAAGGTAAAGAACAGAAAAGCCCTTTGGAGCTCAAATAACAATTGTAATCTTTTTTCAGCATTTGACCAACCTTTTTTGGGATTCTGAAGGTAATTACAATAGAGCGCTAAAAATAAAGGGTAGGATCATGCGTGTCATTTAGATTTCCTCTTTGTTAGCAGGATAATATTGCTGCTAAGCCTTGAGAGAAAGATTTGCACAAGCAGGCTTCCTTTGTACAGTCATTTTGTTCTTTTATATTAACTTGCCTTCCTCAATTTGGTTTTTGAGCACTATGAGTCACGAGTCCCCCTTCACTCAAGCATGAGCCCTTGAGGCTCAAGAGCGAGGGTGGCTGGGGGAAGCTGCGCTTCCCTGGTGYCCCCTGCGCCCTCCTACCCCTTCCGTCCTGTTTGCAGAACGTGCCCTGTGGAGCCAGGCGGGTACCTGCAGCTCCACCAGAGCCCACAGACCAGAGACACCAGTGCCAAAATGAAGCATCTTTTGGCTCCACGGGAAGGTGCTAGGGGGGAAACCATACATTAAAATGTCATACTGAGAATAAAATGTCAGAATTAAGATCAAAATATGTGAGAAAGTCTTAGCTGTACCTTTTACACCAAGGGTCTGAGAAAAAAATTCCTTAGAAAAATGTATGCAACAAAGATGCTTGACTGATTCTTCCTCATATATATGCAAAAATGGATCTAGACTTCCATGTTCTGCCATAGATTAATTAATCGCTCTTTGGTAAGGATAAATGTGCACATGCACTCCCCTTCCACAATTCACTACTACAATCTGGGCTATCACAAAACATACCTTATATGTTGCTGTACCAGGGAAAAACATCACTTAAGTTTTGCATAGGAGAAAGAGAGAAAAAAAAAAAGCTATTTAAGTAGATATATTTCTTCAGCAGTTATTTTAAAATGGATAYTCCTTTCTGTGTATTGTTAAAAAGAGCCTTGGTCAATCAAATAYAGCTTCCTTGTTGCTGAGCCTTGATTGCTTCCATGACAACAATGCTATTTCATAGCAAGAATGTCCTCATATATAATTAAGATACAGGATGCTATATGCTTGTTTATACTGAATTTAAAGGACAACTTGAAGAACTCATTAGGTTTCTTGAGTTGTGGTTTCTGAGCAGTACTGTAAAATCGTAAATATTAAGAATTCAAGAAACTTGGTGTTCTGCTCTGTATCGGAGCTGCTTGCCGAACTGCAGCAAAGCTCTASATTTTTCCACTGAGAGCGGCATTCAAATGACTGACAGGTTACATGGAAATCGCACATCACACTGCGCCATCAATCAACAAAAGAGGGAAGACAACGGCCCAAAGCGAAGCGAAAAATCCTGGTCGTTATGTAAAAATCCCTGGCACTTGGAAATGTGTCCCGCAATGCTGCCGGTTGGTTATTCACAATGCCCCGGAGCCTCTCCAGACACGGAGCCTGTGAGCGCATGGATACGTCGCTTGCTCCCTCCACGGGAGGCAATTCCTCCCCGGACTGAGACATTTGCAGCAGCGAGGGGCCAAAAACGGCGCCGGAGGAGCCCGTGTTCAGGAGGACACTGGCATTAGGGCCAGCAGCGCAGCGTGGCAGCGCAGCGTGTCCCGCTCCTTACACCCAACACAGCCCGCAGTTGGGCGGCTGCGCCCTCTCTATTAGTGGTGTCATTCTGCAGGGCTCGTTTAAGAAAACAACAGGAAAAAAAAGGAAAAAAAAATCAAGATGTGTGGCTAAAAAGGCTTTCCTCCCATTCCGAACTTCCCTCTCATGTTTTTCAAAGCAGGAGATAATCCTTTTTTYGGCTATTGTGCTCCATTGTGCTGAGGGCTGCTGGCTGTAAGTGGCTGTCCCTCCCTTCCAACTGGCCCATGTCACTTGATGAGACAGGAGCCCCTCGGCCRCTTTCGTGTGCGGATTTGGGGTGACCCGGAAGCGCGGTTCCGCCATCGCCATGGCAACCAGGACCCCAAGCAGCGCTCGCGTCACCGCCCAGGCCTGGGACCTTAATTAACAAATTGCTTGCAGAAAAGTCAGTTTCTCCTCTTTACATGTTTGCGATTAATTTCACACCCATTGTGGGATTTCACACCCATTAATTTTTAATGGGTGTGAAAATGCAAGGGGAWGGTGGAAGCAGCAGCTGGAGAGCGYCAGGGGAGGGGACCTGCAGGAGGTCYGGGATCCACAGCCCTGCGCCAGCACTCCCCAGGCCACTTCTCACTCTTGTACCTCCTTAGTCCCGCACCACCCTAAAGCCTCTCAGGAATCACCAGTTCTTAGCTACAAATTCCTCTTGGGACTATCAAATTGTTCCCAATTTTGGTGTCTCAAGAAGRCTTCATGGAGTTGCTCCTAATTTTCTTGGTAAGAAAGTACTTGAAGGTAGTCAGACAGCCAAAACCACCAAGAAAAGATACTGGAGGAAAAGGCCCAGTCCCTGGTTAAGGTCCTAAACTAAGACTCACAGCCAGGGAGGCTGTCACAAACTTTTATGTAATGTAGGACTAGTCATTAGAGCTCTCACTTCATTGCAGAAGTGATGCCAAGAGCTCCATGAGAATCCAACCCCAGTGAAGATGGACRCTAAAACCCTGCGAGTCCCAGGCTGTCAAGGTGACAGGTAAATGCACAAGAAGCAAATTAAGAACTCCACTTTTTCCATGACTCCCAAAAGCAATACTACCCTCACCTGCAGGCAAACTCCAGCAACACTCAAGCAACAAGGCAGTTAGAGCAGAAACCTTCCTGGAGCTGCAACCTGCTTGTCTGGAGCTCCCCATCACATATAAATTGTGCATCAACTCTGCAATATTGCTGTGAAGTGTGTTATAGCAGAAGATTTTTTCCTCATCATCAATTAAAAAAAATTGCAGAGTAATTTCCACCTGTTCTATATTTTTGTAGGATGCTATTTAACAAGCTCATTGTAAAGCACAGCAGGGAAAGTCCATTAGAAGAACAAGATGCAGGAATCCCCCCACAGTATAATGAAAGGCTTCTCAAAAGGTAAAAAGTCATCCCCCTACTGCTCTTTCCTACCTGCACAGAATATAATTCAATGAACACGACCTGTCCAGTGAATTAGCAGATACTGGCCCAAAACCTCCTCCAAGCTGGGCAGATGGTGAGTTTGAAGGACAAGAAAAGAAATATCCTATCCTGCTACAAGACGCACAAGAATCCATTGCACACAACATAATCAAAGATAAACTGTGAAAAGCAATACATTTAACATGAATTGTAGAATAATTTTCTATATCAGAATTTTCAAGATACTAGACATAACCCTAAACAGACTCAGTATGATCTATCTTAAAAGCATTTAGATTCTAATTCAGTATCTAAAATCCAAATCTTCTTTTCATACAATGGTATGAGAAGTACTTCTTTCAGTAAAACTTAACATTGTGCCCTAAAGTTAAGAAACAAGAGAGTTTCGGGGAATCTATGTGAGTTGATGTAATAATATATAAATTGTGACGACATAATTTGCTCTTTTTTCCCTTTTTTAATTTTTATGTACAAACCTGTATCTGCACAATTTTCCTTTAACGAGATCTCTGAGTTAATCAGCTGGAAATGTTTTCTACCAGAAAAGTTTTCATGGTTTTGTATATTGACTTACATAGACTGATCGACTTTCTTGAAGGAGGGATAGTTTGAAAAAAAAAAGCTTCACACGAGAAAGCTATTTTTCATTTTAGGAATAAGGCAGCACCACTCCAGTCATCTAATTATAGTGTATGCGTGCGGAGGAATCTTTTTTTCTTGGAAAAATATGAAAATATGCATATGCAATACAGTAAATAAGAATAAAATAAACCTGAGATTTTGAATCGTATTTACTGGAAGTGGCCGACTTCACTGTGCCACTGCTCAGCCTTCTACATGAGTCATGTTAATGTATGAATTCATTCAACACTGTAAGATTATTTTGCCAAGTAATATATTAGAAAACTTTTACCAGAACTTCTCAGGGCAGCCAGACGCATCAGCCCAGAGCACGGAACAGAAAGAGGAACCAGTCTGTAGTCTAGTACTGAGGATCCTTCCAGTTACCTAAGTATAAACATCTCTATATAATCTCTGCATCACTACTTTCTAAATGGCCATACTGAATCAGAATTAATATTATAATTTACTGAGACAACCATTGGAGTTTGAAAAAAAGCCAGGATAGCAGGTCATTCCCTGCAACTCAATCCTTACATTTCCTACATATTTCTAGGCAACTTGTGCCAGGTGTTAAAAGAAAAAAAAAACAGGAAAAATACAATTTCTGCGTGATTTGAAGCATCTCAGGACTCTCACGAGTGTTCTCTGCTTCTGATTTCCTGACWATCTGCTATCTACAAGGCAAATTAACCCTAAAGCATCGGGCAAACTTCAAGTGCATTCAAGGCGCAGGCCACATTAAGCAGGGCAAGGGACCATGCAAATGAAAGGAGCAGGCGGCTGCAAACAGGACATAGGGGACTCGGACATGGAGCGGCAGAAACATCCTTAGTCAGGGAGATCACGAGCAGTGTAAGGCCAAACTTGCTCCCTGTGTCCCATGCACGGAGCAGAGACGCTTTGAGCCGGGACCCGGCCGCTCCCTTCTCCTCACRTGCGTATTCCGGGGGGCTCCTTGTGCCTCCTGGTGACTACACAAGTGATGGAAATAGCAACAGCGCCTCAGTACTGGAGGTTTGCTGAAATGAAACCAGCTCAGCCAAATTCATGTTGGCAGGCAGAGTAAATGAGTGGATTAAAGATTAGCGGAGMGATATTTCAAGGCTAATGAAGGAGAAATTTTCCTAGCTGTTTCGCATCAGGATCCGGTTTCTGTCTTTTGAGGTGGGAAACGGGGAGGAGAGGGGGAATAAAAAGGGGAGCTAAGGAATAATTCTGTTTTACTAATTTTGCTCAGTCCCACTCCCACGGAATATGATACTTGCACTATAAGCAGGGAAAGCAGAGCAAGACATCTTGGTGCCATTCAAATCAAGCAAAAACAGGACTATAAGGCAAAGAACTGATCTTACACACATACACCCACGTTCTGTTAATGAATAATTTCAGAAGTGGCTCCTCGAGTCTCCGTTCGGGAGCTGTTTGGCAGATGGGACAGTTCAGTGCCTTGGACAGCAGAGCAGGTCGCAGTAACAGCCCAAAATCCACTGCTCAACAAACATACCAGCCTCATCAACAGCTGTGACAGTGACACAACCAGGTCCCTGACGCCAGGGGAAACTGTTCTGTCCCCAAAACAGCCCCCTGACAGTCGGGAGGAAGGGAAGGAGCCTCCATCTGCAACTGGTACCCGAGCTGCGCAATTTCTTCTTTTCCCCCTATGTTGCCTAGTGCGAATCACTATACGCTCCCCATAGCTTATAGCAGAAGGCTGAGGGAAGGAGACTCTGTTGACGAAACAGTAGAGAGAAAAGAAAAGAAGTTGTAATCTTTCCTGCTTGATAGCTAAGCAATCACCAGGACACCTTTCCCTTATTAAACAACAAAAAGGAAATGTGAATATGCAATGTTTATTGGTATTTTCTGTGCTTGGCATGAAGCAGTTGGCTTCTGCAACTGTGATGTGAAAAATCTCTTCATGCTGGATGGCTTTAGTCTATCGGCACCCTGAGGAGCACGAAGAAAGAATCAGAGAAAGACCTGACATCAAATTGCCTGCCAACAACACCCRCACTTTCCCGTAGCACAAAACAGAGRAAARCAAGGATATGCAYGAACAGTATGGGTTGCTGCTTCTGCGCTGGGAATCAAGCAAGTTGCTAATATGTTTGTGATATGGAAACATTTCACACATCCACCGGTGCTTCCAGGCACCCAGTGGAGCCCATAGCAACAGCAGCGCTGCYGTGCCCGGCGCCTCCCTGCAGCCGGGACGCGGAGGAGACGGCGACGGCCTGGCCAGCGATCGGCAATAACTCCAACGTGTCATAGGCTGCATTGCCCAACTTCTTAATTTACATACATATTTTTATAAATAATATAAATATTAATAATAATAAATAATAATATTAATAATAATATAAAATATCCATTCTTATGAGGGGCTGTGTGATAAAGACAACTGCCCTCATAAAAAATATTGCAGCGTCATTATTATTCCTCCACTCCACTGTTCGACTTCTACGAAGGATCCCCTATCAGCCCRGCCAGGTACCGCTATTTCCTGCTCCTGGCATGGCACTACTGCGGCAAGGCTCCATAGGTAATTACTGTGCTATACAGGTAATTACTGATAACTCTGCCATTAAGTTTCTTAGAGATGTTTTCATGCATTCAGAAACAAGAGAGTCCTGAAGAACAAACGGTCACCACCGTTCCAAGCACCGGCAGACGGGCAGCACTGACCGCTCACATGTTGGCTAGTCGCCTCCTTAGTTTCAAGATTCCTATTTTACTGTGAACATTTTGGCTTCATATGCAAAAAAGCAAAATATAGAATATTTTAAATATCCTATTTGAAAGCAACTTCT
The DNA here is from genome assembly GCF_003342845.1 of Nothoprocta perdicaria. Taxonomy (NCBI): domain Eukaryota; kingdom Metazoa; phylum Chordata; class Aves; order Tinamiformes; family Tinamidae; genus Nothoprocta; species Nothoprocta perdicaria. Next base: position 849,102 of record NW_020455754.1, read on the forward strand.
ATTTCATTTATTTATAAATAGGCCTTAAATAACATCAGAAACCTAAAAGAAAATATAATGACCTAATCATAGCAGCAATCATATTATGTCCATTAATAATTCTGTCCCATTTTCGGCAAATGCAATTACATCCACAAATCCATACTTTACCTTGAAAAGGTACTGCCAGTAAGGTATATTTTTGTTACATGTCAAAAATATGTCAAAATATTAAAACCAAATAATCTTTAAATCTCTTTTTTCTCAGATGTATTTACTTCACTTTTGTTTATAATTCTGTTCTCAGCTTCTACTTAGCCAAGCCTAGCACATCGTGGCAGGTTGCAGTAAAAACAAGAGAATACCCGAGAGGTTTTTATTTTCTTTTTATTCCTTTTATCTCTTTATTACGTGTCAGTTTCTAAATAACTCTTTTCCCAACAATRACAATAAGATTCTAGGGACTTTTTTCCTACTTAAACACATCTAAGAACTGATTTTCCCAATAACAGCAGCATTAGCTTTCTGCAGCTGAATGCAGCAAGCCAAACATTAGGGCTTGCATTTTTCATCATTATTGAAAAATAGAACAAGAAGTTCCTTTACTTGGCATACGCTACAGCCTGGGTATTTTGAGGTTCCAGGGTATTAACATCAAGTGCTACTTATTCACTGCTAAGCTAATATGATAATTCTATCTCTTTTTTTTTTTTATTTTAGTGGTCAGCAAGGGACTACTACAACACTGAATATCTATCGTGACACTCAGCCAGGCAACTCCTACGTTATTTAGTCTATTTTAATGTGTTTTCAAGGCGATGCTGAGCTCAGGTCGAGGCAGCCACAGAAAAACACCTTCCCTTCCAGCACTTGGACGCCAAACAAGACACCGTAGCAGGGAAAACACAACCACATAACCCGAGCTCGTGTCTAACTGCTTTACATAAGAAAGGTTTATAATTACAGAGACCTCTGACTGCCTCCCACTTTACTGTATCCGTACACAGGAGGCAGTTCCTCTCRCTGCTTTCGCTTTAAAGCAATTTCATGAAAATGTTGTGCCCTCGCTGTCAGTGTTCACTGTCAGCCCGCACGAGATATGAAGTGTGAGCACTGACAGGGATTTCAGTTTGTAAAAGGTTTTGTTTTAACATGACAAAATCTCCTTAATTCTCCTTTTGAAATCAAGTGGCAAAGCACGTTAAATGCTCCCTACTAAAACTTCATGCCAAGATAACAGATAGCCTTTATCTCCCAGCCACCTTGACCTCCCAGTCACCCATTTTGTCACCGTGATACAGTATCTCTGGGGAAATTGCTATCTGCTCTGCAATGTGTAAACTCACTGACGTATCTAATATCACATAGATTATATATTGAAGATATACAAGACCTCTTGTTTTCTCCTCTGTGTAAACAAAACGCAGGCATAACTAAAGCTCACAAAGTATTCAGGAGCATCACTCGAGGCATGGCTTATTGCCGAGATGAAAACTTCTACAGGGGTTTCAAACTTGTAACAGTCAACAAGGGAAATTCAAACTCCCTCTTTTGGGAGACACAAGAAGCTCCACTAACCCAAAGCAATGCCCAAGAGCAGGCAAAGAGGCTCCTGCCCATAGCCAGGTTCACGGTGTCACCAGTACAAGTTACAGATGGATCCAGTAGCACAACCAACCACCCAACACTTGTCCTGTCCTGGGTTTGCAGGGAGTGTTTGCTGGGATGGTGACAGCTCCACATGTGGTAKGTACCCAAGCATCACAGGTTTTTCAGGTACCTCAGGCAGAAAAATTTGCAGAAGCAAGAACCCAGAGGGACGCTGCAGCCCCCGACACCGCCAGCAGCATGGGAGGGCCTCAGATCTGCTCCGAGCGTACACGTACTGAAATGAATGTAGGAAAGCACAGGATAATGGAGGCTGGAGGATGACATGGATGTCACCTAATCGAGTCTCCCGTCAAAAGAAGAGCTACTTTCAAAGTTAGCTCTAGCTGCTCTGGAGCCTGTCCAGTCAAGTTTTGAAAACCACCCAGGAGAGGTTAAGAGGAGATCCTTTCTTAGAATGGCTTTAGCATTTGCTTTTTCCTGCTATCAAGAACCTTGAGAGTCTTGCCCAAACACCACAACTTCCCAAAGATGATAAGCAGCCGCCTTGGCAAGGCTGTGCACCAGCTCCCACCACAGCTCTGCCTCCATCCCACCCCATCCCAAACTGCTGCCACACAGCATCACTTCCAACACAAAGGAGCAGACACACAAATGAACCACACACCCCGGAGGGCTTCCCAAAGCAAATAGGACAGTCAGACAGCGGAGAGGGAGGCAGAAGAAGACCATGTCACCAGAGACACCTTAYGGGGGTGGTTCCTTCAGCTGGGTGCAGCAGGAACACAAATAGCAGGAGCACCAGCAATGTAGGTGGCTCTGCAAGGAAATACCTGTGTGGCCTCTTGCACTGTGCGCTGTCCCATCTTGAAATTGAGACCTGAATCTATATGAGGAAGCCTGTTTAAAAACCAAAATGTAGAAATGCTTCAAATATTCTGGAGCCAAAAATATCCTCTTCAGAGATAAAGAAGAAAGGGAGAATAACAATCAAGAAAATGCAGGGTTATAATGAGAACGCTGAAATTTGTTTCATCTGCTGGCTGGTTTGAGAAAAACATTATATATTCCTGGCCATGATTTTTTGATGTTTCCCAACAAAAAGGATTATGTAACTGTGTACATGTTATTATCAATGACACCACTATGCTATGGAACCACCGACAGTTTAAACTTAATTACAGATGGCAACTTATGAAATAATTATAAAGAAAAGATGGGGCAGCAACCTCAGCCATTTCCCACCTCCTCTTCACGCGTGTTTGGCTCAGGAATCGCTGCGGCCTCCCCAGGAACGTGCGGCAAGCGCAACAAGGGCGCTGCTCCAAGCAGAACCTTCCCTGGTGCCCCAAGACCTCACCCCAACGAGCACAACTGCAGCAGAAGGATCTTACACCTGCGAGACGTTCTTCTCCAGTACTCATTTCCAGCCCCGGCAAAACTCCCTTCCCTCCATTAATTCACTAATTAAATTGCCAGGGGCTTTGATAGTGATGCTTCCATCACGCCAGGGAGAATTTTGCCCGGCCTCCGGAGATTATTTTAATGTGCTCCAACTTAAATTGCTAGGCACTTTTTAACCTATTCCTTCCTGATTCCATCTCACCTTTACCTTATTACTATCAGTGCATTAAGCCTGTAACTATTATCTTTTTAGCAAAGGGCTAATGCAAAGTAGCTATTAAGCTTTTCAGCTTTCGACTTGCCATAGATATTTTTTTCTGCTATCCTTCTAAGTAGAAGACCCTACGATTCTTTTTGTTATTCTCTTGCTTCTGACGCRATTTAAAAGCATGCTTTTCCCTTCTTTTACATTCTTTGCTAATGATAACTCATTTGGCATCTTTGCCTTTCGACTCTGTACCAGTATCGATATATCCCTTCCCCTTCTTTTGATTCCCTCCCTCCCTCCAATCGCCCTTCCTATTACTTTAGCAGATCCACTTCTGTATTTTCAAAGATGCTGAAAAATATCGCCATTTTTTCCCCCTTTTTTGGAGGGTATAGAAGAACAGAACAACAAGACATTTAAGTATAGTGTACTGGGGTTCAGTGTAACTCATCCTAAATAAACCTTTTTACACTGGAAATGTACAAAATTATTTGTGGTGAACAGCATTATTCATAAATGCTTCCGTCTTTTCCTTCTTTTGTTAATCCCTCATAAACTGCTTATAATTTCCTTCAGCTGTGGTTATCATCTCTAAGAACTTGCTGAACAAAATATTTTCCAGCCACAGGATGCTTATCTTTTCAACAGCCAGTCACTTCCGTTACATCTTTTTTTTTAACTGACTGATCAAGTAAATAATCTGAACTCAATACAGAGATGTCTGTTGTAGGCTTTCAGCTCAGCAGCTATTTACACTAAAATTTACTGCACTTTCAGGATAAGATGCGTTTTTTCATAAAACAAGAGAAGTGTTTGGAAACATTTGTATATGAATATGAGCCGGAGACACTTGGCCAGTTCTGTTTCAGAGAAAATTTGTGAATTAATCATTAGTTTTTCATTCTCCCCTCAGCTCCTCACCAGCAAGCTGCACCTTGATGACCTTGCTTGGACAAGTAGGTAACGGAGTCCGACAGACAAGTCACCCATCCCTCACTGCCTCAGAGCTCCGCGCTCCCACTGGAGAGGGCTCRTGCCAACCCTCTGCTCCCATTCCCATTTTAAGGCTCTTGCTGCCAACCTGACCCTTCGGACCTCAGAGGTTCGGTGTGAATGAGGAGTCCCCGCGCAAATTCAACCACGCTGCTAAAAAGGAAGGGGAATAAGGATGTTTTTCGAATGTTTTCTACAGGAGATGAAGATCAGGCCCAGGCATCTTACTTATAAAACAAAACAAAACATAGAACAAAACAAACAAAAAAAAACACAAGGTTTTTCGCTCATTCGTTTTAGCACAAGTGTGCAATAGCTGTTTTACTACTGTGAAGCAAATGTGGTTTTCCCGTTTTCCATCAATTACATAATCTCTAGAAAATTTCACAGAGCTCTTTTCACAATCTGTTCTTCTTTAGAAAATCTGTTTCTTTTTGAAAAGGGTAGCTCTCCATTTACTTAATAATAAATTTGGATTACACTATTTTAAAGCGTATTAGACTACACCTTTTACAGTCCAAAACTCTTCCATCAGAATTCCTGATGTAAACTGAGAAGTAAATCTTTGGCTCAAAGAACAGAAATGTTATATATATAAATCTCAAATTGCACAAAAAACAGAAAAGATAAACAGCACCACTGCCTCTGAGCACATCGTATAGAAGCCTAAAATATTAAGAAATACCATTGTGTTTTGATAGATAGCAGGCTGGTTTACATAGGAATTTACTCATAATGTGATTGCGATCTAAAAGATGTGTAGCTTAATATAAAAAATAAATAACATACATTATAGGATGACAGAACACAAAATGAGTATAGTATATAGGGACTGATTTTCCTCCAACATTACAGTGATATAAATCAGCAGCAGCTCTGTGAAATCAGCGGAGATACGACGTGTGYGAGAAACAAATCAAGGCCAGCTCTTCTTCAATCTACTCAGCATTTCTGTTCTCTATTAAAAGATTTGCCCTCCATTCTCCCCAAAGAAGAAAAACCAGAAAATAATCACGTAACAGTTACAATGTTGAGAAATACTACTGCCCATCATACCAATTTCTTAGAATGTTTTAATGTAAACCATCATAAACAMCTATGTGTAATTAAGAGATGGAAATGAAAAAGATCAGAGGCAAGACACAGAGCAGAAATAAACAGGCAGACTCAGTGCTCAACCTGTTTGACGCAATCCAAGAGTTTTGGGAAAGGAAACAAGTAATTCCCGGAAGATTTTCTGTGGCAATACCTGTGAAGTCAGCCCAAGTAATGACTCAGGCTACACACACAAACCAAAGTGGGAAAGAACAGAGGTCCATGATACAAGAGACATGTTAGAGGGGAGGAATGGGCCCAAGAGGTGCCTGTCCCTGCTGTACAGCACGTGCTCCTTGGCGGATCTGCAGCCTTTGCTGGGTCTGCAACGGGGCCACAAGCTCCTCAGTCACGCTCAGGTGACGCATCGCTGGACACAGAGACAGGACACCCTGGACCCATGGAGAGCGGATGGAAAATCRCATGTGTTCTGCTATAGTAAAATTAAAAAATTATCTTTTCTCTGGTTTGATTTCTGTAAGCCATAAGCCTGGAATAAGTACTACCCACCATGCTTACAAAGGCCTTGAAGGGGGGAAATCTTCAGGTCTACAAAGCCCAGAGAGCGGCAGTCGCCGTCCTCGCCTCTGCMTCACACACCGAGCCCCTGGCCGGGCTCACCCTGCAGACCAGCTCATCTGCTCCCAGGGGACACCGCCACCAATTTAACAGCGGTCAGAGGCATTTCTGAAACCCTGTGAACACCATATCTCTCACAACTACCCCCAAACACGGGTCCCAATGCAGTATTTGTCAGTACAGATTTTATCTTGTGCAGAAATTATAAAAAGTGATGCTCTTACCACCATGATAATTAAAACAATTTCTGCCTCATCTCTCTTTTTTCTTTTTTTTTTTTTTTTTTTTTTTCCACAGAAAAGCTATTATGCTGCTCAACATCCAGGTAAATCCTAACAACACATCACCTACTCCTTCTCCCTTTTTTTTTCCCCTCCTCCCTTTCCAGATCTGTCTTTTAGTGACAAAAAAAAAAAAAAAAAAAAAAAAAAAAAAAGTGGACAATGTGTCCTCTGCCTTTATTAAAACATCCTATAGGATACCATGGAAAAAGATAAAACTAAAACTACAAGAAGAATTTCAGGAAACAGAACAAGCCGCTCTGTCAGCGTTGCAGAAATATATCCAGCGGCTTCAAAAGTTAAAAATAATAACTTCTATTTCTATAGGAGTCACACGCAGCAGCGGAACCTGTGAATCCTGAGCCCCTAACAAACACATTTTATGCAGCACAGCTTGCTGAGCACTCACTGGACTCTGCAGGGCCCTCTCACGTAGCTGCGCTGAACTGACCCTGGGCGGCCGGGCAGCTCCCCGCACCGTGTCCCTGGGGGCTGCCGTGTCCTTGGGGTGCCACCGTGTCCCCGTCCCGCTCCCAGCCCAGCCCCGCTGCAGCTCCCTGGCGCTGCCAGGCTCCCCTCRGCAGGATGGGGAGGACGCTGCCACGTTTCCTGCAGGACACGCGAAGGGGTGACGGCCTCTCTTCGCCCCCAACGCGCTCCCAGCACCCAGAGCCCCCACGGAGCCTCCCCCTGGGGCTGGACACGCTGCCCCCCGGCATGGCGCCGCGCGGCTGGAGCTAGGGCAGGGCTGTGGGAAAGGCTCCATCGCCGAGCGCTCTCTCCACACCAAGGAGAGCCCTTCTGGCCTCTCTGCACTGTGCTGAACTCTCTCTGATGAACTCATCTCCCCTTCATCCCGCTTGCTGCCAGTTTCACASCCCCTTCTTCCACACAGCACCACTCTGCTGTACTGTTTTCAAGGTGTATCCCSCCGCTCCGCTCACCTTCACTACTGCAGTTGTCAAAGGAGCCTATAAAGCCAGAGAGTGGATAGGGGAAAACATGAAGGGGAAGGAATTAATGCACTGCCTTCCTCCACAAGGAGCCCTGCCTTGGAGGCGGCCATATCCCCATTTCCTGATGTAACATTAGGAGATGATTTGACCTAACACTCTGCATGATTTATAAATTATACTGAATATGCACTGTGATACATTTGAAAAGACGTCATTAAAATAACTTCATAGACGGAGAGGGTGTATGGGCTTTTTGATGAGAAAAGAATACATCCGTATTAAAAGAAAAATTGTCTCAAATCTTACTGGGAGATGTCAGAAAATTTATTTCACTTATTAAAAAGTTTTGTGCTGATCAGATACTTCTAGTATCACAAGCAGAATTTTAAAGGCTCTGGACCACAYGTCCACGTTTCACATCAGCTCCCCACACTTTGGCAAAGGTAGTTTCCCTCGTGGGCTCAGAACTCCCAAGTTTTCCACATTACAAACTTGAATATAAATACAGCAACTGTATTTGTCTTCAGTCAGTCTTATGTGATCCTTCTTGTCCATTGAACTAGAATTGCTAACATGAATAACACTGCAACAACCAAAGCTGAACTAGAATTGCTAACATGAATGGCACTGCAACAACCCAAGCTTAAGAGGCTGAAGGCACACCAGCAAAAAGGAAGGGGCACGAGGAGGGAGACAGCGCAAGCATTTGTACAAAAAGAGTAAAAASACAAAATTTCCTGGAGTTTGCAATATTCTAGTGGAAAAATAAACAAAAATCCCCATCACCACCAACTCATAGCTATATAGCAAAAAATAAGTAGAAATGTCATCATAAGGGACTTCATTTATTTCTAGGGAGGCCAGGTTATGCTAATATACTATTAGCCAATTTGGGCTAATGAATTGCCTGATTCATTAGCAAATCCCAGAGAGTGTCACCTGTGTTCCTAAGTCAGGACAGTACACGAAACATGGAGTCTCTYTGCAGTTTATTGGCTCCCATTTTGGTGACAATGCCAAATGGTTTGAAGTTCAATTTTGTACCAGGGTAAGACAGGGCGAAAGTCTGAGCGACAGCTCAATCCTCACCACGTTGGCCAATGGGGAAGGCTACAATTAATCACACGGCTGTCCAAAGGAGAGAGAACAAAAGAGCAGACACACTTCCCATTTGTTCGTTAGCTTGAAGTAATGCAAAGAGTGACAGAAGCTTGATGGAGATGTGGATAAAAGTGGCAGTAATAAAAATCGACACAGATGAAATACAAGACTCAAAAGAGGGAAGTGAGAATTGCAAGAGTTTAGAAGGAAAAGCAGTGAAACTAGGGAGGAAAAGAGACACTATAGCACACTTATATTATAGAACATCGGGCACAGATATGACAAGCAAAGCAAGCATGCCAGGTGAGAAACCCAAAGCTGGGTCAATAACAAAAYTGCATTGCATCGTAATGAAAGCAGCAGCAAGTAGGTTCAATTCGGAAGAAATTACTGTAGSAAGAATGATTAGAACAGAGAGTGAATCATAAATTTTAAACACAAAAGTTCAACATAAAAGTGGGAGATGGGRAATAAGGTATCAAGAAACCAGAAATTCAACGCTGATACCTAATCTGAATGAGGAATGCATCTTGCATTTCCTTCAACATCAACCCTAAACTCTCGCTGTAGAACCTTAATAAACAGTGAACAGATGGCATTCATTTGATACTAACGTATCTGGAAATTGCCAAAACCAGGGCCACGTTAATATTTTGACTTAACAAGCACATGAAAATGCTTGAAATTCTTTTTTCTTTAGATTTTAATAGTGCCCAAAAAGGAAACTTTTGCAAACTCCGCACACTTGAGTAACTTGCTCGAGTACCACACGCASTGCTGCTGGAAAGTTGGCACCACATCCAGTTAGTGACTCTCTCCAGTTGTTCTGCTTTCCCTCCTTTCAGGTACACGTGTATTACAGGACTGAGACTTGGATAAAAACAACAATATGACAACCAAAGTATTCCRGGACCTGGAAGACCTGATATTTAGTGATGACGAGCTCCAAGGAGAATGGAAAAGGAAGTTCACCTGTACATRGACAAAAACAAAGGAGACCCTGGCTCTATGCACAGCATTAATGTCACCCTGGGAGGGCACAGAGCTCTGCAAGCTGATTGCTCCCTCCTTTCTCTATGGATTTGCATGCTTCCCTTCAAATTGCTTCTTGCTTTTCTTAATTGCCATCTTGTAGCTGGTAAGACTGCATTTCTGCACAGCCTCTCCTTGTTCTCTTGGAAGCACACCCATGAGGGTTTGAATGAAGTCATTAACAAGGAATGGGAAAAGTCTCTTTGACTCTGCAGAAGTTAGGGTGGACTTAGAGCCACAGCAGCCTTGTTATGCAGAAGCACAGGGATTACTAATTAGTAGAAATAATGGGAATAAATTCTTAGTGGAACCACTTTAGGATTATGCTAATGAAATTAAAAGACCAAAATCTGACCCTACAGTCTTAGAGAACTAGAACCTGGATTCCACAGTGGACATGCTCCTCTTTTATTATCTTTTTCCTGCGTTGGAGACAGATTCAAGTTTGAACAAAAAGACTCTTGCACAGACTCCTCAGAACAAGGACAGAAGACAAAAGGGATGGGAAGATTTAAAATGTAACTGAATGCAAGGGACAAAGCACTTGGCTTTTCCATCCACCCTTATTTCACAGTGGAGATGTAGTTATTTTTACACTAGTCCCCACTAAAGCTGCAGTCACATTAGAGTAACAAAACTCCAGCCTGTCTCTTCTGCGGCTACCTGTGCCTATCATCTTAAAATCCTGTGTCCTAATCAAAGACACAGCAGCACGCTYGAGCTCTTTTGTTTGTTGGTTGGTTTTAATCTGCATTTGATTAATGGGCGCATCTGGACTGCAAAGTCACACAGAAATATTGTGCCTAATGCCGGGGAAGCCGAGCAGGCACTGGCAGCAGAAGTAAAGGCTGCTAATTGAGCTCTTCCCAATAACTTATTGATTTTAATCAGGTCTCCCTGAAGCAGCATGCCAGCAGCAAAAAAGATAACTACATACATGAAGAAACAACAATAGATAGCAGAGCAACATTAGTGGGAGAAGTATTGAAGACATCGCTTTTCACAGAACTCAATTCAAACTGATCAGTATTTATCCAAATACATATTTGACATGAAAGCCCATTAAATTGCAAGAATAAGAATGAGTTTTAGGCAAATAGTTTTGAAATTGCTATCATTTGATCTATCTTGCTCTGTTAAAAAATTAGCAATGCTCAAAAAAAAGCCATTAATACATGCCCAGATACCAGAGTTAATCAAAAGTTCTCATCTAAAACTAAACTATCAGTTTCCCCATAGATGGGGAGCATGAAAATAAGACTGCTTTCAGCACATTTTCATCAAATACATCTCCTTGGAAAAGGGAAAGCTGCTGAACTATGCCTGTGATTGACAAGATAATGTAATACCTATTGTCAAAAACATGGTCACCTAYGGTCAAAAATAAATACCTTCAGAAAGTACTGCTGTATACTATAAATAAAACATATAGCAAGTTTTGACTGCTGTAGTGTTSAATGGCTATTAATTTTAAATAAATCTTTGACAACTACTGGGGTATTTTGCTGGGTACATTTCCAGCGGGTGATGAACTTGTAGCTTGAAGTTTAGGTACTTGATGGTGGGTAGCATAAAGAGAAAATCTATTGTATGCAAGAGACCTTTTAAGAGCAGAGCCTTGCAGCAGCACCCTGGATTTTAGAGCTGACATCTTTTGCTTTGTACCTGGAACCGTGCCTACGGTATGTTCAGATATGCTCTTTTGTCTCAGATCAAATGATCTAAATTGCCTTCAACTGAGCTGCTGCCAGAACTGTCACCATCGTCCTGGGAATGTTCCCCATCCTGGGGAGAAGGACAGGTTTTGAAAGCCATTGCCATGCAGTTTGGTTGAATTGCAATTTCCAGGAAACCTCTATGGGTTCCCACGGATATTAATTTTCTTTACTCTAGCTTGTTCTTTTAAAGAGTGACAATTCATTTTCTGGAGTACAATTGAGAAACCGATACCATCTCGCAAGATAKGGCCACGAAGAGAGGGTGCATAAAAGTCTTTTGGGTTTACACAATTAGGAATCTTTGTTACGAGCTGGTGGATGGAAAGTTTCTCCGAAATCCCACAGGGCTGCAGTGCTCCTAGGGGTAGTGGCTACTAAGGGGAGAGGCGGCACGAGGGGCGCCGGGCACCGCGCGACGCTGCACAAGGCAGCAGCGGGAGCCGCGCCGAGCGCCGGCCGATTCCTCCCTCCCCGGCACAAACAACGTGTTGGTGTCATCTAGGCACTAAGGAGGTTTTGTGGAGAAAAACTGTTACGTTATCCACGTAAACATGTCAGTCAAACAATAACCAGCAATTTACAAAACGATACTTGATTACTCAACACAGGCAGCATAAACTTGCACGGGGAGGCGCGCATCTCCACGCACGGTGCCGGGAAGCCCGCGACTCGCGGGGAGCAACCGTGAGGAATACTGAGGTTGTGTTAAGCCAGCGAGACTGCCCGGGCCTGGCGCTGCCGCTGTGAGGACGTGGGACCACGACTTCTCCCCGGGACTAATGGAAGCTGCTCCACGTGTCTTGGGAGAGGCTACGTGTTTTCAACAGGGTCGTTTGGAGGCTATCGAAGCGAGCGCTGCCCTCACGCCGCCGAGCCCTGCGCGCTCTCCCCGGAGCTCAGCACAGCACCTGCTTAAACCTCCGATTGTTAAACCTATACCCAGGCACCAAAGGAAACGATGGAATCAGGCAGCACTCCCCATCCACCGAGACTTCCATTACTACCACTCTATTGTGCTGCTGAGGGGCTCCTTCTAACTTAAAATTCCTTTAAGGTAGCTGCTGTTGAGGGAATTATCTTGTTTTTCAAAGCAAATTTTGTCTGATTACTAAGTATTTACATACCGTAATTCGAACGTCTAATTATACAATTAGTGTAAATACATGYAATATGGTTTATTTTTCACAAAAGCTGATAAGGTACACTGCTTTTTACATATCAGTGTACTATTGCTTGCAACAGATATTTGAAAAATTCACATTAAAAACTTAGGTTAGAAGCTGCTTACCCATCCATTAATGCTCCCCAGATATTCTGAAACACTTTCCTGATGAGATTATAGCAAGAATCATTCTCACGTTTTCCCCTTTTATAAAAAAAGACCAAAAAAAGACCCTGGTGCTGAGGAGATCCTGACATCACCTGGCCCTCCTGCATCCAAGGGCTTCCTAAGTTCCTGTCCCTGCATTTGCTCCTTACCGGGATTTAYTGTGCGAGTCCTTCTACCTTGAAGCAGCAGGGCACGACCCTGCGCCTTCCCTGTGGGAATGTCCTTGGCAGGAATTCATTTTAAAAGGGACTCTATAAGAGAAGCAAAGCTAAAAGCAACGACCTTGGCACCGGCCTCGCGAGCAACAAGCCTTGTCTGCAGAGGGCCAGTTGGATGAGTCTGTGTTTCAGGGGGGCTATGAAGGAAACTCGAAGAGAACCTAGTGTTTTCCAACACATATGCATCAGATTCTGCTGTTCTCATTCACACAAGACAAGACTGTATCCTAACAATGTGTTAAACAGTGGGGCTATTCGGAGCAGATCATCTCAAAATACAAGGGCAGAAGCCCTCTTTTGGTTCAAATAAACTACACATTTATTTCCTATTTTTAAGCAGGTGACCAGTCAACCCAAGTCAAAACACTTTGCCGCATGCAAAAATAAACCAAACAGAACCTATTGAAAAACTATATGGAGAGAAGGGAGGTATAAATGCACTCCACAATGTCAGAATAGCATTAAACATACATTTCTCAAACCACCAGGCCCAAGTTCAGCAGGATACAGTGTGGTCCATCTCTGGTCATCCCAAACACTCAAGCACAGGCCCATACTTTTAAGGGTAACCATTATGTCCCCTCAGCCCATATCCCTATTCTCTGCTTAATCAATGCCCCAGTCACTCGGCAATTTCCTGCAATCACAGCATACCTCTCTCCACGAGCTAAGACACAGCTTACAGAGGGAACGTGAGGAACGCCGCGCTTGGCAGCGGTCCCCAAGGGAACGTGGATCTATAAACACAGGGATGTAATGCACTTGCTAATGCATTTTTCCCCCCATCATTCCATGACAGTTATAATACCGATAACATTTTCTCCTTAGGAAGCAATCCAAGCGCAATCSAAAGTGCATTAAATTCTGTTAATTCACTTGGTACCTGTTTCCGAAGTGTTTTGTGGGAGAGCAGAACGGCCGGGTGGCTGTGGCGGGGCCAATCCCGGGTCCCACGGTGCTGACTGCCCTTGCGCTCCACGTTGGGACACTCACACCAGTCCGTGGGCTCTACCCTCTTCTCCCAGTTCATTCTTGTGCCACCCCACTGGGATACCCAGTCCTGGTGGGTCCAGCGCTCACTGGGAGGCAACTATCCACCCAGGGCAGGCAGCAGGGCCGGGACGGAAACCTGCTGCAGGGAACACGGAGCGAGACCCACCACTAATGCACATGCCAACCACGGCCACTTAMAAACACCTCAACTTCCAAGAAAAACCTAAGGCCATTATCGTTTCCTGTTGAGTGAGACCAGAATAAGAAAAAAAACACCAGTAAGAGCCAATTGAGCCTATATCGACATGAAATAACCTGCAGATAAACAATATCGTACCAGCCACCGCTTCCGTGTGCTGGACTAACGAGCGGACATTGGAAAGAAGGCAACGGAGCCAACAATAATCCCACATTCAAAGCAAGCCCTTGYGCAGCCCTCTGCACGGAGCTGCCGCTTCATCAGGAAACGCGCAGAAGCAACAGATTGGAAAGCTTAGCAAGAGATCCAGAAGTTGGAGAAAATGTGGGTTGTGCATATTTTGTCCAAATTAATATTCTGGCAGCTACATTTCGAACAAGCTGTAATTTGTGTAAGGCCCCTTCTGTTAAATTTGTGGCACAGAATTGCCAGGAACAATCCAACTTGAAATCAAAGCATGGTTTTGTGTTGGGACTTCTATTTACCACTGCTCACTGGGGCCTATGTTAGTCAGAATGAGATATTTAAAATAAGAACAAGCACAGCAACAATTACAAATAATGTTACTTCAAAAATAAAAGACAGATTTTATCTGCCCCTAGAACCTAAGGTCCCGAACCCATTTCGGACCAATACCCACGCTCTGACAGCTTTTGTTCTACATACTAATTTTGCACAACATAAATTCAAAGCTAACAATGAGGTTTTAAGACCAGAATTAAGAAAAGGGCTAATCTATCAGGTATGTCGTCAATGCTACATTTAGAGGGACGACAGCAGAAGTATTAATCTGTCAAAATCAAAGCCACAGACAATGCTCACTTCTGCAGAGTGGCTGAATCAATTTTTTTTTTCTGCCATAYGTTTTATTTTTAAGTGCTTACTAAAATGGTAAATCACTTTAAGAGGGGCGTGTAGCACAATAGTGACAAACTATCTGGTAGAGAAATACAGTTGACAAATTATAACTTAAAGAAAAATGACTGACTGCTCTTGCTAGAATAACAAGGAAACTAATAGAAAAATAGATCAAGCAGCATGAATTGTTAAAGCAAAACACAATGAAATTGCTTTAGCTTGAGAGCAACATGTGTGCATGCTACTAACATCATTTCAACCCTGATACAATATTTTATGCGTCTCAGTTTCTTTTTGTAACTAGCAATCTCAGCTAGACTGGATACATTCAGCACAGACACCAATACCTGAGAATCTAAACAAGAAATTTGGCTTCTTATAACTTATCAGATGCTGGTTTTTCAAAAATATCCACTGCTGTTAAGTGGCACAAATATTATTTCTGAATATCATAAACCAAAACACTCATCGAAATGACTGATTCGGAGAATACTGTGTCAGTGTTGGCCAAAATTACCATCTGCCCAAATTCCCCCAAGTCATATTTTATGCATTCAGCTAGGCCGTACTTGGGCAATGGGGGACATTGAGAGGGCATAAACCTGGTCTTCAGTAAAACACACCAAAGGAGGTTTTARCTTCGATCTAAAGTGCCACTTAACTTATTTTTGCTTCTTCTCAAGCAGTACAAGCCGTTTCCATAACTAGCAATAAACTGTCATAATAGAGCCAGTGTACGTGTTTTGATGATTACATCAAAATAATCTGCTTATAATAAGAAAATTAGACGGAAAATTTTCCGGGGATTTGTATAATGACAATGGATTTGAATAATTTTTGAATAATCCTAAGGACACCTGACAGATGCGGCCCCCACCTGTTTGAACCGACTGCAGGCTCCGTATTAACCTCTGAAGGGTCTGCTGGAAAGCAGCAGCTCTCRGCTCTCCAGGAGCCGTATTCAGCCTCTGCTCTGGTCTGACAGCAAAGCTGTCTACAAGCAGTAGGAATCACACAACCCCAGAAAAATTTCAGTTGGAAAAGACCAAAACAGGTCATCTAGGCCAACCTCCTGCTCAAAGCAGGGCTAATTTCAAAGCTAATTCTAAGGGTACTTGGACACAGCAATCTAGCTCTTAGAAGAGGTGAACTGGCTGGTCAAAAAAAAAAAAAAAAAAAAAATCTATGAACTCACACTGGAAAACGCACCAATTCCATAAAATCCGTCACAACGCCTAGAAGCACTTTTGCTTCCCTGAGGAGTCACTGAAGAGTGACTGCTGTGCAGAA
The DNA here is from genome assembly GCF_003342845.1 of Nothoprocta perdicaria. Taxonomy (NCBI): domain Eukaryota; kingdom Metazoa; phylum Chordata; class Aves; order Tinamiformes; family Tinamidae; genus Nothoprocta; species Nothoprocta perdicaria. Next base: position 864,944 of record NW_020455754.1, read on the forward strand.
CGTGAGGAACATGGTGGCACAAAAGGGACCTTTCTGAGAGCGGACCCAGGAAAGCTCTGCCACCCCAGGCAGGGCCACCCCTCTTTCCCTTGCTATTCCTTTGCCACCACCAATACAAACATAAAAATCTGAAGTAGGGAAGAAAAAGAGCTGTCAGACTGACTGAATCCGCCCTTTAGCAAAACTCGATGTCCCCTTTTCCAGGGGACACCCATTTCAGAGTTTGTCATTTGTTTCCAATACACACAAAGCCTTCTTCAACGTCAAGCCAACCTGAATGAGCATGGGGCAAAATCACTTGGAAAGGGTATTTTATTAAGGAGGTGGAACTTGACTTTAGAAAGAAACTGCTTTACTTGGGTCRTTTCACATGTAATTCTCTCTCCTCTGAATGGCTAAATTATAAAGTCTCTCCAAACAAAGTCTTCACATGAGCTTATTAGTATGCATATTCTGTACTCACATTTAGGATCTATTTATAATATCAATTCTGTTCTAGGCTCTGACAAACAAAACTGAACTGCAGCTGTGTGACATGTTGCTAATTTTCATTAGCTCCAAAAAGCCCCAATAGAAACCACCATCTCCCCCGTTATATCTGGGGAACCCGCAGGAAAGGTGACTGCCACATTATCCTGTTTGTTAATGGAAAGAAAGAAGGGGGAGGAAAGGAATGGGTAAGAACTGAAAGGGGAAAGTGGGATGAAGAGTTAAAAATCGCAGATGTGCATGCTTGAAGCCATGCTGACTGGGAAAATCTTGAGCATCAATGTCAGTGACAACCACACAGTGAATTGCTGCTGCACTATTTGCGCATCCTCTCTTTATTAGGTCGGGGGAATATTTGCTCGGATTCTGATTGAGTTTGCTATTTGAAGCCTACGCTATGCTTCTTAATACAAAGAGCCCAAMTTCAGCAACTACAGCTTTGAACAAACAAGCACACATGTATTTTTTGGGCAAGGRAATATAGTACTAGATTTTGCAATGATCCCTTCTGGGAAATTGGGTCACTGTAAAGAAAAGCACAAATACTTGGAAATATGAATGGGGAAAGACTTCACAGAAACAGATGAATCTCATCAGAAAATGTCTTTGAGTAAAGATCCATAACGGAATGAAAGCATAAAATTAAGGTTTACTTCCCCTTTTCCTKTTTACACTTGATAAAAAAAGCACAGCAGGCCAGATAGGATTTTTTTTTCTTCAAAAAGAGTTTGGGAGTTTTCATTTTGTTTAACTAGCATATAGCRCTGATACTTTTAAATTATGTGCAAAAACTACCTGAATTTCTTTCTTTCGTAGGCACGATGGTTGAGTCTAGTTGTATTTTTCTGAGGTATCCATTAACCATCAGACTTACAGAGGAGTTACTAATTTTTTTGGTGCACCTCCGTTTTCAAGAGAGGAATAATTAAGATACCCCCTTCTCACTGCTCTACCATGTGCCGCCCACCCTGCACCGCTGGCTCTGGAGGGACCTTCCTTCTCTCTGTACCTCAACTTCCCCCGGAGCAGCTCAGCACATGAAAAGCAGCCGATCCCTCCTAAGAACCCACCYTGCCCAGCTTCTCCCTACGCTTTGCACCGAGGAGGCTGCTGCACACYCGGAAAGCAAGAGGAAGAGACAGCCCAAGACGTGAGTTTTTAAGAACCTGTTAGAAAAAAACAGGAAAAAGAAATCAGAGGGAAACTGTAAAGTAGACAACATCTGAGGCCTGTCCTTATTGACCTTGAAAAAGAAATCAAAGGCACTTACTTGTCTGCGAAGACCAAGTTTCCCCCCTCGTTCCCTCCCCAACGATTTAAGCAGTACTTCTAAATACCCACGGCCCTGAGCTTTTTACAGCGACTTCTGAAGACGCAGACAGGCAATGACAGTGATATTAGAAGTGCCTGACTGCACTTGTTTCAAAGGCAGTTAGTGCATAAGCACTGCTGCAAAGCCGCTAACCTGCTCCCCATACTATTTCTACAAACCATGAAAATATGAGATAGGGTTACCAAAGGTAATATATATTTTGCAATTTTCTTCATTTTCTGAACATCACAATGTAACWGAAGTTGATYGAGATTCTATTTTTTTTTTTAGTGTATTTAAAATGCTACTTAAACTTGGACATTTCCGTGCAAACTGTTATTTCTTACATTCTGTAAGAGCGAGTTAATGAGGACCGTTTCTTTGTAATTCTAGCGTGATATTTTTATGGGTGGTTTCTAAAGTACGCGGTATGTAATTAGGGATAATGCAAACAGTTCCTTTGTTTTCTAGTGCATACTCAGTATTTTTTTGTTAATTCTTTTTTTTTCCTTTTCACTAAGTGCAAGATGTGCCATGGGATATAATGTGGAGAGCAAATCCATGCTATTTTTTACTTGTGGGCATTTACTCTTTAAAATGGCATTATCTGATCTTAAACCACACGTCCTGCACAACATTGAGAACGAGCATTTCTTCAACCCAGTTGCAAATGCTTCAGCAAAAGAGGAGCAATTACGACSCAGAGGATTGTTCAGATCCTCTCCCCAGACTATGGGCAGAGCCCAGCAGGAGCCACTTGTGAACTGCAAACACCAAAGGACGACTAACAAGTGCTTTACTGCAGGCACACCGCCCAGAAGGTACGAAAACACAAAATTCCCTCCAGCTTCCCTTAGAAATGAATGTGTTCAGCATCTCTGAAAATCAGGATAACACTGAATGAACCATTTCTATATAATTATTTGGTATACCAATACTATACTGAAAAGCAAAATATGCTTTTGCAAAAGCAAGCCCACCACTTGCCTACCTCTGCTATTTCTCTTTGTGCAACGCTATTGCCATGAGTGTCGTTTAAGCAACTCTATTAAAAGAAAGCATCACTCTGCTAACAATTTCAATGCCTTCTTACCAGATAGGCATAATTGTGAAATGCTTTTAGTAAAGATAAACAGAGAAAAGAAACATACGATATGTGGAATAATAATGCATTGATTTATAATAATCCTCTATCTATGTTGGAGTTTAAAGCTTGATTGTGAAGAAAAAAACTGCAAAAAAAMCCCTGTTTTTTGTTCCACTATGAAACCTGTTATGCAAGAACTGCTGTAACAACACGGTAAATACCAGGCTCCTTGGGTTACAATGTAAAACTGATCTGTAATTGCTTCTGTGGGAGAGATGTCCCAAGTTATCAACCATTAGAAACAGTCTATAGTTCACTCTCTCACTCCATTTTATTCAAACCCATAAGAAAACAAGACTAAAGGTCTAATTCAGCTATCAATATTCTCCAGAGAAGAAAAATCCTATTGATTCGTATCCCTTTGTAGTCTTGAAAACAAAAAAAGGTTTAAACAATTAACTTCCACTGTACACAAAGCAGTGAACTCTAAGCCACAGTTTGAGTGCATTAGCATTATATATTTTCTGATGACATTTAGTGAATTTAATTTTGTTTGATATCAACAAAAGAACAATGTAAACCCTGCTCTCGTGGAAGCACAGAGAAGCACTGATAAATTGCTGTCCTTGAGGACAGCACTACATTACGTACAAGACCAATACAAACAATGTTAAAACAAATTTTATAATGGTTAATATTAATAATGCATTCTATACTAATAACAGACTGGTTCTCCCCTCTGTCAAGATTGGAAAAAGCTTAATATACCACTTGTTCCTTTTCATTTTGCTTTTGTCAGTTAGGAAAGAGCTCGCATTTCCTTTAAGTTCTGTTATTAAGATTCTTTTTTTTTTATTAGAAAATTAATTAAACTATTAAGAATGCCCTAGGATTGTACTGTAACCTCAGCCTTCCTGGGAGTTTGAATTCGCAGCACTTGGACTAAGCCTTTCACCAGAGCTTTTCTGTTCCACGAGCATTTTCACCTTGAGCGCAGAACAGTCAGAGTTTCAAGACTCATTTATGAAACTCTTTTCATGTAAACAATATAGAAAGCCACTTCAAAAAATACTTCAAAATCCATGTCACCAGTGCTCTCCTCRGCTTACTGAAACAACAAGCTTCTTCGGGGACATTTTGTTTTCAGAAGATCTTGCAGCATCTTAGATGTGCCTTGAAGTGCAGGGAAGTGCTCCAGCCTTCCCCGCTGCACTGCGCTCCGTCCCTCCCGCTCAGCCAAGGGAACTCCCAAACCCTCCCTTATTTTCCATCTTACTTGGCAGTACCAAAATCCCAGGGATTAAATACAAATTCTAGTGAAATATTAGATGCACAAATTCCCTTCATCACGAGCCAGGTGAACTCCTGAGAATCTTTTAGAGCTGGGCCATTGATTCAGTCTTTCAAATCAGATGAAATTAAAATCAAATTTTCAGCATTCATTCACCACCGAGATTAAAAGAAGCACTCGCACAACCATAAATTGCTGCAGGAGCTCATGTTGCTGGGAAATGCACACGCTCTTCTTCCCAGGGTGAGCTGACAGGTTTAGAAATGTTTAACAAAGTGTCTTTCTCATTTTATGATAGTCACATAATACTTCAGTCCCATCTAGCCTCATTTATATACCATTACAATTTCCATAATTAATAATGCCCCTCTAAAATGCTTTGTCAGCTACTTGAGCACGTATTACATAACTCCCTATCCCAGYAGAGAAAAAGATTCCTTTAAAATATTCAACTCAAGTACTTATAAGCCACTATTTTCTGTCTGTTAAGTTCTGGCTTGCAGCTATTGCTGCTAACTTCGTGTGAGAGGGTCTGGACCTGCAGCCCAGATCCTGGGCACGGCGATGCAGACGGCACCAGAGCCGCGCACGGGACAAGACCAGGACTCGGCCCGGGAGCAGGGACARCTCCAACCTGCAGCACGGGCGGCAGAAACGCTGCTGGAGGAATTCAAAACTCACAGGAAAGAACTCAAAACCCGACACCGTCCGCAGTGCRTGCAACGTGAGCGACAGCTCCGGCACCGCCGCCCTCGACGCTCTAACCCTTTTGCTCGCCTATTTATCGTCAATAAAATATCAGGATCTGACTACACAGAGAGGCATGAGCAAAGGAGAGGCATGAGAAGAGAAGCAAGCCCCCCACACTGCCTTTCAACAGCACACTGAGGAGTATTGCTTTGATTGGCATCGTCAGAACCAGGAGAAAAATGAATATTGATTTATTGCTAGTTATTGAGATACACAAACTCCAAAGTCGTTTGCCTGGCCTCTTAGGAGCTCAGTGCAATTCAAACACTACTACGAAATGGCAGTAAGCAAAAGCAAGGGGTAGGACAAGGTACTGCCTGGAATTCAAGCCAGTCTTAAGGCAAGTGATAGAGGGGCTTACAAGGTCCGTAGCAAGCGAGACGAGAGGGCAGCCATCCCTCCGAGCAGCTCCCTGCAACGTGAGCCAGACCACACCGAGTCACCTGCATTAGCAGGTCTGGCCTTTAAATACCAGGAGATTACGCGGCAGTGACAGTCACAACACAGCTAAGTCACCATGKGTGGACAGGCAACAAATTATTTGCTGAGAAGGCTTCCTGCAGTGGTGACAGATGAGAAATTAACTTAGCCATTCACGTGCTCCAATAAATGTAAAACTTGCTCCAATATTAAATAAAAATAAAATTCTAAAAAATAAAATAGCATTCTCTTAAATTAAGGCAGACTAAGGATAACATCAAGAGAACATTTTTCCACRTATTCATCTTTAGGAGATGCTGACAGGTTCATCGAGATGCAAAGGGATACATAAAATTCACTATCTGATATCAGAATTAGAAAACTGAATATTGCTGATTGATTATGGGTTTTTTTAACCTATTCAGTTAATTGAGCATATTAAGTTCAGAGCTGTTTTTTACAGTGATAATGGGCTTGTTTTGTTGTGCTCTATTTAACAAACTGTTGGACTTTTCCCCTAAAGCTTGTTGACATTCCCATACATCCCGGCTTTATTGATATTCTGTCTTTTGGATGACAGTGTCATGCCAGCAACACCATGGAAATAGCTCAAGACACTATAACCATAAAAACCATTTTCAGAGCTTCTCCAATAACCCATCAGASTCTTTAGATTCCTCCTAACTTAAAAAACGAAACGCTCTGCTAAAATCCTTTTTTGTAATCTACACAGTRTATAATCATACGTGTTTGTTTATGYGAACCCTAGATTTAATAGCTTCCATTCAGCAAAAAAACTTCAGAATCTGCATGGAGTAAAATTGTAGAAAATTATATGCAACCCTAAATCATGTTTATAGCATTCAGCTGAGACTCACAGCCCACAATTTAGACACCTCGAGTCTCTGCGCTCACGCACGCGGTGCTCTCATGCACGGGCATCCCCGGCCATAYGAGGCAGCGCTTGGCTCTGCTGCTAATACAGAAAATAGAAATCTTGCACATTACCACGTACACACCTGTTTGCTTAGAACACATATCTATGTACATATAATAATTGTATAACAACGTGTATATTATATAAAATGTGTTYATATATATTAACTGCTTATGGTGCCCAGCTGGGATGAGGATGAAGGGAAATCATGAAACTTAGTCTTAAAYGAATAAGAAGTCTTAAAATTAGTAGTCTCAAAAAACCCAAAGAGTCAAACCAACTGCATTTAAAAACCCTGCTTGATTATTTATACAAGCTACAAATGAATAGAACCAAAGTAGGAAMGGAAAAAAATAAGTAAAATTATATAATTAAATGCCCCTTTTGTCCTTCTAGGTGCCATTACTTAGATTGTGCAAACACGTTATGCAAAATAACAAAAGAGAATCTGCATTTTACCCTTAGGTTCATACAGCGCTCAGGATGAGTTAYAGAAAAGCTAATCTAGGATAAAAAAACAAACGTTAAAGGAAGAACATTTTTTCATACCGTCCTTCAAGGGTCAATGAAAACACACACTTGGGCTTTGGTGCAGGTCCATTTAAATCTCTCCTTTTCTTATGTACACCAGGGCCCAAGAGCCTTGCAGGTGCAAGTAGGAAAAGCCCAACCAGTTCTCAGGCCAATGCGTTACGGAACATATCTTAGAGCTCTGAATGCTAACTGGAATACCTCAGCCTTGAGAGTATTATATTTCCAGTCTTACAATTATGTGTGTGGGAAAGGATTACACAGAACCGAATCACCTTATGTAAACAAATTTTAGATGAATTACTCTTGTGTATTTTATTTTATAATCCAAGATATAAARTTACATCAATGCCTCATCTTTCAGATTTTTTTTTTCCTTTTTTAATCCTCACGCAAATTAGAAACGAAGATTCATTTATTTATTTTTAACATTCACCTAAAGCAGCTTTGCCGCTTTATTCCTGTAGCTTAGGGTTTAGCTGGGGAGCTTCCTCCTCCCCGGAGGATTCCTGCTCTCCGCCCGCAGCCGCTCGGCTGCTCCGAGCCCCGCGCCAGCTCCAAGCCCAGCCTGGCCCTGACYGTTTCCTCACAGTGCTGCCCCCTCCTTAAGGGGTGAAACCTGCTGCTGACCCAGGTAGGGATAAACTGCTCTTAACTGCTGCTCAACTCGCTTGCCCCTTTGAAGGGCTCTGCGGTGCCGACCCTCAGATTGGGGTGCAGTGACCACCTACCAGCTCATCAACAGGCCAAAGGAAATTCCTGTCYTTTATTAGAGCACAATCTTCATCCTTCTCAGCATTTGGTTTTTTGGTTTTCTCACCAAAAGTGCCTTGTTAAAACCCAAATTCTGCTCACATCACAGAACCGTCCTGAAGGCCAGCAAAAACATCTGTATTTGTTCAAAGGTGCTCAAGAGTCACTGGCAACAGGAGACCCATCCACCCAGTCCCAGCATCTCTTGCTAAAATGCCTTAGAAGAAAACAAGTCCAGTTTATCATCCCTGCCTACAACTCRCGGTGTGGCACTTTTCCTTTAGAGTACTTTGAATCTCTCACCTCCCAAGAACAATGAACTTCAGAGCAGAACCCGCRAGCAGAAATCTCTGTGCCTTTCAAGAACATAATTTCAGAAACGAATCAYTGAAAATTGTGCAGAACAAAATAGACTGGGGATAAAAGATGAAAATGGCTATTCTATTTGCTTTGTATTGATTCTGCTTTAATCTCTGTGTAAAGACCAGGCATTGCTAGGTGTGGGGCACAACAACTACGTGGAATGAATGGGACACCAAAATGACATTCTAGGACTTGAAGTCCCCTGCTCTTTGTCATACAGACTGTTGTGTACAGCTGCGCGGCGTGTCTGCTCTGCACAGCTAATTCCCCCAAAAGCGACAACAGCACTGCTGTTGGTGCTCCACAGCTTGCTTTCTGTATTCTGTTGTTTGTATTTCTCTAACTGGTTTGCAACTAGGCAATTTACTTAGACATTTCAGAAAACCCAGTCTAGATGAACTGTCTACAAACRTCTAATGAAGAGGGCAAAGTTTCCTTTGTTCTTGAAATCAACTGGCAACCTACCAAACTTCAGCAGTTATTTAATGAGTTTTCTTAACAGACACTAGGAACGTTTTCCCCTCCTCTCCCTTGTGAGGGCAAGGGAACTAATTCCCAACCCCGATGCTCCCCTGTCAACGCCAGAACCAAGCACTGACCTGAACATCGATGCTGGGCCAGACGCAGGGAGTCTGAACAGGGAGGCTAATAGACTGCACCACTCCTCCRCTGAGCCAACTTGCCTTTTCCATAAATTGTTTATTAAAAGCCTAATAAATATTTCCATGGGTGCCTCATTCCTTTTAAGTAAACTGTATTTCTTCCCATTTCCTCTCTTGTGTCTCCAGCAATTAAATACCAAATCGATTCAGAAAATGCTCAGAGTTGATCTCTCAGAGTTGACTGTAGGCATACAACCTGTCCTTATGAGACACTGCAAAAAACAAACACCTGTAAAAGACAACTATTTTACCCTAGAAAAGGCCAAGTTACTTAAAAATTAATTTACATTTTTCAATTTGACAGAACTACACCAACTTCAGTTTAGACTTCAGCTCAGGTTTATCCGACCGTGTGAGCTTCTATCCAGTGAAATATTTGTGTACAAGTTTAAGCACATCTGCAGGCTCAGTTACATCAACAAGATTATGTCCTCAGCTAAGCACTTGCTTAAATGGTTTTTGGGGTTGACGACTGAGCTCAGCACATTGCTGGACAGAGCCCTTCAATAAAGACTGAGTAAGCCAGCATCGTGATAAGAAATTATTGCAAATTATTGTTATGATGTTGGAAATACTTTAAAATGTTTTCTGTTGGAAAATATAAAATACTTCAGCAAAATACATTTTTTACCCACTTCATTTGCTTTAAGCTGGACCGATTTCCAGTTCTCATAAGGCTCTCACAGCACCCTTTACTGCTTTTTTAGCTGTTATCAGAATTGTTTAAGTGGAACAAAMATGATTTTTTGGTAACAAAATGGATTTCTCAGTAAAATACTTTCCAGAATAGATTCAAGGCAAGACTCACAGATCTGTTAAAAGTTATGAAGAAAGCGTCAAAAGTACAAAACTACTTTTACCAATATTTGCTCCACAAACATTCCCTTTGCGAAAATTARGAAATCTGGCTTATAATGATCATAAATCAAACATAACACAAATTTTACGAGCAGTCCCTAATTCATCTCCCCCGGTTTCAAAAAGGCCATAGTGCATCCTCAGGACACCAAGCTCACCTAACTGGGCTGAGGACAGATGTAGGACTCTGCACTTGAGCAGCTCACAGAGAAGACGACAAAACAAAACCCCAAACTCCAACAACTTAAGAAAGACAGGGAGAATCACACTGCCTAAACATCACACAGTGTAAAGCACTCATTTATTTGCCTGAGATAACATAGGAAATATGKAATATAAAAAAAAAAATAAAGTTAAAAAAAAAGCATGAACTGTGGGGCAAGCACTCAGGAGAAGGAAAGTCCCATGGACTTCCAGAGCTCCTGTCTCACACCACCTCCTGGGCTTTACAGCTCCCACTGCCAGTGGCTATGGGAGCCATCACTGGGTTTGGTCAGCTAATATTGGTAATCTAATTGATACCCATGTTTGCCAGCACTCCCCTCTGTGCACCTTCAAGAGGTGACCCCAGAAGGAGCAGCTCTGCCGAGATGCTCCTCACCAGACAGGGCCAACGGCGGCAGCTCTGCGGGGGGATCTGAAGCCTGCCCTCCACGCATGTGCTTGCTTTATATATACATATATATACACACACACACTTATGAAAAAGATCCCATCTCTTTAGTCACAAGTGTCATCATATAGGCAGCTTAAGCCCCATTATCTGCTCAACTGCTTAAAAAGTCAAATGTATTTGTTTGCCTTTTCTCAACTTCAAAGTCATTCTGATAAATCTTATTTTGTGAGAAGAGCTGCTGCTTCTTTCTACTAGGCAAAGTAACGGTTACACGAAGAGATTTAAATATCAAAACCTTTTTGCTGAAAGTTGGATCCTAAAGCCTTCGCTTTGGTGCTTTCTCTTTGAAGTTAACACGGAGTCTACCTGCGGAAGGACAAAGATTCAGCACTGTCTTCTAGCTTCTTAATTGCTTATAAAGCACATGAGCATCTTTTCCCTTGCTTTTCATGAAAACTCTCCAAAACAGAATTAGGAGTCTTGCTCCTAAAGCTTCCCGGGAATGTTCCAAACAGGCACCATCTGCTCGGGGTGGCGAGAGGAGCCAGCTCCCCTCGGAGCAGCGAGTGCGGCCCGCGCCGGGAAGCCCCTTCCAGCTCCCTTTGCATCCCAGCAAGCCCAGAGCCTTCCGTTTGCAGCAGGTTACCTGTTTGCTTCAGGAAAAGGCACAAGTGAGGTCTGCTTTGGCAGGTAAACCATAATCCCTTCACCTCTAGCAGGGCTGGTTTGTCTAACACGAGCTCCTAGGCAAACAGAGCCCGGCATCCTGCCTAGTGACAGTAGCTCTTATCAAAAACAATCACTGCACTTAATTCAGAGCAATCGGCAGTCTCTGGCAAGGAGAGACTCGGGATGAAGCTTTCCGAGGCTGTGACTCACGTCTTGCAAGGAGAGCAGGAGGGAAGGGTGCAATCTTGGGCAAAGAGCAGAGGTCCACAGGAAAGCAAGGCAATGAGGACGCACATTAAGGACCAGACGCGCAATATCTGGCATAGGGACACGGAGACCTGACTGTTTCTGCTGTTACTCTGACCTTCAACGTCCCAGGCAGTCCAGGAAGGGAAGGAGCAAGTGAAAAAAATAGAAAATTAAAATGTTAAAACAATTTCAGTCCCACATACGACCTTTAGAAATTCAGATTGGAACTTGTGGGTGAGGGTGAATAGAGCAGGTCTGACAGCTGTAAAGTTAACTGTTTTACATGTAGCAGCACGGCAAACCACCCGTAGAAAGCTCCCCACAAAAGCCTCAACCAGACACAGCCTCTGCAACTTTTGGACCGGCTGTCAACAAACAGAAATTCACAATTTCGATGCATGCTTAGCTATTGGAAGCCATTTCCTCGGGAACAGCCCCCATTCTGTAAGCTATATGCCTTGTTTGTCAATGAGTCAGTTCCTTTTAATAAGTCATGCAAAATGATGCAGATTGAAGCTATGCAAAGAAAATTATCTTTCTTGAAACTACTGTTAGCTGATTTGCCTACTTAACATGTTGTGACAGCTTCAAGATCTTGAAACTGTCTTGAGATATACACAAACCATTAAAAACTCCAAGAAAAGCTGCATTTGAAATAATAGCAAGTGTCAAAATATCTTGGAAAACACAGGGCAATAAAATATTAATAACAAAACAGATGTTTAACGGCAGCCTACCAAACACTTACAACATGTTGATGTTATTTGTACAAGAAAAGGGTATGTTACATTTGGAAATGACGTCCTGTGGCTCTCCTGGATGCTTCTAACCACATTTTAAAAAATAACAACAAGAAAGCAGTATTTAATGATATTTAAATTTAACCATGTTAGTAACAAAAATGATAACCTATTTAGGTAAAAAGCTCGTTTTGTACATGGACTCTTCAATAGCCTTGAACAAAATAAAAACAAACACAATTCCACTCTAATTTTGACAATTTTGTTACCTCTCAGCGTTTGTGCTGAATATTCAAAGCACAAAGGCAGCCAAAAGACTCCTGTAGCTCATACAAGTTGAATGAGCTTCAGCAGATGTGTGACCTCCACATGTGAGAAACCACAAGGAAATAACAACTTAATATGATACAATGAACAGCCAGATTACTTAACATTATTGAAGACTATGAGAATGAACTTGGAAAAACTATACTGCAGGCAACTCATGAGTAAATATAGTAAATGTGCAAAAACTTTGCCCAAAACTAAATGACGACAGATATAAGCACTGTGGTCTGAACCCTCARTAGCAAAGTTTAAAGATCACAGAAGCATTGTCTTTATGAAAACTGCCTTCCCAATAATCCCAATATAAAATAATTTTCTTCGCTTGCTCCCAAGTTCCCACTCTATTCCTCAAAAAAAAAAAAATCTTTTTTTTTTCCCCTAAACTTTGCTGTTTTCTTAATGAGAAATTGATGAATGATGACATCTGGCAAGAGAAAAAAAGCATATGGTCTAACTAGTTGTTTCTATAGAGGTTAAAATCAGCTTTACATTTTTCTCTGGTTGCCATTATGATTGACAGATCATCAAATAAATCACTCACTCTTCTTCCCACCCAGTGCTGGTCCTCTCTACTATCAAAGACACCAGGGGGTAAATCYGCACTGTAGTGTATGAGGAATTAGACACGCAAGATCCATTAACATAAATGGGATTTTTGCACCTAATTCCCTGCACACCATGCTGAAAAATTCAGCCRTAGGATATAATATTCATGTTTTCTTCTTTATTCTATTTATAATTTTTAATTATTAATTTTTAGCATAATTGGTTTCTTTTATCGAAAATGAAATGCCTAGTAGGCTACCTAAAATATTAAGTCCCCTTGGGCTTGAAGCTGAAGATGACARGTAATGTGCATGTATGTGATCCAAAACCCCAAAGAAATTAGAACCCCCCAGGACTGTTGTCCATGTCCAGATTGGCTCTGCTTCCTTGGCAGCTGCCACCCTTGGGCTGCCCGACCTGCTTCAGCCCAACTCATCCCATCCCCATCTCCTCATCTAAGGGTCAAAATGGGTAGCATATTAGAAAAGCAGGAGAGAGGATACTGCCTTTTTGACTTACAGTTACTAGAACCTGCTTCTTTTTTAATAAAAATATACCTGGATCAATCCAGGTATATTTTTATTCATCATCCAGAATTGTTGATTTCAGCAAGTTTGTCTTTACGCATTGGATCAAACCATGGGATTAAAGCCTGTTTTTGAAGGACATCCAAGCGCAGTCTGCTTCCATTCCCTTGCTTGCCCTGMAAAAACCTGAAAATAATCTGAATTATCTTGGCTTGATTTTCAGCAATTTTACATCTTTCATTTTGATAATCTGCAAATAATACATTTGGATTGATCTATTCATTTTTTAAGGTGCTAATAGTTACACAAATCCTGAAAAGAACCAAACTTTTTCAACTGCTTTGACATAGCCATGAGGTATGACAAGTCCATGCTCGGGACTTGGTTTGCTCTCCCCAAACACCTCCAGTTACTGCYAACAGCATATTTGGATCATCAGGCAACATCCTCCCTTCTTTGGCTCTGCATCTCACATAGACAAAAGCATCAGAGGAGAAAGCTGTCCAGATGACTCCTCTGTCCCTAAATCTGCCCGTAAATCTGTGCGTTTTGAGCACCCTTTTCTAAACACCAAAAAAGAGCTGTCACTAGAACTGGAGAGCTCAAAAAGAACAAAGCAACCGACAACGTTTCAGGACAAACAACCCAAAAACTAACAAAAAAGCATCCTGAGGGAAGATGGGGGGCAGGCTCAAAGAAAATAAATGAGTTGAAGGAACAACCCAGAGCTGAGGGGGTTGAATCTGGTATCAGACTCCATCCCACCTGCAGAGGTGAGATAACATGAACAGATAATTTGCTGTATTTATGAGAGGCTGAGGAGAAGCCGAAGCAAAGAATGGTGCTCCAGTCAGGGAAGCTGACTGGGAGGATGAAACAGCACAGTCAGCTGTCAGGCATTTTGTTGAGGCAGATGTTGCGAGATTCGGACAAAATGGGCAGAAATGAAGAGTCCAGAAGAGCTGCCAACTTGCTGATCTGAGCAAGAAACGTCCTTTTAAARACAGGAGGAAAAAGGAGTAGGGGTGCTGCGAGATTAAATGCTTTGTTATTTTAGTTAAGAGTAATATGGCAGCAGAACATCAGCGGCGCATGCCAGAGAGACAGAAAAACACCGGATGAAAGAAGAAAGGYCAGGCCTGGAGTGTTAATTTTGCAACCTGTATTCAACCCCTATTTAAGTCTGCAAGACACAATCTAAAACACAGTTGGGCAGTTGATTTCTCATGTTTTGTATGTTATTTTCTTCTACATTGTCAGTATCTTTTTTAATCTAAATTCAAAGCCCAGGGAAAGCATGTTCATACATCACCAGTATGAACAGAAGGCTTATTTAGCTTCGTTCCTTTCCCTGAGAAAGTCTGATGAAGGCTGCCTCTGCTTTTCCACTGTTCTGGTTTTATACAAAATAACATCGTTTGAAGAAGGATTTCAGCAATAGCTGGGTCTGAAACGCTTTCTATGAAAAGCTTCCTGTTTAATCCAACAGCTTTACACATCACTTCAGCAAACAGAGAAGGGCAAACCTACGCCTATTTGTGTCTCATGTGAGAAATTTCTATACAACAGTATATTTTCACATGTGTTTTGATAGTTTCCCCCCATAGTTCTTCTGTGGGTGTGGGTTTTTTAAAAAAATTTTCAGAAGCACTGATTGAGAAAATGGTACCATCTCCTCAATTACGAAGCAGAAACAGAACAAGAGAGCGAATTTGTTTGCTTCTGTGGATATACTTCAGTTTACATACACTTTTTATCCTCGTTACAACCACATACACCACAAGAAACGGTTTTTGTTTGTATCAAAGCCCTCAAGATTGGTGCCATTCACGCTCACAAAAGCCCCTTCCTATCTGACACAAGCATTACTCAAACAGCTCCAATGCCACCTTTACCTGTGTTGAAGTGCTTGTTTTAAACACCATTTTCAATTGCTCCTGAAATTACCCAGTTGGAGTTTGTTTGGATGGCTGCAAAAATGGCTRTGGTCATATTCATCATCATTTCTTTCAGTTATATTAGCCTGCATTTTCCCACGATGAATCGACCTTATGGTTGTATTTCTACTGTTTCYAGAACTTTTATGCTGTTTGCACTTACCTAAACAGCTTACAGTCCACACGAGCAGCTCTCCTGTGCTTCTACATTCCTYCTTCTACTACTGCAAGACTAGAACGAACATACTCAGTACAGCATCACCAGGCATGATGCTGCGCATCAGACGTGGAACGTGACCAATCCAGACACCCAAAAACACCCAAGTTGGATTCCAAGTGGAACGACGATGCAATATCTAGCAAGTTACTAGAAATGGAAGCAACACAGGTTAAGGCTGCTTTTAAAAGCATTGGCATGGGAGCAAGGGTGAYGATCACCAGTGTTGCATTTTCTTTTAACTGCCCCTGTGACATACTTATTTAAGATTTTGGGATGTTTTACAGCATCAAGCGTAACAGCTTGCTTGCTTCCCTTCCCTGAGGGCTAAATATCGCTTGCAGATGCTCTGAGGAATCCTATTTCCCAGCACGATGACAAGGCACACGCGGCACGCTGCTGCTACGCTCTGCACACACRTACAGACCCTCTAAGCTGCCTTCACTGTGGTCTTTCCCTGCCTAGTTTTGCTGAGGGGAAAGCAAGCTGCCCGGATACTTAACATTAAACATAKCTGGCCTTACTTCTAAATCAGAGAGGGAAAGCCACAAAGGTAGGTAGGTACCTGCAATCTGCTTCTAAGTACTATGTGAAAATACCATATCTCATGCATCTCAACTCACACACGTCCAAGAACCTGTCTGCTTCAAGTACTTAAGCACTTTAATAGTTTAAAAATATGGCCTTCAGCATCTTCATCCTGCAACCATGAGGTTAGCAATTCTGTTGCAATGTAATTCCAGAAATGAATAATATATCCCTTAAAATGTTGAATGAAACTGCTATTTCCCATAACATTCCTCTAACGTCACTGTCCTATAAGCCTGACTCTAACTCCCTTATTATTTACTTTGCTTTTCTGTAAGCAGGTTACAATCGATCAGACTTATCAGTAATGTAGTATCTGGAGTTTATTATTTCATGAGCTTTATTGAAAGGGTCTCTTACTCTTCTATCCCAAACTGAGATGACTTTGTATATGCTACTTATGGTAATACTTCTGGGGCTCTAGCACAGTGGAAAACAAATTAGATGCTAATTGCACAACCACCTCAAGGTCTCTCAGCCCTATTTCTTCACAGCCATTTCCTCTCAGCTGCCTTAGTGTTCATTTTCCCATGATGAAGGCAACCATGAGTTACAGCAGCAGTTCTAATGCGCCCGAATCTTTTACATTATTTTCACTCCTGCAAACAACACCGCACAGGAGAGCGGAGCATCCTCCTCCTGCAGGGTCCCGATGGATATCACTAGTCCTAAGGCACCCAGGACAGGTACCGTGGATCTTCTGAAGACACTTGCTCTCCTCCCCACCTCAGRCCTCCCTTGTTAGTGGTGTCCACTTTTCCTCTACAAGTACTCAGTTATCCTAACAGCATTTCTTCCGTTCACTTTAAATACAACTTTCAATTAAGATTTACTGAATCATGGCATAAAGTCCATTAGTAAAATCCATTAGCAAAATTCAAATGCTATTACCTCTACTCCACTGCTTTCCTATGCTCCTTATGAAAATCCACTACGACAAAACACCAAACAATGATGTTGAAGAGGAAAACCCTAAAAATCATTATTTTAACTTCCCTATAGAAATGTTCCAGAAAAGGGCATTTTGCCAGGCTAAGCAGTAGTTTCATAGCAGTATATACAATATTTTTAACATTCAGAAAATTTGTATTGAGTTTATTCAAATGAAGTACAGTCAGTGTAACTGCTGGAGACCTGCAGGTAGAACTTACTTTTATTTTCATTACACTGACATATTAAACAGGCCATTCCTTCACTGGTCAACTAAAGTCTGCCCCCACATTTAAYGTTACACTCTAGAAACTTCCTATCTCATTAAAAAATAGCCAATAAATTCTGAGCCAAGTTCATCCATAGAAAAAGAATTAAAAAAAAAAAAAGTGAAACCATTGTCAACATGATGAGTATTGACTTGACAATATCATATACCTGGCTCTTTGTAATACTTATGAAGATTTTTCCCTATCTCATGAATAAATTTTCAGATCCAAATCACCAGATAAATCAAATTAATTAAATCTCACTACAGTTAAGTTAGTCAAATACACAGACATTTTAGAAAGTATCGATAGACCTGATGTTCTTAGAGGTAATTCTTTGGTTCAGATAAACAGTATCTGATTTTCAATCATAATCAATTTATTCTTTTAGATACACACACACACATATATAAAAAACTACCAATTGAGATGGAGAAGCAGGTATCTATACACACATTTCAGTCTCTTCAGGAAGTTACATATATTTATAATAAGATGGTTGCTGGAGAAAGCAACATTAGCCCTTCCTCCCTAAAAGGCCATTAAATTCACTGCTGCACACGCAAGGGGAGGAAATGCATGGGGAGAAAACTAACCCATGCAGAAGGCCTTTTGGCCCACCCAGGCTTCGTGATCACCCTGATAATGTTTACTCCATCAGACCCTGGATTTGAGATGCCCTCCAACAGCAATGCTTGCACACAAGGGAACAGGTAATGGCAACAGGGCACTTGAAAAATAATGCCATCCACCCCAGTGCAGTTTGGAGCCCTTCATCTTTAAGGATCCGATATCCAATGTAAGTGACCCTCCTTCTATAAAGAAAGTGTGTTTCTGCACTAAGTCACTTCAAAATCTGTAAGAAACAGACAGAAATGTGCCTAAATTACTTAAAGAGTTTAGTGTTTGCAATATGTTTCWTAAATCATAGCAATAGTAACAGATTTTTAGATTTTTATTATAAACATGTTTCTTGAGTTCCTTAACAATGCTTTTATATTCTAGAACTGAATATATTTTTATGTATATAAACATAGATAATGCTACAAGCATTTGTGTGTTGAAATATATATATATATATCAACATAGATAACACTATAAGTATTTGTGTACTTCTGAGGAAAAAATCACAAAACCATCACAAAGCATTGACCTAAAGAATAGTATATGACGGGGCTAAAATTTACTTGAAAAGACACAGATCTGCCTATTTCTGTAACTAAATATGTAAGTCAAAAAACAGAATAGCTCCCATCCCATGTAACAATATTTGACTTCACATTTCTATTTCTTCGAGTCTTATTTCTAGATATCATCTGTGCAAGTTACAGCCTTCAAATTTTTAGAGCTCATGGTTGTGAAAACAAGATGAAAACTGTGAACACTTAATTCTTGAAAACAAATAAAAAACCCCACATACTGGAATCTTAATTGCAAGCCTGACATAACTCACACAGGTTCGTTCCACATTCGACTACGCAGGATTATCTGTGCTAAGACTATATCCAACCTCATCACTAAACCCTGTACTAATAACAGATGAAAGAATTAAAGATTCAGTTCTAAAACATATGGCGAATATTACCTTAAGTACGTTAGTTGTCCCTGACCTTTCAGACCTGGGTAGGGAAGGGACAAAGCATCTCGTGAGGTTTCCGAGCAGCCRAGAACTGCAGCCGGGGCAGCTGGCACAGATAAATCCAACATCAACCGGTAATGACAAAGGTCAGGGGCCAAATACACCAAAATTACACTGCACAAGTAAGGACAGCAGTAATGTCACATCTGTCATTTCCTTAGAGCCTCCAGATAATAATTTCCCTTCAATCAGGACCCAGTTGAACCTTATGAGCACTGCAATTCTCCTTTGGGTAAAAGCCGCCTTTAAATACAATGATAGCCTTAGGTTTACAGCAACACAAATAAAAAACATGACTGGTCACCCACAAGAACTGCATGAGAAGCTGCTCCTTGCTACAAAACTTCCTCATTTCCACTATTCCCATTAGAAGAGAGGGTGAAATAGATGGCAAGGGCCTCCAAAGAAAGGGCTCACAGCAAGTTGCCAACTTGGGAAGCACAACCATGAGATGCCATGCAGAAAACAGAAAAAAGGCAAAAATCAGAGGAAAAGGCAAAACAGAAAAAAAATTGGAATAAGAGGGACAAAGGAGAAAAAAAAAAAAGCTGCAGTCTTGTACTTTGAGGAGCAAGGAGAGATTTAGAGAGGGAAGACACTCTCCTACTGTTCTATACAATTGTCTTTATAAAAACTGAAACATAAAGTCATTAAAAGTCACAGAGTAAGGCATATTTATATCCGTCTATCATTTTCTCAAGTAAGCTCAAGTTAATGTAAAAAGAAATATCAAGCTTGCTGGCATTTAAAATAATACAAGGTTAGATTATTTTAAATTAAATTTTAAATGCAGATGAAATTTATGATTTGTGGTACAGCTGCTGACATTTTTGTTTTTCTTCAGACCTCCAGAGGTTCAGGAAGGCTGTATCTCAAAGGAAAGAGGGAGAACAGGAACTAAATTTCTAGGAASGCGATGAAAAATGTTCAACCTGCTGTACCCCATGGTTCTGGTCTCCATCTTGGCCATWAGATTGGCAGAGCTCGTTATCAAAGAACAAAAAATACAGAAGGGTCACAAAGGCATTTATGGCAACAACACAGGAAAACTGTCACCCTTCTAGRTGAACTAACTCTTCCAGATGAACTAACAACTTCTCGGACCCATTAAAGGACAGAAATCAATCACCTTGCAATTGATTTTGATCTCCAGTTAGCCTGTGAAGCCCTCTACACCAACACAAAGTTCATCTCAGATACCTGGGGAGTCTTTCTCGTAGCCTTTGGTACTCACGCTGCCTCAACACACGTTTTGAGAGCCACTCAGGGAAACACGGCCGAGCTACCAGCCTCTGCCTGCAAAGGTCTTGTTTAAAATCAACATATTACCTTGCACGTTGGTCTGCTGAAGGGGCGGCTCTGATCAGGCCATGGTAAGTGCCTCCAGGAAGCCCTGCAGCTGAGCTCAACTCAGCCRCGGGGCAGAGTCTGCTCCAGTGGGGCCTTCTCCCACGTGGCCCGGTCCCAAGTCTGTGTGGGCACAGACAAAGAAAGCGGAGGAAAGAAGGAAAGCCAAAACTCAGCTCTCCAGACGCACACATGCTGACATCTGACTCACCCAAGGGCAGTGCACAGCCTGCTCTGCAGGGCTCCCCAGCCTTCTCTTCCTGTCCCTGAAGCCCGAACACGAGTGGACCCGGCACCGCTCTGGCCGCACACAACCTGCCGCGGGAGGCGCAGCTCTCGCACYGACGAGACGCCGGAAGCCGTTTGCTCTTCTCCTCAGGGGTACCACGAGCAGGACAGGGCGCTTCAGGCAGGCCCGGCTGCAGCAGGCAGACCCAGCCAAGTGCTGGCCATGGCCCTCACTCGCTCCAGCTGTGCCCTGATCTATTAGCCCAGCTGCCGCCCATCAAGCTGGCCCCATGGCTGCTCTTCACGAGCCACAGGTGTAAGCTACAAAACACAGCAGCAAAAAAGCACCCAAGCTCCTTGAGGAGAAAAAGTGAGAGGGTCTGTAATAGACAGGCCCACCAATTAAGCCCCTCACACCAAAATCTTTGCTGATTTTAGCCAAAATGTTTCAGGTTTAGGCAAAATGTTTCATGTTTCAGGCATGTGGTTTACATGTATCATTGATGGGGAGAGCCCCCCCAGATCACAGCCTTGTGGGCCACCCAGCAAAAGCCAAAGGAGAGATGAACTGAGAGGTAATTCACATTTGCAATTTGGTCCCGTCTCATGATTTCATCCATGTCCACCATGCTCTTTGGCAGAGAGAAGATATACTGTTACTGCAATATGGAACAGACAAGATGAAGATGGGCTTTATATCCCTTCTGCTATTCCTTCTGAAAGAAAATGAAATTTAATTGCAAACATACTGACTTAGGTATTTTCTCAAGCTAGCATGCCAAGAACCTTTCAGTACTCTGTGAGAACTGAGATTTCTTGCATGAATCAGACCACTAGCAAAAAGGAAACAGCTCTGAGTAGGGGGAGGTGAAAGTACAAGTCATTTTATCAGGACTATCTGGTAGAGTGGGCAAATAGCAATGTACTTCTTTCTTGATTCAGTAAAATAACCTTCTGTTACCCGCTCGGTAACTTGTTAGTAATTATGACGGCAGCAGTTTGATCCAGACCTGCTGTTCCTACTGTAAGGAACAAAATATTCTAATAAAAACTTGCTTTGGGGGAATGGGGGCACAGATGTTTCTGAAATACAGCTAAGCTGTAATGAACTCTGTGGGTTCCAACTTGGCCTTCGCGTAAAGCGTACAGCTGGGGAAAGGGGAGAGTGGGAGATGATGACCTTTCTGTCCCCATTACCAACCAGATCCCAAATCTGCAGGGGTCAAGGGAAAGATTCCTGCTATTTTTCACTCTCCAGCTGTTTCAAAGCTTATTGACTCTTATTTTTTTTAATTCAGTAATAGAACTGTTTCACATATGGAAATGAACAAAGAATAACCTACGAAGGCATTTAACCATTTTCCCTACTGACAATTGTGTTCCCTTACTGATTACAAATGAGTCCTAATTCATTATTTCAACTGATTAAAAATAGCATTAAACTTTGCCACCAGCATCCACCCAGATTGCTTTGGATTGCCACCAGCATCCACCCAGAAACACGATGGCCACAGCTGTGACAAGCACGGCTGTGAAGCAGCACGGCCGGCGTGTTTGACTTCTCCAAGCACTGCTCAACGTTGAGCTGTTGGCAGCACAGGTACCTGCTAGGTTTTATCAGTAGAGATGCCTTGCAAGCAGAGATCCCTTGCATTGTTTTAACAGGGGAGATGCCTTGCAAGGAGAACAGCTTGGTATGTGTGGGCTCCTGTGAGGTCGTGTCTCCAAGCCTGGTCCCCCAGACTTTGGTGCTGCTGTTGCATGGTCACCGCATTGGTGCTCCTCCTGTTTCTGARCACCATGAAGGGGGTGGGACTAAACAACAACATAGATAAGGCCACATAGCAAGGGACTAGGTGGAAGCAGTTAGGGAAAAAAAAGAGAGACTTTGCTGATCTGAAATTTAAGGGTTTACTAGATGATTATTCTGTCAGATGCAGTTAAGAAGGTCACTGTAAGTGTGTGTAGATGTCAGTGACCCAGTTTGTTCACACGTGTACAAAGCATAGAGTGCTGTGGTCCATGGTGTTCAGACTCTGCACTGGATACAGATGGAAAGACAACAAGCAAGGGAACCTGAGCACACAGGAGGTTTTCTACTCTACCCCTTAAGATTATCAACATAACATAGGACAGTGGGAGATGCTGAGGTGTCATCACCTGAAAATTCAGATATCTGCTCTTATAGCCTCGTATCCCAAACTAGCTTAGGTGAAATAGGAGGACAGCTTTCTGGTAATGAAGACCATGAACTGATTTCCTGGGCTATCTACTTGCATCAGGGATGGAGACAAAAGGAAGACACCATTTCCTCTGTTCTCCTGGCTGCCTTCAAATGCCTCCATCCATAGAGAGCATGATTAATGCTGCAGTGARGAGAAATGCAGAATGGAAAGCAACCTCAGACTTTGTGAACAAGGGCACTGTGTTGTCATTAATGACTAACACCAGAAAGTGTCTACAGAAACTGCAACAATAAGCATAAGGGAAGCTGAAGCAATCACATAACACTTTCACAGTTAGAACATCTCTGACATCCTTGGCAAGGAAGTTGAGTGTAAAGGCACTGCTATATGCGGGATATAGTAGTAGCGAAAAAAAAAAGATAAGAAAAAAAGAAAAAGAAAAAAATATTCATTCATTGCATGCTCACAATCTTGTCCTTGAGTCTCCTTGAACCATTTAATCATGATAAAAAATATTACTATTCAATGAAAGAAAATGACACTATCAAGCTGAAAGCCAAAGACTCCAAAAGATGTCATCAAATCTGAGATGAGCTTTTGCAGTTAACCATACACTAGCCTGCACGACTGGATCAAACTACAGTCTGCCACAGGACCTCGATGTCCACAGGTCTCACTTCCAAATAGACAAGACTCATAAAGATGTCCTAAGCACCTTTGTCCCTTTGTCAATAACTCTCTTTGTGACTTTTTTTCCCTCCTTACTGTGAATTTAGATTTTAAAAAATGAATCAAACTTGAGGAAAGAACCTGGAAGCCTCCCAGACCAGAGAATCTGAACCTCAACACCCACATTTTATTTTCTATTTTAGTTTATTTTAGTTTAGTTTATATTTTATTTTATATTTTATATTTTATTTTATATTTTATTTTATTTTCCTTCTAATTCTTTTCTATTTCTTTTGTCTATCACAACGTTCCTGACAATGCCTCTTCTGAGATATGCATAGAAATTTCTCCCAGGTACTGGGGAGTAATTTCTTTAGCCTAATCTCCTCCATGAGACTGTGAAAACTGTAGGATAAAAGGGGAACTGTGGCGATTTACCTACTAATTAGTTGCTCTTATTAAGAAGAGCAAGATAATTGATTTCAGGATGCACTACCCCTTATTAAGACCTAATTAAACTGTATATCAAAGACTAATTAAATGGCATTATTCCATCTCACTGATGAGTTTTGATGCTTGGTGAACAGATTTGGGTGGAAGATGAACACATTGTAATAGATTTCTAAACCACACCGACAACTACATGCTAAGAAGCTAAGCAAAGGGAATTCTGGATTATCTAAAAGTAACACATGTATTGGAATTGCTTGACTGATAGTTTGAAGTGAAAAATAAAACATTTAAACATATGCTAAGGATTATAGGGAAAAGAAAATAACACTGAAAATACTCTCTCTATAAGCTGTTTACTTAAACATTTAGGTAATTCCTCAGAGTAAAGAATTGCATTTGTGAAAAGGATGTACACTTTCACAGCATATTTTTCAGTTTATTCTGAAGAGCTGTGTAGCAAAGCAGCCCAAGAGGCCACTAAATAGCAGATCCTATTCATGTGTGCTGTCTTTCTAAGTCATTTAGAGATAACAGCTCTCCGGTCTCTCCACCTTAAGAATTACTCGCATTTCTTAATTAGAAGAAATCTTGGGGCATCCCAGGTTACACAGAGGTGAAAAGGGATGGGGACAAACTGGATTACACGGCTCTGCTTCCTCCAAATGGTCTGCAGATTAACATAAACAACCACAATGACAAGAAGATGTTGCTTTTGAACAGACGAGACTGCAGGATTGAGTTTACTAATGCATTTTGCATTTTTTGACCCTGCATTCTCCACTTAAATGAACTCATCTATTCTAAAGTAATTCCTTTAGCCATTCAGCTGTTGGTTTAATAAAAAGCAGCTTCCAGGAAATTTGTGTAAGCAGTGTAAAATTAATTGAAAGCTTAAATGCCATCAATTTGCCTGCTAAATAAAATGTGTTGTCTTCTAGACAAAGTGGCTCTGATCAAACTCATCACTGCGTTTAATTTCCAAAGGTTGTGGTTCTGTGACTCCAGAGGTTATGAGGAGCCATCTCTCAAAACCCCCACCAGACTCCAACGCAACGTCTTTTGGAGGAAAAAAAAAAAAATGACAAAATCACTACAACTCTGCGAGCTCTTTACTTATTTCTAATAGTATATTTCACCAACAATAGGATAATCTGCATAGAGAAACTTCACCTCGCTCCTTTGTTTATTATTGGCCAGGGTATAATTACCCAGAAGCAATAACCTATATTTTTTGGCATCTAAATTACACATCACTCCATACTGACTGTAGGATAATAATTTGAAAGTGAACTTCTGCAGGTATGAAATTTATTCTGTATTATCTGAAGATATTTACCYAGGAATCATTCCTTTACTAGCACAAATAGAAATATTTGTGGCTTCTGCAATATTGCTATTTGTTTCATCATTTGCACAAATCATAAACAGGTAAGCGAGCAAACTATTTTTGCAAGCAACCTTTAAAGAACACAGGGCACAAGAAAACTTGCAGCTAAGCAAAATGCAGATTGTGCAGCAGAGAATTACCAAGTAGAGTTTACTCTTCGCTTGGTAGAGAGCAATATTCATATTGCTTTCTCATATTTCAAGAAAATTATATCCAAATACTTACAAGTCACTAAAGAAAATCTCCACCTTTGTAAAAAGACCTGAAACATAAAGCACTTTAAATATTATTTAAGTGTACGATGTTTCTTTCTTAACTCAGATACGTCCTTTTCAAGTCGAAGAAAACTGATGACCGAATTGAGCAGAACCTGGCTATGCACTTCTGTACACACGTGCAGTGCGCAATATGCAAAAAAATGCTCATAATTAAAGTGGCTGTGCAACTAAGAAATATTTTTAGTCATATTTTTGCCAACACTCAATCCCACCACCTCAGCCATTTGCTAAGACAGCAGGGGAGGAAGGATACGAAACGCCTTGGGTACCCGGGAGTCCGAGAGCTGCCGTCGTGCAGCTACTAAACCAACATTACAGGGGAAGGAGCGTTGCCCACAGGCCTTTCCTCTAGACTTTCCCTGCCCAACTCTTCTCCTAACTCTGCATTTCATTAAAAACTAGCAGGGATCTTCCCAAACAMGTCTTGGCACTTGTCTGGGAGTTCAAAAATGAAAAGCCTCTGGCACTTCTGCTCAGTTCTCTACCTCCCCCTTTCCTTGCACTTTGCTCTTTACAGATTTCTGTCAACTTCTGATTACCACCTTGAGGAAGGCCAGTACCATCCTGACACCTTCACGGTGCACTTCAGGTGAACATTATGCCCTTTATATTTAAAGCAGAGACTAACACTAGCTGAACACAACCTCTGATCTACCCACATCACCCCCATGCTACTGCCATAAAAAATAACTCGTATTTGCACAGAAAACCCATCCCAACACTTGGAGTTGCAGTTCCCCACATTAATGCAATAGCCCTGTCTCTTAACAGAGTATCTTTTTTAATAATCACTGCAGGCTCGGGCACAGGAGTCAGAAAGAGATCTTATTTTTCTAAAACTTTAATGAAGCAGCCCACCGGCAAAGTGGCAACAACTATTACCAGTGCAGCCTGCAAATCCACACTGGCAGCCCCCTTCCCATTTCATTCAAGGTGGTGACAAGATGATGGATGTGGTAACGTATACGGGATGTTATAATGGAAAGAAGAACAACTATTTTATTTAGATTTTSATTACAGTCATCTGATGAACAGGTTAATCTCATGGGGATGTTAGAATATCAAGTTGGATTTTTCTTGTGTTTATTCACAGCACAACAGGAACCTAAGGAGGCTGGAGAATATTTTATATTCATTGTACCCATTCAATTAAGATGTACAAAAATGGATATCTGACACTACTTAATATCCAGGCGTTATAAGTTATTCAAAAAGAAAACAAAACAAAAAACCAAAATCACTGTGCAAATAACCAAATACTATATTACAAAACAATGCATGCCAAAACATACTAACCAGCGGAACTAGCAAAGCACAAGCTTTGTGAGTACAAAATGCATTWAAATACAATTGATAAGCTTCTCAGATACGACCATTTCTCCTTTCTGCATGGAACTACCACAAGTTTGCTTCTTTCCACTAAGCAAATAACGAAGTAACACAGTACAGTTTCACACTTGTTTCAGCTCCCTTGCCCATCATGCTAGAACTTAGCTTCTTATTTTATGCCTTTTTATCCCTAGTGATTAACTTTTTTTTTTTTTTTTTTTTTTTTTTTTTTTTTCTATTTTCTTTATTCTCATCCCTAGAGTTGAGACAAGTAGTTCGCACAGAGATAAGGGAGATTCCCTTGCGCTTACCGCAAATGTGAAGAAAGGCAGCTTGGGGATTGATTGCATTTGAATTAGCCTCAATGTCAAATATCTATTTCTGAATATATTGTAAAATCAGAGCACAGAAGAGATATTAAATATAATCAAAATAAATACACAAGAAATAGACAGAAATATAATCAAAATAAATACACAAGAAATACAAAATAAATACACAAGAAATAATCAGTTAATTCCTCCATGTCAATTTATATTTCTTATTTTTTTTAATATAAAAAACACCTTTTGATAAATATTGAATCCTACTGACTGCACAGTTTTGTGAGGTGGAAGATCTACAGTATTCTTCATGCATGAAAAACTCTGTAGTGCTCTTTTGTTGAAAACTAYAGAAGGAAAATACAGGTCTACAAAGTAAGCACATGGAAGTCTTTCATATTATGATTCCAATGCTTCTGTTCCCAATGAAAGATGCCCGCTAGAAATAGCATTCAGCACAGCAGAATTTCAAGGCATTTTGCAATCCCAAAAGACAAAGAACAAATACCAAATTCGCTCTAACTGTTCGTTCTGATAGTAAACAAACAACTCCAGAGTCCTGGTGTTTTGCCATCTGTCTTCTCTGAGCAAGGAACGCAGCTCGCAAACTAATCCCAACTTTTCTCATCMATAATACTGCGACTATCTTAACACTTGGGCAAAGTCTCATGTAAATCTTCTGCAAATTGGTCCACTAGCTAATGAATTCTATATAAACAAGGACTCTGGAAGACCAGCAGCAATATATGSTAATAAGTTAGCTATAATTAGTCAGAGGAGTCTTAAAATAGCTGCAGCCTCCCAAGGCAGCATTCCCTTCTTTTCTGTACTCTGAAAACAACRGAATCGTTTTTTTCCAGTGCAACTAAAATGGTAATTTAAAGCTGAACTAGGATCAAAGCCAACTGCAAGGCTATAAATATCTGTAGGTGGCTGCGAAGTCACTAGAATTGCTTGGAAGTGAATGCCCTACTCCAAAGGCAGTAGGTGACAGAGCCACAGAGAAATAAGCTGTCGTCTCAAAGGGGTTATTAACATGTAAAAATCAAAACGAAAAAAAAGAAAAAAGAAAAAAAAGAATTATTTAGCCTTGAAAGATGCTCAATTGTGGAATATAAGTGCTTTTAGCTGAAGATTATTATAAAACTGAGCTTAACAGTCAGTTTGAGTTGGACAAAGGCATCACTAATGAGCAAATATTGATTGCTTTGAGAAGTCAGTATTACTTCAGTAGTTCTTTCTTCTCCCCATCCAGCATGYTTACACCAATTATTGCAGCAGCTTTGCTTATTCTTTACAACTGAAAAACCCTGGCTTATAATCCCTCCTGGTACTGACTGCAGCATTTGTATGTCTCAGTTGCTCTCCTTGCACAACAGCGTGCAGAATGCCATGCTTGAGGGGCTCCTTTATGCATAACCCGAGGCACCAGAGTAAGGCAGAGGCAGCGCCGATTTTGCAAGAAGCAGAAAAGAATCTGCAAACCCAAACCCTCCCTCCATTGCCCACATCTGCTGGGGATCGTAAGAACAAACTAGGTGGCATTGGCATAGAAACCAAGGTGCCACTTSCAAACCAAGTTCATCACTTTGTTAAAGATGCAAGCACAAGCAGCCTTCGTGCAGACATAAAATATGGAGAGACTATTTTGCATAAACCACGAGGTGTTCCTGAATCTCAAGAAGAGAGAACATAGCTTTAAATTGCCAGGGTTTCCTTTAAGTGTAATTATCTTCTCATGAAAAACCATATGAACAATCCAGTAGCCAAAAATTATTATGCATAACTTACACATATTATATAGCTTATTATAAATTATTAAGCCTATTTTATATATAGTGGCATATCTGCTGGGTTGCATTCACTTCACCTTAACAAGTACATTAGGTAAAAAAACAACAACAGATCTATGCACTCCAAGTCAGGGTGCTCCAAAGCAAACTGACATTCATTAAATTAATATTATTTGGAGAGTGGTCAAAGATACCAAATGGCAATTTTCAAATTGTTTTTCTCCTTGAGTCGCGTCATTGGTGATGAACAGTTAATAACACACACACAGACTCAATTYAGCTTAAAAATGCGCATCTGAACATCTGAAACTCTCTAAGAGATGGATGACAACTTAGGTGTTGCTGTTTAAAAAATAAAAAGCAAATAAAAGAAAACCTCAAAATTTATGTTTCTCTAGGTTCCAAACCTACTTTCCCCACAGAAAGTGGCTTGATTTCCTCCAAGTAGAAAACTATCGTATCTTCTAGAAAAATCACCGTCCCGTGCAATTCGGTGACAAATTATATGTAGAGGTGTATATATAATTAGCCTGTGACCAGACTGACCAGTAAGAAACAGTCAAACTACAGAGGTAACCTTCTTAGGCGYCACTATGTTGCCTCTCAAAATTCAGAGATGGGTCTTGTAAGCACGTGCCTGGCTTGAAGGTGGAGTGGGAAGCTATAGACAAACGTATGCAGTCCTTATGTCATGAATTTACATGTGTCATAGTCATCTCCTGCCAAGTTACTTAATTTTCTTTTCTCTTGTGAAAAAGAACCATATTGTAAAGCACACCACTAGAGAGGAAGAGAAAAAAAGCCCTAAGGAAACGCAGAGAAACAGAGGGACCTGTCCTCAGTAATTTCTCAAAACACCACAGTGAGCTGAAGAGCACAGATGTGTGGTCAGCAATTCACCATCTTGCTGCACCCTCATCTAAACAATACACGAGTCGTAATCAATACAAAGTACTTGAACAGACTCATGATTATGTCTCATGTCTTGATGCTAAATACCAAGTCCCCAAAAGGCAAAAATATCCATTTATTTCCTCAGTTTGAGGCTTCCTGCTACAAGAAGCTGAAGGCGGAGGAAGCAGCTGCTGCAAGAAGGCAGGGCTTCCAAAAGCCGGGACTAGGGCCTGCACTACAGAACATGAGAGCAAAGCACAAAACCACCACAAAYGTAGCTCAGGAAGCAGTCCAACAGACCTGAAGGACCTTCAAATCATCACAGTGACCTTGTCAAAACACGCTCCCTCAGCGATTCAGGCACTGGAAGGGAACCTTTTGCTGCTAAACTTGAAACAGACCACAYAGACATATAAAACACGTGTGTGTGCACAGACACTAACACAGGCACAGACCCCAGAACATTCTTGAGCATTCTACCCAACAAAAACTCCATGAGAGAAGCCTCGAATGCCCATGACACTGGAAGTGTTGAAACTGTCACCAGCAACGAGGCTGCAGAGCGAGCGGCCCAGGGGTGCGCTCAGAGGTGTCCACAAAGCAAGCGCCCGAGCTGCCTAGCCCGTCGTCACACACCAACACCAAGAGGATGTTTGCTGGAGAAATACTCGCTGTAGTTGAGCAGATGTGGCTGAACAGTAAGAACAGCTTAAAGGCACTAATCAAATATACTCGCAGGCACAGAGACAGAAATCCAAGCCGGATATTGACACCAGGCTAGTGCAAAAAGGAAAGATAAAAACAGGCAGAGAAATGATGAAAAAGTAAATTTTGTACAACCATGAGGGAAAGTGGAATTACAATTAAAAACCACAACTGAAATAACCAGAATAAGACGGCTTCTCTATACATTTACCGGCAGGACTGACAGAGGCTGTTGTTGGTGCTCAGAGAAATAATGCAGAAGACTGAATTCACAAGCAGGTTTGATGAGCAAGAAACACTTTCCTAGATGTTATTTACAATACACTTGCTGTCATTCATAACTATTACCTTGGAGGAGACTTTCAGCGGGGTACACGCTCCRAAAACATTTTGCAGAGAGGTGTTTGGATGTCTCTGTTGAATCTGAAAAACACAAAATCACCGGTTAAAGCCATCAGCTTATGACACAGAGGTAGTGCTGGCAAAAGTGATAGAAAATATCCGTGTAAGAAATCTGCCCACTGAACACAGAATGTGCCAAGGAGAGAGGTGGATTAGTGGGTTTATCTCAGAAGTGACAGATTTCTGCATTTCCAACGTGCCGCGCTCAAGTGGGTGATGGAGGGACTTACATGAACAAGGAGAATCTATAGTTCGCCAATAGCCAAGGGTTTTGATTTCATCTAAAGTCAGATTAACCTCATGGCCACTTCCCCACTTTGAATTTCAGGAAGATTTATTTCAGGTTCAGGTTGTTCAGGATGACTAATGTTAGAAATATGCCCAAATAGTTTAACCRTGTGATGACAGGTTAGAAGAGAATGAAAATACTATGGAGATTTCTCATTTTGCTTCCCTACTTCCTCTGCCACCCCAGGAACAAAAAAACAGGTTCAGACAGCAAGAAGCTTCATCCTCCATGCAGACGGAAGGCAACACAGTCTTTCCATTTATCAAAGATAGATCATCAGGAAGTAATTACATTGCAAAGATTAGGTCTTTGTGAAACCGTGGTATAATTGAGCACTGCAGTAGGCAAATATTATAGATAATAAAACAGAAAATGGTTTGCAGTATTGGACTTGTCCTTTTCCTACATTGTGGTGTCAGGTTTAATCTAGTCAGCAAAACTGAAGAAATGTTTCCCAAAGCTCACCAAAAGCATTTTAGCAGGTGGGAACCCCTTTCATTAACTAGCATTAAGCTTTAAGAATAGATAAATTTGGCCCCTAACCATGATTTGAGACAGACCGTGGCTGTGAATGAAGCCATCTCTAATCAACAGAGTGCAAGCMCATGAGTGGACTACTATCATAACAGAGGGGTGGGGGTACAGAAGGTGGAAAAACCCCAAGGTCTCTCTGAAAGGACCTCTCTTGATTCGCAGGCGAGTAGAGGCTACGCTGCTGTTAAACCAGCCTCAATGCTCTGAAAAGATTTTCAAGCTGCTCTTTGCAACAGCAGCTGCAACACTGGGATCACGGTGGATGCCAGACATGCTGCAGGCTAAATACAAGGAATATGCAGAGAGCCTGGATACTTACAGGCACTTCAATATAGCATGCTTGTTTTGGCAGGGGATAATACTAGCACTACTGAGATAAGGATACAGTAGTGCTGTGTAAAAAATACCTCTAGCTTGCCTGCTGGGCTGTGATAAAKATATGAGCACTAACAATATGTGTGTGGGTACTTAAAAACACAAGCGAAATAAGCACAGTTGGCAAGTTAGATCAGYCTGGTGATAGGCTTGAAGTAGTATGAAAGGGATGCCCTTATTCCCCACATGTGAACCTGTGTTGCCTTCCTCCTGCATCACTTCAACTTTGATTTGACAAGTTCTACTAAAAAGCTACATGGTTCAAGATATGATTGGAAATACAATAAAGAAACTAAGGGCAAGGGCAGAGCGCAAAAAAAAAAAAAAAAAAAAAGAAGATAGAATCCCAGAAGTAATTCAAAAGAATTTCTAACTTCAAGTTGCAAGGCCTATTCATTTCGGGGCAATTCTTTTGGTCCCAAAGTTTTGGTGCAATTACTGCACCTCCTCCTTACTACATCTGTTCATTCCCTTGTTGCCATTAAACTCTATCCCTAACTTTTCCAAGCCTTCTGCTCTGCCTTTCAAAAGGAAAGACTCTTATCTACAAAGGGCTTTCACTAGTGAGAACTCAACCTGCAAGCATAAGTCAAATCAGCTCAGAATCCAAGAGTACTATGATTTGTTTGGGATGTAGACAGAATAAATGTGAAAATTGTGGAAATTTGTAAAATTTCTTGATTTCTGCTCCACACTAATTGGAAACCCCAAACTTGCAGCTGAAGTTAAACTGGAGTCTTAATATTCTAAGCACTGTGCAAATAGGTTCACAGAGATTCAAAGTCATGGAGAGTTGCTCATATCACTTCACTTGTGTGGACTYGCTCAAGAACAAAACAAAATTGGAAGAACTTTTTCTTCAGCTTACTATAAAGAACTAGGTAAGGAAGCTATGAGAAAACAAACTTGTTTACTACAGCATGTCTTATTATTAACATAACAATCATGGTTGCTTAAGATAGCACACCTGTACATCCCTGTTATGAATCTCTTAAAACTGCATTATGAACAGGAGCAAGCATTAATGCACTATGCTCTAATTACCATTGTCTTATTAGAGCATTTGTCCAGTATGACCTGCTAGATGGTTTGCATTCATAGAGATAAGTTTCCATTTACCAGAAGATATTAAAAACCCCTGTCAATATTATTTCCATCAACAGCATTTCTGTACAGTAATAAAATATTCATGAAACAGACAAAACGTAGCAATCTGGTTAAATATTAATTTTATACTTTCTAATTCTTTTAGAGACCGCATCTGCTGAACTTTGAGCACTGTTTCCTGAAAGGACCACAACCCTCACCTCGACACTAACTCTTCCTCCAGCCTCCTGTGCCTGAAGGGAGGCAAAGGGGCCAGCAGCCCCAAGGAGGACAACCCAACAGCCCATGGTCAGCACCAACCACCACGTCCAGTGACCCAGGCGAGATGACAGCCRGACAGTTACAGCCAACAGGCGGTCACCAGAGCAAGACCCGACCAGGGCCTCCACCTTCTCCTCTTCCACACCTCGAGTGCCTCTCATGCAGACATCCCTGCGGGCACCAAAGCAAATCAGCGAAGGCTGAGCAACCTCAGCCAAGATGGAAAACCACATCCCTACAGGAGATATTGGAAGCCTTAAAAAACATCCAAACTTATGTCCTATGGGATCTTGAAAGCACAAAGGCTTCCAGAACAGAACTTGTTTCAATTTAAGAGCAGCAACACGGTAAATTTACAGATTAGCAGTTCAGCTATTTGCAACTAAGTTTTCTGGTGAGACTCCCACCACATTTAAGCTACAGCAATAGGACATCCTGCCCAATTCTGGTCTGTGGGACTGAGCAGGAAACACAAAAGGACAATTCTGGCCGTTCCCACGGCCTCCCTGTCAGCGACCATCCTGGTGGTGTTGGGCGAGCCGCACGGCGCTTCGCTTCAGCTCCTGCATCTCCGTAATGGCAAGGATACCTGGCTCCGAGAGGTGCTGCGAGGATTAATTAGTTAATGTTCCTGAGTGCTTTGAAGATGAAAAGAGTACAGAAGAGGTAATCAGTTTTACAGTCTCTAAAAGCTTTTACCATGTCTGCAGAATTATTTTGGAGTACCACATGAATATTATCTGAGACAATCTGTCATTTATCACGTACATCCAGGAGGGGTGAGGAAAAAAGCAGAGAGCAGGTATGCAAACGCCTCCGAGCTCTAAACCACACGTCCTCATCCAAAATCCGCAGAGACGTTTTAACAATGAAATGGTCACAGAGACGTTTTAACAATGAAATGACCGACTGTGTGGTGGATGCCCAGGCCCAGAGGAGGCAGCCCGGGCGCAGAGGCAGCACCGACAGCTCTGGCTGCCACGGTGCCCGCTCCGTATCGGGCGCTTGTGCAGCCCCGACGCTGCAGGAACAGACCCTGACCAGCCTGGCTGGCTTAGCGCTTGACTTCTTTAAAAAAAATAATCTGAAAATCTGWAATCACTCTGATCTTTAGGCATCTTTTGAATGTATTTGGATAATCTGCGTTATCTGTTTTTTTTCTAAGTAAATATATGACAGAAGAACCAGACTTAACATCMCATTCTCTCAAGAAATAACTTCAAAACAGAGTTTATAGTTAACATTAGCAGATCTACTTGCACTCACTGAGAGCATCCTCATTAAACACATCCCAGCTGTATTTCCTCCCTTAACTTACTTTCTCCTCCAAGAAGCAAAATGGAAGATTAACAAGAAATAGGCAGAGCCTGGAGAGTTTTGCGTGGTCTATATGAACTTTGCTAAGTCAGCCAGGATGCACGAGCATAAAAGCCACATAAAATTTATCTTATTGAGCTATTTTCATTTCCCAGACAATGAAAGCTGCATCTTCTCTTTCAAACACTTTGGAAAGCAGAACCATTTTATGCACCACTCGAACCACCAAACTTGAAAAGAACGTGACCCTGAACACATGCAGGTACTTTGCAGCTTGTGTGTTTTCCTGAACAAATTGCTTCCAAGTACAATAAAACCTAGATGAAGAACAATTTTCTTAATATCTATTTTCTCATGTGATTATAGAAAAAACGTGAATTTATTCTGAAAGTAGCTCTATATGCTGAGCACAAGGGAGCTTCATCAGAGAWAACTGAGGGATGACAGCACAAAGCTGATAAGTCGCATACCTGGGCGTTATCACAGGCTGTGTGTGATACTGGGCAGCACCAGTCAGTGCTGCAAAAGCACCCGGGTCATTTCTGCAGCAGTCTCACACTTCACAAGCTCACTGAGGCACACTCCCCTCACAAGGCAATGCCCAGTGCCAGTACTGGTGATTAGCAACAGTTGCAGTATCATTAGCACGTTATCAGACCATCGACATGCAGCATTACTCTATATTGAAATATATTTTGCTGTTGCTTAAAATCATTACATTTTGCACACAGTCCTCCTATCTCACACAAAATGTCATTGCTGATGGGGTTGATGGAAACAAAATACTTCTTTTTTCTATTCTTTCTGAACTCCTTTGCACTTCCCACGGTAGTCAGTCATTCTCCATTAARATATTTCTTTTGGTGACTCCATTTAACATTTCAAAGGCAATTCCAGATATTACAATAGTTATGCCAGAATTCAGTTTATTCATGACCAGATGATATGTGTTGGTTCTTTTACCAACATTTTCTTTTGGGTTAAATAGCTCTCTCTTTCTTTTTTCAGTATTTATCCTTACTGCATTTATAACAGACATTTATAAATTCAGATCCTTTTTCAGGCATGGCCAATGATTAAAGGTCTTTCAGACTCATTTGCACGACAGGTTACCCATTAGCCTAATTGCCAGTGTAGGGCATCTGACTCATCTTTTTATTTTTTCATTTATTTAATATGGAACACCAGATTTTAAATACCGTATTCTAGCTGCAAGGTCATTTTAACACTTGCATGTCTTTGCAGAAAATACCTTCAAAACTGCACTCTAGCACTTTTTGATTGCTTTTACAAGCAAGTTGCACTTGTCAACCAGCCTGCAGTCAATCAGGATACCCAGCTCTGTGTGCACAGCCAGCTGAGGAGCTCCAAACTCATGACAGCAGTTCTCYGGTATCCTCTACCAGCCCCACATTTCATACTGTGAGCTTGCAATTCCATTTCTGTTACTGAAGCCCTCAAGGTCATCTAGTTTATCTCCCATTTGCAAGAACTCCTTCTTGGTAGTATTAGCACAAGTCATCAACTCTGCATATTCTGTATACAATTTTATACCTCCTTTTCTAGTATTACTGTCATTTCCTACCCTCAGCCAAGTCTCATCTCAATTTACACTTACCTGACTTCAAGCACGACATGCTATTACACACCTTCATCAAGTTCAGACTGATTGCCTCTATGATTTTGCCCTAGTAAATCACCTACTTTCCGAGCTATCTTTGCTATGAGATCTATTTCCAAAACATGTGTTGCACATCAACCAATTGGACATCTGTATTTGGCTTAGCATASTGCAGGAACTACCTGGAACACATCTCTTCCACATGCAGGAAATATGGGGACATTCTTCCCCCAACTAATTTTGATATAAGACAGAAGGTGTTTTCATGCTTTCTCTTTCCCTCATCTGTTTATTAAACATATTTATTACAGTCTATTTATATCCTTCCTAGGTTTGAGGCTGTTTTCAGTGGCGAAGTGCTCACAAAGATGCAAACTAAGGACCAAACTGAATTAGCCTTCTTTCATCTTCTCTGATTTTGAATTATTTATCTTCTTAAAGAGAACTTTCACACCATAGAGAAGGTATTTCCTCCTTCTTTAAGATGTAGGATCCCAAGCACCACAAAAAATGTCGATGCATTACTGTGACTTGCAAAGGCGACGTTTGACCTACCCAGCTCAAGCTCCACTAAAAATAATAGAGCAGCTATTGCAAGTGCACTTTTCCCACTTAAAAAAAACAAAAACAAAAACAAAAACAACAAAAAAAGCCCAAAATAGAGCAAATAGACACCTCAGGGCAATAAGCAGTTACTTGCACTGAAGGCCAAGGAGCTAGGACTACTCAACTGGGGAACCTACATGATGCCTGTAAGACCTGTTATTGTAACAGTAACAGCAGCATAGGCACACACAATAATTACCTCAATCTAGCATAACAACAATTAGCCCATAAGGCAGGAAAAGAAAATAAGCAGAGAGACAAAACAGGAAAATTAGGAGACACTTTGAATTAATTGGATTTGTTTGTTCTGTGCATAAAGGCTTCCTCACCTAATCAGAGAACAGCAATGTCCTCCATAACCCATCCTGCCGCAGGCCCGTGAAGGACAGAACCGCTCTCACAGGCCCTACCCACGAGGTGCAGCCAGCTGAGCTGCAGCTCATTTGAACAATCACAAGCACAGCAGTAGGAAAGCATGAGAATTTGGGCAACTCGGAAAGCTTAAACTGCCCAAGTGGTCAGGTACCCGCGTTTTTACCTCTGCTGTGAGTTCCAGCTGGCAGGGAGTAGTTACCTAGAACACTGTAACGTGGCCCCAAGAAGTTTAATTAGGAAACCTTCTCAGAGTCAGGAATTTTTATTTCATTTCAAAACAAACGACTTGAACTTCAAGTCGTTCAGGCTTGAAGTTTTGATCTCCTGAATCACAAGCTAGTCTCCTGAGCATAAGAACAACTCTTTTCATATGCTGAATATTTTTATTTCACTTGAACCACAAATTTGGTAAAAAAAAATATTCTGGGCGGGCATGAGGAGCAGAACAGGGAGAACAAATGGGAGAGAGTCACTACCACTGCGGGGTGAGAAGTAGCTGCAGTATGTGTGAGCACTGCCTGCCAGGTTCATGCGACGCAGGGAGGAACAGGGACCCTGGGGCCGCCAGGCTGGGCTGCCGTCACTCAGGGAGAACTGGCTGAGCTCATCACACTTGTTCCCAGCACTCACAGCCTCTGCACCTGCGTTCCGAGCTGTCTCCGCAGCACTGCTGTCTGCTGAGCCCCCTCCTCCTCCTCCTCCTCTCCCAAGTACTGCAGGAATTTTYATACTGGTGCGAGGAGAGATTTGTTCCACAAGCCAGATCTTTCTTTGCTGTGACTGCAATTCACTTTACCCAGGCAACYGTGGGTTGTTCGAGCCTAACTCAGCTCTATTACTAAGCCTGGTGGCAACACGGACAGGAGCCATAATGTTTTTCACTGAAACACTCTTTTCTTTCTCCCGTAGAGATGAAATTTATATACTTAAATAGACGGTTATATAGGTTTGAAAGTCAGAAGGGTGCAAATATGAAATTCAAGCCAATTAACAAAGTTCAAAATGAGCTGAACGTCAACACAAGTTACTCTTTTTAGTTTTGGCACAGCTAGTGGGAACCATCTTCCCATGGACTTAAACAAGCCACAGACATGTCACCAAATCAGGAGACCCTCTTTTGCCAAGTCTGTATATGAAGGCCACTTTCATGAATCACCTGGGCACAAGCGATTGCTCCTCAGACAAACACCCAGCACAGGGGCTGCTGGGCAGAGAGGTTGGAGCATCTCCCCAACAAGTTTTTGAGAGACAATCATGAGGCGCTGAACTGACTTGGGCGCATTTTCTATGCCAGCCCAAAGAGGGGGAAGAGGTTTATTTGATTTCAGAGGCTGCATCAGTTRCTTAGTACTAATACCACAGACTGGAAATGAAAAACATCTAGCACTATCACCACTAAATAATTTATTCAGACCTTAATGTTGTCTGTATAATACATTACTCAAAACAGACTTGCTGCAGTGCCAGCATGTATTGAAATATTCCCAATAGAAACCAGTCATATAAATCTGACCTTGCTTTTCATAACAATTCAACATAAAGAGAGGATGGAGAACAATCTAAACCCTGCTTAACACCTTCAGCATCTGCTTGAAAACAGAAATGAAGACTAATGTCCTCCTAGATAACTCACTCAGTGTTTGTTTTAACGAAGGCAAAACAAGCAACAGAACAACTGTTGAGTGGAATTACAATAAAATATACCCTTCTTTTTCAGACAAAAGAGCAAAAAATCCGTTTTCATTTGGATCGCTAGCTATCCTATCTTTGAACAGAATGTTACACGTTCGTTTCATTTATCATTTAAAGTCTGATAATCAGGAAGTCATTATACGGCCTGCATTGGGCAGCTATTCGATTAGAGCATAATTGAACGCTCTGTAATGCAGCCAAAGCTGACAGGTTGGGAATGCATAATATCCTTTCCATGGTATTTAGAAGTAGGGGAAAACTGTAGGAAAATCACTGTCAATCAAAATAAGGCTAAATGAGAAAGGCTGGAATCACGGGTAGTTCAAAAATAGAGTCAACCTTATTTTTGAAAGCTACCAAAACATGTTGTTTTCGGTATTTTTTCCCTCATTTTCCTCAGTTTATAAGACATGGTTATTACAGAATTACAAACTGAAAGACGAAGACTTCATTTTGGCCACTTGGCAAACCAGCGATCAAGAATGAAAACCAGAGGGAAGGTTAGAGGATGAACAGCAGTGTTTTACACCTGGCTGAGAAACGTGCTGATTGCTGAGAAGAGCTATTAACAGGGCACACAAAAAGCAGCAAAMCACAGAGCTTGCCAAAAAAATAGCCTTCCAGTTGTGGAGTGTTTAAATTACTGATCAATATTTTAAGAGGCTTGAGATCAAAATGTTATTTCCACTTAGAGCAACAGAAGTTTTCTAATTAAAAAAACTGACTTTTCCCGACATTACCAATATTTATTTTTAATAAAATTTTACAACTGCTTTTGTAAGCACCTATGGGTTCTTCTGTATGTCTAAAATACACACATGTATGTAGATGTGGTGTTTATGCTATCAGTAATGCACATGTCCTTCTTCTATTAAAGAGTAGGGAGCTGCCTTAAAGTTGTAGCTTTTACTTGCATAAATATTCTCCTATCAGCAGGCAGCAGAAGAACAAGGCTAGTGGAAGTTATTTAATGTCACTGAACTAAGTCCATGTCCCAGCCATTCGTGCAGGGCACTGCAAACACTCGGACCCTCGGATCCCAGGAGATTGGTGTCTGAACCTTCCCAAACTACCCTCATGTTTCTCTGAAGATTGCAGTTCTCAGCCTAGTCACCTGCACTGCAAGGCAGATGATGGTCACAAAGCGATTAGGAAAAATATATGAAATTTACTTTCGTACACATGCAATCGAGTGAACCAAATGGAGAAGAATAATAACTGAGCACTGAAAAATCAGTCCAATTTTTAGYTGCTTACCAAAGTGGTTTCCCTTCCTCTTGGAGGGTTGAGGCCTTGGTCCTCTGAAGCCTGAGAAAACTGCACGAGGAGGATCTGTATGAAGGAAGCTCCTCAAGTTACCCCAAAAACTCTGAAAACCACCATCTTAAGCCACACAACGTCTGCCTCTAACAAATGTGAATATGCCACTATAACGGTAATAGAGCCTTTCAGCATGAAAATCACCTGAGCTAATTCAGAACCAAGGGAATTGGTACCCRGGATAAATCTTAGCATTTGGTCCCATCCTCAAACACGAGTGACCTACGGAGATGCTGCAGGAACAGCATGTGATGGGGAACCATTGAAGTGTGTTACTCTTACAGGGATCACCTCTCTGCTCAGGAGCTGCCCAGAACTGGCMCTCAACTGTTTGTTCCCAGGGCTACAAAGCTTCAGACCCGCTGAGGATCATRTCCAAGGGGAAAAGAATAGAGAAACCTGAGTGAAGACAATGACAGTCACTTCATTTCAGCTTCTCATGTGTTCTGAGTTACAAAGCCAAGTGAACATTTTAAATGATAGGATATTACTTTTCTTCAGGAGGAGAATGGCTTGTGAAAGAAATGAGAGATTTTACTGACTTCTAAAATAGCTGCTCTTGTTTTCTGAAAAACTTGAAACAAAAGAGGCACAGAATGGACCTAGGACCAC
Organism: Nothoprocta perdicaria; assembly: GCF_003342845.1. NCBI lineage: Eukaryota > Metazoa > Chordata > Aves > Tinamiformes > Tinamidae > Nothoprocta > Nothoprocta perdicaria. The sequence continues at coordinate 905,754 of NW_020455754.1, forward strand.
GATTAGAATATTAACAGAATGAAAAATAGTAACATATTAAAATAATTTCACTTATAGGTTTCCTCATTTAGCATGTTTCATCACCTCCTTTCACGAAGTTCCATGATTCATTCAGATCCCTGGGATAAGTTCAAAGCATCTCTGACCCTAGGAAACTAATGTATTTGTGAGTGTCCAAAGTGAATCTCTCTGGTTTCGGATTTACAAGGTTTATAATTATACTTTCAAAGTGAGATGACGAGTTCAGAGAAAACAGAAGTTCCCAACATTCTTAAGGGGCTAGGAATTTTTCCAGTGCTCTTGCTCTTCAGGAAGGCTGCCTCAATCCCAACTGCACACCTGAGTGCAACTAAACCTTTGGATGGCTCTTCATTGAGAGCTGACATGTTTAACCCAGACATAGTTCCCTCTAACATTAATCACATATTGCTGCTCCAGCCTATAAATAACGAAGCATCAGTAACACATGCACATTTCTCCTCAGTCCCTTCAGGTTTTATTACTGCCCTGGACACAGCTACAAATTCCCCAAGGAAGGCACTGCTTTCCTCAGTTTTCACTCAGTATAGACTTCAGTATTGCCAATATGTTCATTATTCAGAATAATATATCCTTTGAATATGCATATAGGGTTTAGGAGCAACAAAACCCAGTCGTGTCCACAGTGTGTGTCAGGTGCCCGTCCCGACCAGCTGGAAACTGCAGCGCGAGTCAGAGGGCTCCACATGCAGCTTGACGGGGTTCTCAGTTAGAACTAAAATAAATCAAGCTGCAAACAGACAGAAATGACTGTACTATCAAACATCTGCTTCATAATTATTTGAACAACAAAATACTTATGAATCTCCCATCTATTTATAAACTTGGCACAGAATGAAATTTCTCACTTAGTACTAGTCTATTTAGAAGCACAGTGCTCAGTTAAAATATTATTCCCTGGGCTGACGTGCTGTGCCTGCTCTCTGGGAAGGGGCTGCCTGCTCTTCAGGACATGGCTACGGCTGTTTGCAGTTGGGATTTTGAGAAACCACTTAAGGAACTACATGTTCTCAGGCCCATCCCAAAGTCCTCTTCATCAGTCAACAACAAATAGGGAGATTCACACAGCAATGCACTTTAAGTCAACCAATCCACATTTTTTTTCCCCTGCTAATTCATAAAATTGCAACATATAGGTAGCTGGATGTTACACTTTCATTACTAGAGTCTCCACTAAAATCGAGTTTAGCCTAAAGAAATGTTATTACAAATGGACACAGCTCAAGCAAACTCACTCTGACAAAAAAGGGAAAGATGAAATTAACTGAAAAATCATTGAAGTTTAAATCCTTCCAGCGAATTATCAGAGACTGAAAATAACTGAGACGTTCAGATAACACACGGGCAGATCATCTAACCTTAAGGACAGCATAGTCCCAACCCGGTGGGTTTGCAGGGGCAAGACAAGACTTGTGCTTTGTTATTTCTGAACGTGAGGCAAACCCTTACCCTCCGACCTCATCCCTCCTTCCATAAAGCATACACATAAAACTTCCATTTAGCATCCTTAGCAATCTTACATTTGGTTTGAATAGTACATTTTCATTTCATTCATCATTTAAAGACAGATAATCAGAAAGTCATTACATGGGCTGACACCAGGCCCTCGGCTCGATTGTATTGTAATTGAGCAGTGCAGAGCGCGTGCCAGATCTAATGGATAATGAATATATTATGTCAGGAGAAGCGCCTCGGCCCGGCTCCTGGGGGAGCGCCGGGGGCTCCGGCGCCCACTCCGAGGGTCACAGATGTTGTGCTGATTTACTGATGGAGTGATCGTGTAATTAGATAATCAATGGTGGGGAGAGGACTAGATGCGCACAGCTTATTTTAGACAGATAAAGAGCCTGGGAGGGGGAGGTTCACGTTTTGGACAAGCTAAGAGTATTTTGGTGTGCCTTAATCGTCGGTAAATTCTTGCTGATACTTCCCCAAAGCTGCAGGGCTCAGCAGCCCAACTCCCCTCCAAACACTCGCTGACCCATTTCCACAATTTCATTACAATGTTAACCATGTATTTTAGACAGCTCAAATATTCTCCTTTGAATAAATAAAACCAGCCTGCTTCGTGATTCAGCTGTGCTTGAGCTACAGCTTTTAATGCTCCATGGCCACGCCGACAAAACCTGTGCTTGCGATAAAACTGCATCATCTCAAAATGTTTCCTGTGAATTTAGTAACATTTACTTGTTTTTTTCRGAATGACTGTATGTTTTCTGACACTAATCTGGTGGCAAAGGGTTCMCATTTCAAAATATTTCTGTATAAGTCACACATGCCTGTGACGGAACTGGCTGTTCACAGTAAAACACGTTACCTTAGGCGGGTGCCCTGGCCGTGCTGGTCAGCCCAGCCTCGCTTGGTGCTCGAGCATCACGGGGAGCGGCTGCCTCCGCTTCCYGCTCTCTCCCCGGCTCTCCCCATGCTGCCGAGTTGTGATTTTCCACGGGAACTCCGGGCCGTGCTTGCTTAGCCCCCTCAATTCCCTTCCCCTTAGCGCGCTCCTTAAGATGTGGGATCTTCTTTGATCCCAGGCTTTAACCCTGGAACGAATAATCCATTCTAGCCTGAAGGAGGCCCAACAGAGAAAAGGCCTTAACAAAACGGTGCAAAATCCTGTTTTCCTCTTCCCTGCTACATCCCTTGCAGACTTCCTTTGGAGAGGCCCCATACTAGGTGGAACATCATAAACACATGCGAATTGTGGGCACATTCACAGCAAGTGATAAAGATATTTCTCTGTTCCTCACAATCACCAATTTCATCCCTAGAATAAACTTGTACAAAACAATTTATCGTTGAATTTAACAGATGCTTTCTTTGGCTTTTTCTGGGTTTTACACGAATCTCCAGACTGCCAAGACCCAGAATAAAGCATTCCTATATACCCAGGATGTGTATCCCGATTTGAGGAAGCACATACGGAGCACATAGCTCATCCTGGTTTACCCTCCACCTCGCTCCACCTTGTGCACTCTTCACTATTTACTACATGTAAAAGCTGCATATTACTTTTCCTCACATTTTTCCACATATTTGCACCCTTTCCACATCCTGCAGTCAATTTAATGTTTGAGAACCCTCACGGTGCCAACCTTTCACTGCAGTATACAGTGTTTYGATGCTTTTTTTTCCCTYGTCAATTGACTAATTTCACATAGTRCTTCACAGGCTCTTTGAATGGCAAGTTTATCCTTTTCTCAGCTCCTCCTGTAACAGGAAAAGATTCCCTCCTCCCAAGCTCACCTCTAACTGCTTTTTAAGAGTCAAAACCAACAGAACAGGCAGACACTTTGTTAAACCAGGCTTCCCATGCAAGGCAGCAGCCCTTCCACGCACACAGACCCGGCCTAGCAAACACCCATCCACCTGCACTCTCCCCATCTCATCCTAATTGCTCTGCCCCCAGATGCGAGGCAGTCATTAGTCCGATACTGTTTCTTAAAACAGAATTATCCTCGAATTGCAGAACGCTGATGTAAATGAGATTTATACACTCATTTAACAACTAAGACACTCAAAACCTCCTTAGAGTCATTAAGGAAACACGTTAAATGACAATTTTTCTCCTATCATTATCCCAACAATCCTTTGCAAGCTAAGAAAGAGCAAAATCAGTGCTGATATTTAAGGTACTGTACAAGYCAGCTTTTTCACTACTAAAATACTTAGCATTATTATTTAAATTTTCTCAAATAAGGGTATTTCCATCTGTAATTAAATTTTGACAGACTCGACAGTAATTTCAGAGAAAAAAATAGGGGAAATCATGAGTTTTAAAGTATACTCCCTATCTTTATTCACAAACATGGCTGGAAGATACCATCCACTTCTAAACCTAAAACCCTTAAATCTCTTTATGACTGTCGAAGGACTGAGCCTGGACAGCCTTAAAAAAAAAAAAAAAATACATTAACGGTCACGGTGCACAAAGAGGATTTGCTGCTAAGACCAGATGAAAGCAGAGGCCCGTTGGCGGCGCATGCGGCGCGGCTGCAGGTGGGCCCGCCGCCGGCCCGGGAAGGGGCACTGGCCCTGTCCAACGCCACCGTTTGTGAACGGTGCTTGGCAATGCTGAGAGGGTATTTTGGATGATACTAGGAGCACGCACTCACTCCTAAAAGATACAAGGAATAAAACTTCTTCTTTGGGCTCAAGCGCAGCAGAGCCTCGCTGCCTTACAGATTAGTTTACAAGTGCTAAGGGGTCTGCTTGCAATCAAACGTTAATTGCATTTCCCCTATAGATGCTCCTATCAATTTTCGTAGTTTCTGCAGAACTTCAGACACTGTATATTTTGACATGAGCAGACTGTTTTTTTCTCCAATGCTGCTTCTTTTGTGTCCAAAATGAAAAAAGTGGCAACTTATTTCTTACCCATGTCTAAACTTCACAAACACACGGGAACATTCTTAACTCTGCAAGATTATCCGGAGGATAGGAATGGATATTCTACAWTTTCCTCCTAACTTTTAAGCAGCAGCACACCTTGTACGTAGCTATTCTTTCCTTCCAGCACACACATCCGAAGCAGCTTTGTCCTTGCTAGCAAGGAAGAATATACATTATGACAAAGTGTATGATGGGGATGATTTTTAATGGAATTCTTCATCGCTAGCAAGTAATGATACAGCAGCCTCACAGCACAGTGTCTTATTCTAGAGATGAACTGTCATTTCATTCACGTCACTCAAACGGCAAACTTTCCTTCTTTTTTTTTCCATAAAGCCAAATATTCAGTGTTCTCATCAATTGAGAACTATAACATTTCCAAAAAGGCCTAAGACAACATTATTGCATGCCACAAATCAGTCTTGCAAGTTCAAATGATGAACGTCAAACACAGAGATTTTCTTGTCAAATTGATACTCTTCTGTATAGTTAATGCACATCTTATGTACCTTCCATCAACATGCTGCATTTCTCGAAGGCATCAAGGCAGTTACTGCCTCGGAATTTTTTAGAGGTCTAAGACATGAATTTTAGAAATATTTCATCCTGTGAATCAGCTTGGATTAAAAAAAATAAGTCTACACCCAACAAAGTCTGTAGAGCTTATAATACTATTGATTTTCAAATTTTTTTTGCTCAATTTCTGAAATTGCAATTTTTTCTCATTATTCTGAAAAAGCTCTCCAGCATCCCTGACAGAGATGGTAAGTAATATTTCATAGAGCTCAAGCATGAAGGGGGTAAATAAGTCAAATTACTCACAGCTCCTGGAGGTCCAGTTGAACTATGGTTTCCATAAACTACTCCCTTGTAACTGGTAAATATTAATCATAATAACTTACTATCATCCAAGTTTTTCAACTCACAGTTTCACTGAGAACGTATTTATGCAGAACTCTATACAGGCATAAATATGAATAATTTTTTAAAAATGACAGTTACTTGCAAGATATTTGGAACGTAATTCTGTTCTAATTTTTAATCCTCAAAGGAGCAAAAGCATTTGGAAACATGCCTGATTTAAATACATACAGTCCTATACATTTGAACTGATATCTGGCCAAAATGACTTTGTGGAGTTATGACATAATAATTAAAAACATATTTACATGCTAAAACACCCTTCTAAGCATCCCACATTAGCTGCTTTAAATACGCTAGTTTATTGTCTTCTGTGACAATAAAATATTGTCTTCTTTGTCTCTAGATTTTTGTTGGTAGGAAGACATTCAGCAGTTTGTTGGTTTATTTCTCACTCAGAGAAATTGGGGGCTATACAAGAACAGAGCTTTTTTTCTCTCTATCCTCCATTAGAATATTGGAATATACATGCTAGGTTTGTGCTTCATTTCTTTCTTAATTTCTATTTTACATGGTCATCTGAAAGCATTTCACAGGTGTTTGCTGGAACTCATTAGACTATTTGGAACTCCTTCATGCTCTCTAAAAGGCAATTAAAATGTGTCTGCAAATTATCTCATGTGGTCCGAAGCACAGCTGCCTCTCATCCCCCTGTTCCTATGCGGTGTGTCCAAACAGAACAGAAAAGCTGCTTTGATACCTGCAGTTTACAAAGGCAAATTGTGCCTTCATGAGTGACAAAACCCCTCTGCGTGCTTCTTGAGTCTTCCATGTGTTTGCCTTTGTTGCCACAAAAAGGAGGAAAAGAAAAAAAAATCATAACAAGTTAAGAGACACAACTAGTTAATTAAGGAAATAATACAGGCAATAGGCAACCAGCAAGGATGCAAACAAATCAGAGAGCAATGGCTGCATATTTACAAACCCCAAGTGTGTGCAAAGCCGACAGGCAAAGCACAAAGCACAKGGGGATTCTGCCTGCGTGAGATGCTCAGGACAGACTTTCTTGTTCCTGCTCGGAAAGGGAGCACCAGAAAACCCACCCTGCTGGCAGGTGGCCCTTGCATAAATTCCCAGCACGCTGCTAAGAGCTGGCAACTCAAAACTCAGTTTCAGCCTCTTATTTTAACTACGTTCTAAAGAGTTCAAATCCTCCCAAATAAAGAGTTTGTCTTTTGTCCTTCAGTCCTTACCCAAGTGTCCACTGCCGCAGAAATTTTGGCTGAGTAAAGACGGAATAAGACGACCTTAAAGCCTTTCTGTTTCGCTTCTTTTGTGTAGTCTTATTTACTTTTAAAAACACACCATGACACTGTACATTCATGTTTTCCCATCAAATATTGACAAGTGGAAGCACAATTCAACAAGGTGTTTAATCATTTGCTTTCGCGTACGAATTTGGCGGTTGGCGGTGTTCAAGCCTCCAACACACTGGTGCAAATCCAAGCGTTTTGGCTGGCCAGCTGCAGAAGGAAAAGGGCAAGCCTGGCCGTTCTGATCCTCGGGGCAAAGCYGAGTCCAGCACAGCTTGCAGGGCACAGCCAGGGCCGCCTCCCGCTCCAGCAGCCCTCTCCAAAAGGGCAGYGGGGATGGCTGCCAGCCTCTAAACCTGCCACTCTCTTCACAACTCATACACTCCAACGTCCTTGGAGCTCCAATGACACCCAGGCAGCGTCTTGGCTGGAGCTGGTGCCACATCCAACCCCCAAGGCATCTTCACACTCTATTCAAGCCTCTGCAGGCACAAGATCCAGCTGCTGGATCCCAAACACCACCAGGAATTSAACACAAATCTCCACCTCTCCCTCCTCCCTGCTTGCCCTCTGYCTCGCCTTTCCATCTTGCAATTTTTAGCTCTTATCCCGACAACACATTTCCTCCCTCCTACTTCCAGTAATCCACACCATTAGTTCACAAATTCACAATTACAATGCATTTCAAACAAAGCAATGCCTAGGAGTTTCACAACAGAATATTACWGTTTAACGAGAAATTTAATCTATGATCTGCCTATTAAATTATGATCTAAATAAAGCTCTGGTGACAGTGGCAGCTGTGGGTCTGAAAGCAACCCTACATTTTTTCTACCTCTTTAAAAGCAATTACATAGTTAACAATGATAGCAGATCTTAGGCTAACTAGCAATTCCTAACATATAAAGGCGACCAAGATAACAAGATCAGTAGATAAAGAAGAATAAAATGTAGTCCAAAACTAATGAAAATACTAATCTACAAAATAGTAAAAATCTTGGGGTGTGATCCCACAAACTCTTACGCGACTTAGTCTAAAATTCCCACCAGGACTGTGCACAAAGCTATGAAAAATGACCCCCCTTCTCTCTGGACCCTGTATCTTTATAGCACACTTGCAAACAACCGGAGCAGTCTTCTCATAATAAAGTGCCTCAGGGATAACCTTGTCGTTTGCAGGAGCACAGCGTTATTCGCTTTGTCTCATATCTTGTGGGACAACAGGGTAAATGTTCTAGTTGCTGATTTCAAATCTGCTTTCAATGATCAAGGAAAAAACATATTATTGCATAACATTCAACCTTTAGAGAAGGAAACTTCCAGTAGGTTAAATGATGCACTTGTCTAAAACTTCCTACGGATATTATCTTCTGAATCTCCTAGAGCACTTAGCCTGGTCTATGCCTATCTTATTTAGCTGTTTACTCAGGGTATTGATGTGACTAATCAAATCACGACCGTTATCATTCATGGATTTCATTACACGAGCTTGTTATCATACCAACTCAGAACTTCCAGACTTGCAAGAAAATCTACAAGTTGCATTTSCTTTTTAGAAGGTTGGATGCCTTTTCCCAGTTCACGGATTAAAGCCTGACCCAACAGATAAAAAGATCTTCCTATTGGATAACAGAGTGCCAAGCAATTCCCATGTTTTCTGAAGATAACTACCAAAACTATTTTAAAACAGAAGTAGTCTAAATCTTCCAAACCGGTGCCTCTGTATCAGTTGGCAGTACTGTCATRCCTAGGCATAGGCGGACAGGTATACAGGATTAATCACCTTAACTGAACACTTTTGTAATTTTATACTTAAAATGCACCCCTTACTAAATTAACYAAAGTACTGACATATCACACACAACAACGCTACTCTTTTCAGAGCCACAAAAAACAGTTTGGAGAGTAATTCTGTAAATTACAAGATGAGACATGATCATTGCTAAAATAACATTTTTTGAATTGAATGGTAGTAGATACGTTATGTGACAAAACACGTAGTAAAGCATATTTAATGCTTTCAGTGCTCAAAGACTTGATATACGTTACAACTGCAACAATATCTTAGAGAAGTTTTACTGAACAAATTTACAGCCCCTACACCTCAAACTCACTTAATCGTCACCACCATGTGAAGGATTCATATAAAATYCCCTCAAGATCTCTTTCACAGTAAAACAAAATGCTCGTTTGCTTTAAGAAATGAAAAATAAAACAAATGGGCAAGAATTCAGGATCATGAGGTGGCTTTTAATTCCGACATGGTTGTTCTGCTGTAATTGTCATGAACTGACTGCATTTTTCTCTTCAGATCTGATTGCAAGAAGTCTACGAGAGAAAACTATTTGCACTGCTCCTAATGGGTAAGGAATAGCAAGGTTAGTGCCTCCCTATATTTTTCAAACGTTCATACCTCTCGAGTTGCTCCCTTAGCTTTATCTATTTTTGTGTGTTATTTTGCAGGAGTTCTCTYATCTAAATTTACTTTTTTGGGAAGCGTGCCATCTTCTCTTATGGATCCTATAATGGCTGGAAGCGCAGGAGGAGTTCCTGTGTACCGGGAATTCCAGTGCAGCTCCTCATTTGCTTTAATTATGCAGTAAGTATGTGCTGAATCATGGTAAACGGCTCTTTTTGTGTGGAATTAAATAACATTTATTCCATTTCACCTACAGATGTCTCATTTTCATTTCACTGCAGATGGCTACACATTCTCAGTTTGCTCTTCCCCGTCCCCYCAAACTGAGGTAACTTGTCAAATTCATTGACATAATTTAAATAATCTTAGCAAATAAAAAGATACAGTGAAATACAGAAAGACTTACACATAAGCATTCCAGGAAAAAAAAAAAAAAAAAGAAAAACAAAACTTGTGATTGTTTCCCCTATGAGGTTCTTTTTTCATGTATAAAGAGTATATAAAACCAAATGTCTGCCGCTGATTTTGTACTTTTACAAGCACTAACATTTTAACAGCAGAAATGTTAAATATCAAAGTAATAAATGAGCATTCCACTAAAAGGCAATTTCACTAAATACCACAGGTATTAATCTTTCTGAATCTTAATTATACCCTTTTGACATATTATCCTTATCTGACCTTTCCCGCAGCACTGCACGGAAGAGATGGGAGAYACGTAGGCAAACTCGGTCCTCGTCACCATCAGGCAGGCAGCACTTTAATGCAAAACAACAAACGAGCAGAAAGATGCAGCTTTTATGTTGTGTGGGAAGCCTCTAAGCCACTGGTTTCTCAGGGTTATCACTTCATTCTAGCTTTTATTCCAGGTTTTTCCAGCACCTTCCCTTCTCTGACTTGGGCTATCCCACAGAACTTTGGGTTTTAACCAATTACTAAGAATGTAGACTAAAAGATATTGAAAAAGTTTAGCTCTTCTGCAACGAGAAATATCAAAGCAACATTTAGAAACAATTGGTAATGGCAGCCCTTAATCGAAGAAACAAAATTTCAGTGGAGAATAGTAAGGGTCGGCAGTTCCAAGATTAAAAAAGTAACGATTCTGCCATTAAGCCACACTTATACTAATCAATACTGAAAAGCATCCAGATCTTATTAGATCAACTGAATAAGCAAAAGTGGGTGACTCGGGCATTGAAGATTGAGGACATGTCGCATATGGGAGCACAGCCCAGCCAAGGAAACCGAGTCCTGCTCTGACCTTGAGCAAGTTACTTGATCTGTCCCAGCCTCTGAATTTGCAGCACAACACAGATATTTGAAGTATCCTCCTTAACATTAAGTGTCCACCTTGGCCCAACACTCGTGTTGTTCGTCGCGGCACTTCCAAGTGTAGGCTTGATCTGTTCTTACTGCTTGTTATTTAGTTCCTCTGCCAAGGCCAAGTTTTCCATGACCAACTCTCAACGAGAAGAATTCACAGCTCTCAACTATGGCCTCTCCTTACAAAAAGGCACCTCCCCAAGATGTTGCTGCAGGACATGAAATTAGGATGCCAAATAATAAAAGAGTCAAAGCGGATATGATATTGCAATAAAGATGAAAGTTAAAAATGAATAATTTCTTAAAACTAACCATCTTCCAAAGTAAAACCCGGAAAAGTTTTTGGCGCTATCTTGCCAATTCAGTCTGAGCACTTCGGTTTGCTTTTTAGCCTGTTTTAACTTTATGTCCTTGTTAGCAAWTTTTCAGCTGCACAATCATTCTCTGATGTATCATTAATCTGAATATAGCCTTAAGATAAATTCTTATCAATTTATATGCACAATTGTACTTGAGAAATACAGTATCAGCTAAGCATAATAAAAATATGCCATCTAATTAGAACACAAATGTATCTCCAGAAATGCATACCTGCTGTAAACTGAAGTTGGTATTATTTGTATTTTCAACCAGAAATTCAAATAAAGACATTTTAAAAAAGGATGAAAATTATCAACTCTGTTCAGACTTATTACTACATAAAAAGTCTTTTAATAATACCATCTATAAACTGAATTTCTGGTTTTTGATAAATCTGAATATTTATTGCAGAAAAATTCTTGCCTGCCTTTTTAGAAGCCTTCCATGAGTTCCAAGACACCTAGCTTCCCCCCCACTAGACCTCAGAAATTCAAAAATAACAGAACTGAATGACCRATGTTTGCCGAATACTGAGTCTGCATACCTTGATTTGTTTTTTACAATTTATTTTTAATTTTGTACAGCAAAAACAATTCTTGCAGATATTTTGGTTATTTGAAGTTACTGAATAATTACTAATTGAGGGAAGATGGCGGGACATTTGTATAAGTTCAGTAAAGGCAGTGGATCCACTTGGTTTTATTCTTTGTTCATTTTCTATCATGTTTTAGGATGTCCTGTTAAATATTCAAGTTCTTTTAACAGTGCATAGGTATGCATACAAGAAAACTAAGTAGACATCTCCAAAGCTCTGCATGTTTGCAAATTCTCAACCGCTTTAACAAGAGAAAATCAAGCTGAATCCCTAGAATCACTAAATTATTTATAAAATATATATTTTTCTCAGGATGAAATCTGTTGCATAGCTTTTAATCACTTGATATGGTGATCTACTCTTTTTCCCCCCCCCCCACCTTTCTGAGAAATGTGTTTTTAAGCATGTAATTCTCAAAATGGGATTTGCGCTTAAAATTTGAAATATCAAAGGCTGAACTTTCAAAATCTGAGAGACAAGTGAGAACTAGATAGGAACAAGATCATTACTTTGCATTCATGAATATATTCAGAATTAACAGGGAAGAAGCGCATTAAAGGATAATTAATTTCTGTTATTTTCATTAAAGTCTAAGTGAAAGGTATGTTTGTGAAAGTCTTTCCCTGAATATTAACATCTAACACACGCTTACTTAATTATGAATGTAGTTATGTTAATTACTCTAATTTAGTGCGATTTGTGTCTATATATTTTGTTTTGTTATTGATCATTAAGATATTACAACCTTTTTAAAATTGATGTAAAGCAATACATTTTACGGCTCAATGGATTAACTCTCTTTTACATTACTGGTGTCTTTTCCAGAGGTATTGTATCTAGTGGATTAGGACTTCAAATACTGCAGGATACAAAAGCGCTTTACAGTAAAATCCAAAATTCGAGTAATTATTAGCCAAGTCTTTCAATGACTTTTTTTTTGATGTTTAGGTTGAGCTTTGTAGAAAAAGATTTTTAAAGAGAGAGAGAGAAATGGAAAAAAAATATTTTCAGTTGATGTAAGAGTCTTCAATGTCTCATCTATTGATTTTCTTCAGATCTTTAAATTCACAGTGTGACTTATATTCCATGAAATAGGGTCATTGACACCTGAAAACGTAGTACAAAAAATATACACTTCATATCCCATGGACTGAAACACATAATTGTCTAATGAAAAGGTTATCCACTGTGTTAAATCCATCACTTACAGAATTCTTTCTTGCTTCTAAGTGAACAGGTTTTGCTGCATTTTTAAGTGGAAAAGCTTTATGTTGACTGAAAAAGTCCACAGGTACTATCCTGTTGCACCATCAGCTAGAGTGCTTTCTTTTCTAAACGAGTTTTTAGGTACAAATTTTTATATAGTAACACCTCTAAATTGACCACCACAGTTATTCATTCTCTGGCTTTTAAGTTCCTATTTCTCTTACTACTTTCCCATTTCCAATATCAACAAAAACAGAAAAACAAAACAATAAAACAAAAAAAAGTCTAAGAAAATCTTGATTTAAATTCTGATCAAGAAAGGCACTCAGAAACCATTACTTGACTTTTTCACAACATGACCCTGGCACAGAGAATAAACAACTCCATATATCACCTTGCACTACTCACCTGAAGTCAAGTTAATAACTTTTTTTTTTTACATTAGATATGCAAATGTTTAACATTATTAGAAGTTAAATTTCCATTTTTAAGGAGACCAATTAATGAAATTTTTACATTTCAAGACTTTAACTCTTATTCACTTAAATTAAGTGTAACACAAACTAGTAACGAGTTCACTTTTAAATTCCTTTCCCCTGAATGACTTTTATTCAAAGCTCTTCAATAGAACTGAGTACAGTTTTTATATATATTTTAATGTTATTAGCMATTTAAAACTGCATTGTAGAATACGGTCCTTAGCAGCAACCATCATGTAATCTTGTCTCTCCCATATGAATAGCAAACCTTGTTGCCTCTCCTAGAACACGCAGGGAGATTAGATTAATAGATTTAGAGGCACAATAAAGATAAGGGAGACTATCCAAGGTACCAACCTTGGATAAGATTCACAAATATAGAAAAAACAAATACGTCACCCACTAGTGCGCTGAATTTGCTTGAAAAAACACTGAAGAAAGAATATATTTTACAGGCTTTAAGAAAGAACTAATTTTATTAAGCTGTTTGTTATTAGGTGCTGTAGGAATTGCCGAGGTTTCTTAGGCCATGTGGGATATTTCATTTAATCCTTCTTCTGAGAGCTAGCAATTTTGGGTATTTGACTGTGAGTAGAAGATTCCCATGGGAGTCAAGGGATGCTATGTATGGTCTAGATTCCTSTTCATTCCCCTGCCAAAAAAATCCAGATATGAAGTCATACAAAACCATAAATCCTTCTAAAAGAATGTATGGATATTAAAATCCCCTAATAATTCCCTGTCCCATAGCTTGGGCTGTAAGTTGGTCTGTATTTAAAATCATAGAACCAGAGAACAATCTGAGCACTGTATCTGCTCTGTCGCAGCCTTACCGAGATTTTGCTCAGGATTTGACTACTAGTTCAAAATTTCATTTGCATACAGAAGTAGAGGTGTCCAACTAGAGGAGTGACCGTTCTCATTTTATTTGATATTATTACAGAAACTTTCTGGAGGAGCAAATGGGTTTTATGACAGCAGACTCTTGCAGGGAAGACCATCCCTTGCCTTCTCAGGGGAACAAAACAGTGAAACTCTGTTTGAAACTATTGAAAATATGCATCACTATCAGGTGTTACGAGGGAGAAGAAAAACATACACACACAAAACAAAGCATAAAAGCAGTAACTAGATCCCCCCAAGCCTCCTATCAACCACCATCCACTGCAAACCTTTATGATCATCATGACATCCCTACATCCGAGATATTGTATTACAGACTAAAGAATAAAGTAGCTCAAGTTGGCAGTGCAGCACAAAAGTACAGGTTGGTGCTGCTGCAGAGCTCCAGCGACCTGCTGTCTTCTCTACGGTGTCTTAGGAAATATTGGAGGTATTTGAAGCAGTTGGGGAGAACAAGGAGCGATGTAAAACCAATAACACGATGCTTCTGCGCAGGAGAGAGGCTGAACATTTGCAGCTAATCTATAATGACCACCTTCATTAGTATTGAATAATATTGCTTATATTATTAATAATAATACTATTATGAAAGATGAACTCCTGATCTCAAAGTCTCTGTATATAAACCCAATCATTCTGCATTTACCGAAATGGGAATTCGAATGGATCTTTTTACAGATTCCCCAGACTCCTGCTCCAGAAAAGAGAGGAAGAACCACAGGCTGTGCTCTCTTGAGCAAGACAGACAGCRTTTTCTGAGTTAAGACAGAAATTAACCTTTGCCTGTGTTGGTTTTGGCCAGTTAAGGGGGTTATTACCAACCGCAACAAAGCGGAGCAAAGCTTGAATGAAGGAGAGCAATTTGCAGCGCTTTCAGAGCATTAATTACTGGGCTTCCCATGGTCTGAATGGCGGCACTTACATTGGCACCCCCTGCAAGGCAACATTTCCAGGGAGCTCYTGCAGAGGGTTTTCCCATCTCCTGAGGGCCCAACTCCGCTCGGAAGCGGCTCCCGCTCGGGCGCTGCGAGGGCACCGGCACGGGCAGCTCCGAGGGAGCCCCTCGGTTATCCCGGGATCGGGCTCCCATCGCCGCCGCCAGCCAAGCACAGCAGGCGCTGAGCAAAAACGCATTTATCAGCGCGTGAGAACTCACCACGTTTAACCTTAAGGCAAAAGCAGCCAGGGCATTTTGAGTAACAGCTTTAAGTGGATGATTAGCTAAGGGGATTCAACGTTTAATAGCCAAAATAAATTACTATAATTATTTTATTACCTATGCTAACTGATTTCATTGTTTTTATTGAAATTACAGCTCCCTAAAGAATAGACCATTGCTTCAAAGAATCCCAGCTGCAAGCTTCTGCCTTCTCCGGTGGCAATCAAAAACAACAACAAAAATAGCTGTCATTAATAATACTCTTAATAACTACTCCAAAGCACCTTAGAAATACATTCCTCATTTATCTCGACACCTGGACTGGAATATGAAGTTTTCAAGCCACAGGAGGATTTGGGGTGGAATTAAAATAAATCTGCAAAGCACTTATTAAAATAAACATGAATATTTATAGAGAACAATGGAAAGTTTTACATTGATTTCTAATAAATAAGCGTGTAATAGTTGAGGGACCTGCAAAAACTTTCTATTTGCCTTTAGAAGACATTTAAATAAGTTGCATACTTCAGCTTTTGCTTTTCACTATAAAATATTCCAAATACGCACTGGGTGCCAGAAGGACTTCGACTGAAGCCTATAGTGAATTTTTATGGCGTTCATGCACAGCACTTGTAAGATGCTGCTCAGGTCAGCCGTTCAGGTGATTTGTATTCCTTCCAGCGCGTCCTGCTGTTCAACACCCTCTGCACCCCCGTTTTCCCTCTTCCCTTCCTGCGGGCTCCTGTCTCCCTTTCTGCTGTTAATTCAAAACCTCAGAGAGTTACAGGAAAAACTCCAGAGAGTTTCAAGGAACTAGGGATCACACTCATTGTCTTAATCTCTTTTTGCATTCTTAAAATATAGCTGCAATATACAAGCAAGCACAGGTACTGCTGGCTTAATGTGCTGCCAGCATTTTCCGGTTGGCACCAGGTCTGCTTAAATCTGATATTCATGAAATGTGCACCTTCCTTTTCTCTAGCAGCTAACAAACCAAACCAGGGTCTCTTCAAGGCTCTATTATTCTGAAGATAGGTGAGAAGTAGTTCTCTATGATACCTGAAACATCCAAGTAACTCTGGGAATGAATCCAAAGCAAAACACACATTCTAAGGACACTGATCAGCACATTTTGACYGACCATTTTATGTTCTCCTGCTTTCTAATGCCTTAAAAACACCCAATTCTCTGCACAACTGATCATCATCATTATCTTGTATGCTTCTGTTATTGCTTTACCATAAAAGAAAACTTCAGTACCACACTAATGGCAGGACATGGAGATTTCTCTCTTGTCGCTTTCATTGTTATTTTGGGTGCACCAGATGTTACCCCAAAGAGAACAAGCAGAAACCTCTGGTAGCGCTCACCAGGATTTTGTTTCAAGAACCAGGGCGTGCAATCAAACAAGAAATGCAGAACCCCATCCCTGTCACGGGGATGATACAAACTGCAGCAAGATGCACTGAGCCATTCTGAGACATGGTACGTGACGTGCTGGTGGGACTTCAAGGGGCTATCACAGCCCAGTGGCCTTCTCCTGCACAATCCAAGAAGTCGAATGATGAAATATCACTAATATCCAGCAATGTTCCCATACTAATTATTAGCAGCACTGGCTATCTATCAAAAAGCCTTAGTATGATTCCATACACACATGAAAAACTAAAACATAATGCACGTAAGAAAAAAACCTGAAATCTGAAACAACAGGATCTTTTGCCAACCACGCTGGCAAAATTGCTGGCAGTTCTATTAGGAAAAACAGTGGCAGTATAACATGAGCTGGGTATTAATAAAGACAAACYGAAGATTTAAACCTTCAAAATCAGGCATTAAATATGTTATGCTTTTCTCAGCATCATTAAATGATATTCGTGTGGATCATTTGACATTTTCAAAGTTAATATTTGCACATCTAACATCTGTAGGAATAAAGTATCGTTGTGTGGTTTTGTGTGGTTTTGAAAAAGGAGTATTTGCATTACTAGTCAAGTCATAATTAAGTGTGGAATAGTATAAAGAAAACTGGTAAAATACAGGATTGTATATGAAATGGTTTTGGCACTGACCTTGGAGTATTAACATTCTAATTTTAGTGCTATAGTAATGTAATTTTAAAATTGTAATTGTAATTAAATTTTTAATTTTCCTTGATCTTGTGCTAAAAAAATAAACTCGTTCCACAGCCCGTCTATTTACACTACTTGCAACGTAAACTCCAACATATCACACCAGCACTGAAGAAGAGCACAGAGCACTGATACCTGGAGCCTGATTCTGAACGTGCACTAACGCAGTACCTGCAGGTGAAGCCAAAACCAACCCTAAAGCGCTCGCAGCAGCCGCGGGGCCAGTCCATAAACCTGCTCAGGGAACCACCTGGGTCTCAAAAAACACCAGACCTTCCCTCCCATCTCCCACAACAGTTATCCTGAGCTTTTATTTGTAATAATTTCACTTCTCCCAGCTATGGGGCAACTCACTCAACAAGATTTGCACAGTCTCAGTGAAGAGAAGGTCAACAGATCAACAGGGAACTCGCAAACCTGTTTTAATTTCCAGAGGATTCAGAGACTTACACTATCTTCTATTTCTAATCTCTTACATCTTTTTAATTTTCATCTTCCAAAATCTTTTGTTTTTATTCTGGGATTTAGAGTTGCTTTTCCTGAGGCTGCATGCATGTATCAGTAAATATTCTGCACCTGAGCTGTCATCCAGCTCCACGTGGATGCAAAGTGTCTTAATCCTACTTCTCCTCTTCAGGACAAACTTAACCTTAGGTGCACGAACTGCCTTTTGTCTCCTAAATAGCTTTGTCTTCAAATCACTTCTTCAGTCATCACCTTCAAATCACATTTGTTAATAACCCTATTCAGAGTGTTTTATTCTCCTGTGTGCCCTTCTTCATCAGAGCAGATTTCTGTGCACACGTACAGCCCAAACTTCCTCCCCTCCTAATTACAGTCTGCTCCTCTTCTCCACTAGCTGYGCTGGGAAGCACACGGTGATTCTGTGACACCAAACTCACTTTTCCCTGATGAACTACGATACTACAACTAGTTGATTGTGGCAGCCTGGAATGAATCACAGCCAAGGGAGGATGATGAGCAAGGCAATGTTTTTTTCTCATCACGCATCCTGGCAATTAGTTGTGGTGGACAAAGCCATGCAGCAGCAAATAGGAGGCTGCCTTAGTTGAAAGCAACTTCRTGACTTGAATTCTCTTCAGAATAGGACTGAAATAAATCATCCTGCTCAGTGATCAATAAGCAGTGGTCATTTACTTGGACATAATTATTTTTTTCCCCCAAACTAGGATCTAAGAAGACTGTGCATTTAAAATATTTGTTATGTCAAATTGTGAAATGTTTGTAACATAAATYGGCTGGTTTATAAATCTCAGCCTAGAGGTAAAGACTGAATCATCATGTGACATAAATCGTTCAAATCCCACAAATATTACAGCTGATTTACACCAGCTGAAGATCTGTCTCCACATATTAAATCAGTCTTTGCACAGAGTGATCTCAGAACAGCAGTGAGCTCATGATGACACGAGAAGGGAACCAATGTTCAAAACACACACGGGTGATGGTGGAACACGGGGAAGATGCTCAAGAGCCTTGACGAGGCAGCCGGGAAGGTCTTTCCTCAACCACCATYTCTTTGTAACTACAAAACTAAAGCAGGGTAAAATACAGAGTCCACACAAAATCCATTTATATTTTAGRACCTCTTTGGTGCTCTCTCTGGCTACCCAAAGAATATCCTTGCCCATCAGCTCTGCACCAGCCCTTTCTAAAATGCAAAGCATGATGTAAATTGGGATATAAACTGTACAAATTATGTCAAAAAAGAGGGAGGAGAGAGAAGTGAGGATGTAAATAAGCGAGCAAATYGTTGACGCAATAAATGAGTGAAGCGTTGAGCAAGCATTTCCTCTTCTGTTGCTCTTGCCCCTTCTCCAATTTGTTGGTCTGGAGAGTCGTATATTTTTCCTCTAACTCTGTCCAAGAATGTGAACAGATGCAAGTGCATTATACGGCAATGAAAAACATTATTTCTAACAGTGAATCTTCCTGGTTTGTTTTTTGGTTTTTGTTTAAGAGGGAATGTTACAGCAGACAACTGTTYGCTCCCAGACGTAGCCCCAGACATTCATGCAATCTCTGTAGATGCTGAGCAAACTTAAATGAACTTCCAAAGAGAGCAATGGAAGGTGTCACAGCATCACATTCCCCCTGAGTAACGGCGGGGAAAGAGCCCGAGAGTTCAGGGTTTATTTCACAACCTTCAGCAACTCCCTTTCCTTGCCTCCCAGAAACAGGAATAAAAATCTCAGAAGACATAAAACATTTTGACAGACCTGCTTCTTCCAGACATCTGCTACTGCTCTTTAACTGATTTTAAATTCACCAAGGAGCTTGTCACACTATTTATCTTTACACATTATTTTCAAAGACACACTCTTTCCCAGTTTTAAGTTGGTTAGATCACTRGCAGCTGTAGGTGCAGTACCCACCTTGGGGAATTACACTAACAATATTGCCATTCTGAAGACTCCAGGTAATAACGATGTGATTACTTCTGTCTTTATAAAGTAAATGTGTTTCAGATGTAACAGGAGGAGCAGAGAAAAAAATTACAACACTCAATCCAGACACTGAAAGTGCTGCTAAYGCGCGAACACAACCCCTGCAGTACTGTCCTCTCTGCTTCTATAAACATTTAACAGCAGTTTGAAAACAAGAGGAAGAAAAATGGAAAGGAAGCAAGAAGAGCCACTACGTTTGTAAAAGACTAGCATAGAAAAATAATCACCTCCCGTGTTGCAATGAGATGAGATGGGCACACTGCACATCGGGACATGCAGCTCCCGCACTAGCAGCCTGCACCACCTCCAGCTGCCATCCACCAGTGCCCAAACACAGGAGCCACACTTCACTAGGCCTTACCAGAGATGGGAACAGCCATCCTGCCTGCCCACAGCTCCCTGGGGAGGGCACTGCTTTTACTGGCTTCAGGTGAAGCCTACTGCTGACACCTGAGCCATGGCCAAGTCAACCCAAGTCGGCAACTTGGGCTAGCTAAACCAGGTGAAGTTCATTCACACACTGGTGATTCCGTAAGTCTCCAAAAGTGCCTAACRTCAGCATTTCTTTTCCAAGTACAAAGGCAGGAGGAGGGAAAAAAAAAAAACGAACATTTAAAAATACTTTTATTGTTAGGAATAAAATATGGGACTGTCTTTATGATGAGGCTCATTATAATTTTACCAGAGACCCTTCATTCTTTGAAAAGAACCTTAAGTGTTGGAGAATGGATACCACACTCACAAAAGAAGCTGGATTTCATGAAATAAACTCCAGTTTGAGGTAAAAGCAGCAGTTATGTGCAGCCGGTTCTCCTAGGATGCAGCCTTGCTCTTCTCCGTGTCTCTTCTGCAGATACCCAGAGAAGTCATTACAGAGCAGTGCTGTAAAGGATCTGTGGGTGCCATAAAGTCAAAGAGAGAAGAAAGGGGACCCGATCAGGCCCTGCTCAAGTCCTGCTATTACAGCTGGAAGCAGTGCACAGCATTTGACCTAAAATAACCATTATTTCTTTTAGGACAGAAAATGGCAGGACAGCAAGAGAAGGCTAATAATAAATTATCATACTCTACTTTTATTAACATGGTGACAATTGCCACCGCTTAGCTTGGAACAGAATTGACTTTAACATCACAAAGCATTAAAATTCTCACTCAAGCCTTGTCATCAATGATCTTTTAATCTTATTTAGTGAGCTTGCTTTGCTAAGGCTGTGGCCTACTTGGAAATAATTGCCTGCCTAGCCAGCAATGATACACACATGCCATATTATATAAATAAAACGTAAAAATGCCTCTGATAACACCATACAACTAACGCAGTTTGACCCTGTCCATATTAAACTATAATGAAACACTATAATTTTAACCATTTTTGCCATTTCATTTATGCCGGGTCATAGACTCAAAAATATCCTGCTGTATTTACAAAACTCTTATATTCATATTTCTTACGTGACGCCACCAAGCTTCAAAGAGGAGGCAGTCACTGCTTCTGCCACAGCAATGCAGCCAAACACTAAAACACTAAATGTGTTTTAGCAATGCAGCCAAACACTAAAAAAGCTCCTGTAACAGTTTCTAAAATAACAGTGCAAAGCAGAAGACTTCAGAAATAACATGGCATTCAAAAAAGAATTTATATTCATTATTTAACATAACAGGAAACCTAGTATCAATGGCAAGAGTCATATAGTAAGAAGGTCATCACATACAGCCACAAATCAGTCTTAACCACACCCTTGGTGTATATATCTCTATTCTCCATCTCACAGACAGAAAAACTGGCTAACTCTACCAAGTATTATAAGAATTACAGAATTCAGCCGAAGTCTCATTATCTGAATGAAGACTTAGTGAACAGCAGGTCTTGAGGAAGGGTAACAACAAGCGCTTGTTTTACTTCTAACAAATAGTTACTTAGATCAAAACACAGTAAGACCTCAAGGTCTTCTAAATAAGGTCTCGAATCACTGAATCAGGACCTGAACACCTATTTGCTTATGCATTATTACAGTACATTGATATGTGCATTTGTAGCTCAATCACTGCTTTAAAAATCTTTTCTTTGCATATTTATAAATGCATATTTCAAAGGTAACGCTACTAAGATGATACATGGACATTGTTCTAAAACTGACAAGCAGGATGGAAAAGCAACAAAAGGAACAGGCCTCTGATAACGCAGTTATTGAACTTACAGAAAACGCATCAAAACTCAAATCACAYAGTGCTGAGAAGGGTGATGGACCACCCGCATATGGATCATCTCTAGAACCTTATTATTTGCTCCGCAGCAGGTGCAGCTGCTCCCTTGCTCTAACACTCCCCCACCTCCTAGTGCACAAGGACACATTCMATGAGAAAAACGCCCCGCTAGCCTTGTGCAATCACCAACCTCGCACAACCTGCAAACGCAGACGGGCTCAGACACGCGCATGACTCAGAACACTCCTCTACACGGTGGCCTGGAACAATAAAACAACTCCCCAACCTACTCAATAAGCTCTTATAGCCAGAAAACTATGATAAYATAAAACCTTTGCTTCATCTTGATTTTTTTTTTATGAAAAGATATATCATTGGTAGGAGTGATAAAATACAGGCAAGTAGAAAAAAACATAGAGGTGTCAAATGCTGGAAGAGGAGGGCCAAGAACTTGCTCATTAATTGGCAGGCTGCTGAAGGCACCTCTGGTGGGGAATATGCAACTTTAATGTTTATTATGGATTGATCACAAAYGGCCTGTTTCAGGATACCATCTGTTCTCACTGAAGCATCGGATCAGCAGGCTGCAAGCTTCCCTCTGTCCTTCACCTCGTGCGCGGGGTGTGCAGCACGGCTCCCACGGAAAAGGCAGGATTTTGCTCAACAGGCTGCTGGGGCAGCATCTCTTTTTTTTTGTGTTTTTGTTGGTTTTGTATTTTGACTTTTTCTATATCTCTCAAGTTAACTCTGGCTAAAATGCTCACTGTAAGAGAGCATTTACTCAGATGCCTTTTCCCCAAGAAGACCTAAGCATTGTTGCTAGCAGCAGTGTCCTGATGAGCTCTTATCAGCCTAACCTTCCTTCCAGCAGTCCTGCTGCTGCATCTCACTGTTCAGCCGTCTGCGTCCTGCATTTAGACACCACACATATAAGCAGATCTCAACTKCCTATTAATTCCAGATGTTAAGGTATAAAGTACAGTAAACAAGTCACAGATATACCYGGCACACGGCCAGGTTTGACTCGTCCCCATCCCTGCACAAGGGCAGGTGCTGAGCAGTTGGCCTAGCCGTACCTCCTATGAACAACAAGTGGACGTGCATCACTGTGGTGTCCATGACCACAGGAGCTAAGTAGGTGCCAGCACGCTCTAAGCTAGGAAAAAAACAAGAAAATACAGAGACAGGGGCCTCTTAAATTTCATCTTCGGATAAACATTGTTTTTCTGCATGTTTTGCAAGTATTAACTAACACTTTGCTACAAAGATTTATAGTTTCAAATTTTATAAATATTCTTATCTCAGTATGTGGTCTAAATGATTTATCAGTGGAAAAGAAAACAACAAAACATAAAATAAAATGTGTTGTTCCTACACAGGTAGCAATCCCGTGTATTCAAACACGTCAGGAGAGGATTTTGGCAAAATCAGCATTATGAAAGATCTTGAAGATTAACAGGACGCTCTCCCCCATAGAGCTGCACAAACTAGAGCGTGGGTAGGAATAAAGGGGATTTGGGAAGAAATATTTTCTAAGAATTAAACCAGTAAGCAGTAAACTCCCCATCTGCAAAACGTCCTAAGCAAAGGGTTTAAACCCCACACAAAGCCTGTGAGAAGGCTGCAAAGCGGCACACACGTCCCCCTCCTTCCGCTGYGAGCAACCCAGGGCAAAAACATCTGAGTCACGAATGCTGGATTTCGATCCACACAAATGTTAAGAAAGCTGCTTTCTTAAGAATGATAGTGATACACAACTCTAGCAGGCAATAAATCCGATTACCCTATTAAGAAAACCAAGACCTGAAGACAGAAACTAGCACGCGGTGTTCTGAGAAACTTCCGCACTGCAGGGAGAACGGTGCTTTGGGCATCAAGGTATTTTTGGCTGCCCAACTTAAAATATCAGATCTTTGGCATCTGAAGAACAAAGACCATAAAACTATTAGTTACTTCTGAAAATCTTAGCTAAGTTAGAACATCCTGTCATACATGGGAAGGCTAGCCAGCCACGGAATATCTTCATATTTAAAATCACAACCTATTTAAAAGAAAAGCCACAGATCTTCATTTTAAAATGCATGTGATTACTCCAGCCTTTTAAAAAAGAGAATAAAAAGCAGTACCCTTGCATTTTTCCAAGAAAAAAATAGTAAATATGTTACATACAACAGTTAACTTCATAGAACACGTGAGCATGAATAATGCTCTTTGTTAAGTTTTGTAGTTTTATTACAGGTTCAGGAACCACAAGTCTGTCATCAGCCAGAATATTCTTTCTGTTCTTCCTCTTTTCTCCTCCAGCTCATCTTCGGCCCCCAATCAAAGCACAGGAAAGGAAATTGATAATCATTTCAGGAATGCATTATTGATCTGGCTAATATGCAAAATTACAGCCTAGCTCCCCGTTTCTTAAATGCAAAAATCTTTAGCGAAATCATTTTCAACATTCCCAGAATCACTTTATGATTATTCTTTTTTTTCTGTGACCTAGAGATCTAGCATTTATCTGCACAGAAGCCCATGTTTACTGTTGAGTGTAATTAAATTATTCTGACAGCATTTCTAACATTTCCTCTTACTAGCAAAGATTGCTCTACTCATTAAGAAAAACTTTGGAAGAAATAAAAAAACATACCAATGAAGTCCTAATTTTCAAAGGCGRTAAGAGACTTGACTCTCTTACTAGCGCGGTTATGAAGGATGATGTTCTAAGTTTGTTTTTTCCTCAAAGAGAATTTTTAAAGAGCTTCTTGTTTAAAGCTTGGAGAGCTTTTCTTCTGAAGCCGTCCTTGCAGCACGGACACAATGACAAACACAAGGCGGCTGGGAGCGAGGTGAAAGTATTAAGTACTGGGAGCGAAAAGGGATTTCAGTAGATAAAAAATAGTCTTTTTAATTTTCACTGCAGATTAAAGGATGGCTATCAAGTAATACAGCAGATTCAACAGACTTTTAAAACCAAAAAGACATACAAGTCTTTTCTTGTAAACCACTTAGAACCCATCATAGCRTAGTACATAGACCACAGGATTATAGAAAAATCTGGGCTGCAGTGGGGTAAATGACAAATTTTGTTGCGGCTTTAGTTTAGTTTCCAGGTTTTACCTGCCCTCAGTCACTTAGGTATGATTGCTCCAATGTCCACTCAATTCTCCAAGCCCCACGTTTCTGAAGTAGCTCCTACATGAAGGAGCCTAGGGCCCATCTTGCCTAGTACTTTCCAGCAGCAAATAATGATATATTTCAAACGTCAGTATGGTGAGCAAGGGGCATGGCAGTAGGCCTGATGCTTATTAACCACCAAAATTCATAGGGCATGTGTACAGGACAAGTCTTAAGCTTGAGCTTAAAGGAGCTTTTTGTAACACTAGTGGAAACTTACCCCTGTGACTCCCATAACTAGGTCTGACTGACATGGCCTTACCTGCCTTTCTGGATGAAAACACTAGCAAGCAGTGCTTGAGAGAGTTCAGAATATGATGTGATTTAAAAATGCAACAACTCTGTGGAAAAGCTCAGGTGCTTTTCAGATCTCTGGCTAACCACAAGCCACAGCAGCGCAGCTAGGCCGCGACGCCCACGGGCCACACCAGGCTGCCCCCGAGGGCACGGGGCTCCTTCGCGTTCAGCGGCCAAGCAGCAATTCAACATTTAAACAATATGTTTTCTAATGCACTATTATACAAATGTCCTAGAACATGAGGAGGAGTTCGCTTTGCCCAAGGAGGAGTTTGSTGGAAAATGGTCAAAACCAGCGCAGGGGCCTAATGCTTCAAAAGGCAGCAGTGCTTGGGAAAGCTGCAGTTATGTGTAATTGAGAACTTTGAGGGGAAACAATCGTGCAGGTCATAACGACTTCGCAAGGTTTTGCTGTCATTAAACAGAAACGTTAATAAAAGAAGCCTTACTGAAAACTAGTGATCCCAGTATTTTTATCTAGACTAGCTCTAACCCATTTCACAACACAGCTGCACAAATGCTTGCAGAGGCAGAGAGCCTAAGACAGAAACGAGGCCAGTCTAGAAAGCAGAGGAAAGAAATCACATTTCCAGTAGTGACATGGAGACTGAGACCTCAGTCATCTTGTACTGATCACATTGAGTCTTTTTAATCTTTTGCCATATATCTGAATTCAATCAGCAGAGGTAATGCTGACTCTCCTTCAATGCATCCTGCATTATGCTTATGGAAACGTTAATTAACTGTTTAGTGTGGATAAGCTCATAAGAGCAGAATTCTTTGTTGAAAAAGAGAGAAGCATCATCTTGCTCAGGAGACACATGCTTTAATCAGCTGCACAAGGGATCTTAAGAACAAGGGATTTTTTTTTTTGCAGAATTGGTCTTTAGCAGAAACAGTTGTTTAAGTAGGCCACGTAATTTATAATTCCTACAACACACACCAGCGCCCTCAGATTAGCTGCACGGGGCTCTGCTGCATTACAAGGGGTCAGCAAAACAGCACAACTCACAATCCCTTTTCTCTGATAAACATCTCTGCACCTCCATCCCATAACACAACTCTTCACCTCTGACAGTGTATTACATAGWTCCTACCATAAAATCAAGATCAAATCTAAGTTAAATAGGCTTTCTTTAAAAATTACTCCAGCTTCTCACCCAATTAAGTCAGCACGTTTCCGCTCCTCACATGATGAATATGCCTTCCCAGCTATTGATGAAGAAATAAAACAAAGCAAACACAAAAGTATCTTACAGAGAGAATGGAGGAGTGATGTTTTTTTCTGGGCTAGGAGCTGCCAGACATACGGGAGTAGCAGCACCAGGACCATTGGCACATTGATCCTCCCGTGCTATGAGCCAAGAAGTGACAATATGCTGTCGTGTCAGCTTATTCTACATACTGTACATTTCTAAGCGACTTCACACCTCGAGCCTCAGCACTCTACTCACTCCAGCCTATGCTAAACAGGCCCTTTGCGGGCCAGCAGCCAAGGTCTGCATCCCCCTTGAAACATGCGTCGCCAGGAAACACATTTGCACTGACACACAAAACATCCAGTTCCTGAAGCCATCATACAAGAATACAAATTACACATATGGAGGTAATAGGCTGCAAATGGCAGAGTTGAAAAAAAAACCCATGCAGAATTTGCCTGTCTTCCCTGAACTTCATATCCTCCCATGCTGGCAGGAGAAAGGCCAGCAGGGAGCAAGGCAGCCCTGCGGCCGCGGCCAGCGCTGCCTGCTGCACCGCAGCTCCCGCCTCCGGGACAGCRGCACAAACCCTCGCAACCACCGGAGATCATCTCAGCTTGAGTCGGGAGCTGAGCAGCTAAGGCTGCTTGTTCGCTCRCCCAGAGGTGCCTCTCGCCACCACGAGGGCTGGACTATGCTGCCTGTCACCAGCAATCCTTCCAGTGGATTACAAATGAATAGGGTTCAGGGGCTCTGATGGACATGACATTAGTCCTGTCCAAACTGGAGAGAAGTTTAATTCTTTCTGAGAAGTAGTGTCTTCTAGTGCTTGCTTTGTGTTAGCAAAGCAAATGAGACTGTCCTGGGCACCCGCTCGCTGCTCYCACCGAGGTCAAACCGTCCCTCCAAAGCCACGCAGGGCTCGGGCTGCAACACGAACCGCTTCCAAGGGCACCGTCAAGGGCAAGAGCTGAGAAGCTCCTTCCCCTCTGCAACGTCTGCTCTGACAGCCACCACACACAGCTCTTCAGGCAATCAGTGGGTACTTTCCAGGGCACCTGAGGCCCATGAACTTGGGCCCAAACTTCACTTTTACCATAAATCAAGACTGTTTGTATATCAAGACATGAGGTCTTAAGCTATTAAGACATGAGCTCCTAAGTCATGAGGTCATGACTTCATGGAGGGCAGGAGAAATGAAGGAGTTTGTGCAACACAAGATTTTGAGTTGTATAAAGTGTCAGGCAATCAACTTATTCCTTACAATGCTTCAGTTCAACAGTTCTATTTCCACGCCACACATTTCTTGGAATACATCTAGAAAGGCAAAAAATGATTATAACCCAGAGCAACAAATACAGGATAATCCTCAGTTTCCATCCCCCTCCCCCCCCCCAATCTGATCATCAAACTGCTTGCAGTGCTATTTCAGGAACACTGAAATGACCGATTAGCTAATTTTCAGTGACTTACTCCTATGAGATCYGTATAATTCAGGATTTTTGAAAAGTAAATGTTACACAAAATAGATTTTGATAAAATAGACGAGTATGTTAGTTGAATTACGTAGTAACTGACATTAAGTATAATCACTAGAATAAAATATGTGTTTATTTTTACAGGTTAGATCATGAAATTCTCATTCAGAACTGCTTGTGCAAGGGTTATTCCTTAAAATCTGCTGGAAAAGCACATCTGTCTCACAAAAGATTTTGGGAGAGATAATTTAGAGTGCTAGGAAGAGTCAGTTTGCCAACACTACCTATCCCAAAAATTAATGAAAGATTCTGGAAGACAAAAGCAAAAAGGAGCCTCTATACTAAACTCCATTTTAGTTAAGACTGATATCTATTAGTGAACAAGGCATTTTCCATAATTCAAGAAACACTTCATTTTTTCCCCGAGAATAAAGCATTAGTGCCAAGGACATACACAGTGCATCTGACAAACATAGTATCAAACAGCAAGCAAAAATTRAAGACTTTTTTTTTGTACATATGCCCGTCTCTAGCCATGCTACCAACAGTAGGGGTGGAGTCTGAAGGCTGATTTCTAGGTTGCCCCCTTTCAGGGAAATTTTATTTCTAAAAAAATAAAAGACTGAGTGACAGGTACGGTATCATGTAGTCTCAAGTCAAGAAATAAAAAGATGAAAGAGAGGTAATTCATTCTCTTCATTTTGGGAATTTTCCTCATCAAGTGAGAGCTTGAACATACTGTACCCAATGCTCCGAAAAGAGCAGAGTTTTCCCTGCAAGGAAAGGTGCAGGTGACAGAATGCATCAAGTCTCATTATATATCTTGTTCTAGGAAGTTTTCCAACCCAACTTGTGGTGCTGAAAGACATGTGCATAATGAGTTATTTCAAAACTTGTGATTCACCATATTTAGCTTAGGAACATTTGCAAGTTACCTGTCTATAGAGAACACCAGTCTAAGACAACGGCTTTGGGAAACCATTGATCCGCTACCTCTCCTATTAGGAAAAAAATGAAATGAAATAGAAAGAATGAAAACCAGCATAAATGACTGGGTCAGAACTAGGAGGGCCGTAATGAGTATATCTACTTACATACATATATATATATATATATGTACACACACACAAATATATACACCCACMTATATATGTGGGTGTGTAGAAATAAATACAGAACTTACATATATTTAGAAAAATGCATATACTCCTACTGGCACCACTAGCCTGCCTCATTTGAGGAATAGTTATTCCTCAAGTGGAATAGTTATTCCACTCTCTAACAAGGCTTGCACCAGCGCCAGGAAATATCTAGAAATCTTGCTAGATTATGCAAAACAGGACTTGCAGAAAAATGAAAGTTCCTCTTAGGTCAGTTGGGTGAAAAGTTTTAACAATGTGACATTAATATACAGCAGCAGGCAACAAAATCTAGACTGACTTACAGCACTCAAGGGAACTCTTGCAAATTTTACTGTATTTGGAGAATGTTTAGCTTCAGCGCTTCAGAGTTACCCATTCGCTCTGGTCAGAAATTACCATTAAAAAGTAAAGTAACAAAGGTGAAACCCCATGAGAAAAGAGCATGTATTTGAAGGGAAAATAAAAAAGCACATATTATTCCATTCAGCTACAAGTTGTCCTAATAAATCCTTATTTTGGTTTGAAATTATTTAAAACTACAGCCATCACGAGGAAATATGATTTTAATTGCAGGAGGCATCTCGCTATGTGTCTAGCTTCAGGAAACCTATAGTGCATTTCTGCACATCAACAAGGAATGTAGATCACTAGATTTTCATTTGCCAGTTTACTGCAAAGCAGACATATGATTCAATCCTTAGAAGGCGGCTCGCTTTAAAAATCTAATCTCACATTCATATAGCAAGTCCTAATGAGCCCGCTAGGAGTAAACAAATTAGTCTCCAGGATGTATTATGCATTAATTAATCAGACTAATAGTATTATGAAATGTGTAATAGATGAAAATTATTTCCAAGTACGGTGCTCACACTGAAGAACTCACACAGAAGAATCGGAGCATAACACAAGTATTCTCAAATTTATACCATGGTCAGTTAAATCAACTATACTTAATTCATGACATACTTCACTCTTTTACTTAAGTGCATGTTTGGGTGAGACGTATTACAGTTTTTCATGCTGTTTTATTTTTGACTGCCACGTTACGTTTACTTTTAGAACAACCGCTCTTGGTAATCAGGGTGAAACATCTCACCTCGTGCTGACCCAGCTGTAAGAGCTCCGCAGGTGGCACACACAGTCACTGCAATTTAAAAGGATGGAAACAAGAGCACCACTCCTACCGCAGTTCCCAACAAAAGAGCTTATATGGCCCTAAGCAGAAAAATCCAACAAGTGCACTTTTTTTTCTCTCTAAATAAAATGCACACAGTATTGAAAGACCTGGAGTTTTTAGAAGAAATGGAAGATGGATTCTTAGTAGGAAGATTTGGTGCTATCTGTTACTCTCTTTTTCTCTCAGTCTCTGCATGACCTTTCTAAAAGACACTAAAAAAACCCCACACAACAGATAAGATCGTAATGGAGCTACACTGGACATACCCGCACCTATTTCCAACATTACATTGCCAGTAATGTTGGCACGTTTCTTAGTTAACTTTGCTTAGTTGGCACGACCAGAGTGCCCAACCATGGAGCTGGGAAGGTCCATGCTGTGCACCTATCCCAGTGCGATTGCCACTTGTCCATGCATGGCTGCTCGATGGACATGGTGTGAACCAAGCTAGACACAGGCAGACATCCTAATGTCCTAAAAAATGACAGGCACCTCATGGTCATCTTGGGCACGTGGTGTCGCAGCACTTGTGCTATTTTCAGTCTTAACTCTCTCAAGTACAAGCTTTATTAACCTGCATTTTGTTGGTTTGTTGGAATAGGTACCAATGCCCCCAGGAGAAAGGGTGGAGAGAAACAAGCCCCCCAACCATTAATTCCATCCATGATGCTAAGTCCGCTTAATAAATCCACTTAACTGCCAGCCAGCTTCAYGCTTCAACACAGCTCGCTTAGAGCCATGGCTAAATCTGGCTTATCAGGACAAATCGAAAAAAAATAAATGAAAGGCCAGCTGCTGTTCCAAGTCTCCTTTTTAATTACCCCTGGATGTGGACAGGGATCGCACTGAGCGTGGACACGAGCACGGTCCTGGCCAGGGCCGCTCGCTGCAATGAGCAGACTGGCTTTTTTGGGAGGGTCCCGAGGTGCTTCCAGTAGCTGACTGGGCCCATTCCCATTAAGGGACTGGTGGCCTGCTAGGACAGCCCTGCCTGCTTGGCTACCTAAGGCCAGGAGAGACACCAAAACCCACTGGATGCACTATGGAAGGTGCTTCCCATGGTAAACTTTCCCCACTGAAAAACCTGTGTTGCTGAAAAACCCTGCTCAGTGATGGAACTTGGATGGTAAATGCAAATATTGTAGCTGCTGTTACTATTGCTCATGATTTTCCTTCTTACTAGTGACAGATCGTGAACACTGACCCAGCCGCAGTAAAAGTGCACGGCTGTAACACGGGACAGGCTTCAGTGGCAGCAACACAATGCGCTATTGAACACTGTCAAAGGAAACAAAATATTTTTACACAGTATTCTAAAACATAAACTTGCGCTCTTTCAAAAATCAAATCAATGCAATAAAAAATTCATTTGCACAAATTAGCATTTGGCTTCCCCACTTTGCTCGAGCAGGCAGCTGCGTCGGGAAGCCCTTTCCCAGCACCAGGCTGGGCAGAGCAGGCAGGCAGCAGGGACACCCAGCGGAGCCTGGCAAAATTCCTCCTCCGCACGCATGGGACAAGGCTGCAGGGCTGCAGACTTGCACCGGTGCAGTCAACAGCCAGATCTGGTCCTACCTTCCCGCAAACTTCCCTTACATTTGTTGACTCCTATGCAGTTTTAGCTGATTTCCACCAGGGAAGCCGGAGCCGACACAGTCTCAAGCAGAGTTGTATGAACAAGAGCAGACTTGGCTACTCAACAGTGTGGCGGGGCCAACTCCAATAAACAGAGAACAAATCACAAGCAGCCTTAAAAACCAGCAGCTGGACTTTATAGAGCACCCTTAATTTCATAGAAAGTCAATAAAATAATTTCAGGAGCCAAAAGATGAGGAACTAGAGTGAAGTCAGACCTCAGACCAAAAATCTGGGAGCAGCCTTACCAGGCCAGGGGTTTGTCATCAAAACTTGAGCTTACATTTTTGGCACTAAAACTCCTCTCTTTCCTATTGTTTTGTCAGGGATGTACATTAGCACAGAAGTGTCTGCCAGTGCAGACTGAAATAAGCAGAATAACTCTTGCATTAAATCAACCTGTTATTTTAAGAAAAGGTTGATTTAGCAAACAAATTGAGCTTCATTAGGGACTAATTGACTGGAAAATTTTCTGTAAAAATGTGTTTTAATTACACAAGTAAAAAAAAATCTTTTTAAAGCACTTTTATAATTAAAAAATCATCCTTGATCAGTTTCTTTTAACATTTAGTTAGGAAAAAATACTGGAGGAAGCCAAGAGCTGAGTGTCACACTGCACCACTGAAATAAAAGTAATGGCAAGTGACAAGAAAATGTGCATGACTGTTTGGAAGAGTCTAGAAAGAAATCCATAAGCAAGTAGGAACCCGCGATAGAAAATGCAAGATATTTTCTGTGCTGGGGCTGAAGTGATTCGGCAGAGATTGAAGTCTGTTTTCATGACTGCAAAATGAGTGCCCAAGGCAATAAGATTGCCATCAGAGAGGGAAATGGAATCACAGAATTGCAGAAGGGTTGAGGTTATCAGGGACCTCTAGAGATCACCTAGACCGGGCCCTCTGCTCGAGCAGGGTCACAAATATGCAGGTGGGTTTTGAGCATCTCCAAGGACGGAGACTCTACCATGTCTCTGGGCAACCTGCTGTAGTGCTCAGTCACAGGAAAAAATGTTTTTCCTTGGATTTAGACAGATGGAATTTCCTGTGTTTCAGTTTGTGTCCTTCATGTCCCTTGCTCCATTCAACTGCAGATGGGCTTTACCTTTCCTATACTTAGCTCTGCAAGCTTCAGCAGCACCTCTGTCTTCCTCCTGGGCCTTCAGCCACCCAACCTGCCTCTTGTACACCTCCCTGTTAGGTGTGAGGTTTGTCAGGAGCTCTTTCTACATCCACACAAGGCTCCTACTGCTTTTGCTCTATGTCCTGCTTATCAGGATGGAGCACTTAGATTTTAAGGAGATAATTCTTGAATATCAAAAAGCTCTCCAGGATCCCTCTTCTCTCCAGGGCAGCATTGCTCCTGCATTACAGATCATCTTTCACACCAAGGGTCTCCCTGCTTATCTTTTCTGCCTTGCATCCATTCCTCATAGCACTCCAGTCACGTGTGCTATCCCACCACGTCTCTGTGACTCCAGGATCAGACTCCTGGAAGTTCTCATTTGTTCCTCGTGCTGCGGGCATTAGTGCAGAGGCACTTAGCGAGGCAGCCAGGCATGCTCATTTCCCAGAAAGGAAGCAAGAGTGTTCCCCATAGGGAACTCTAATAGGCACTCCTTTATTTATATGCATATGCTTGGAGGGATATATGTATATGCTGGGTTTGTTCTGTTGATTATGAGGTCTCTTCTGTTCATACCACACCAGACCTTTTGCTTGGCACACCACCCACTACTTCCTCACTTGATCACTGGTCATCCTCTCCCTATGCCACGGTCCTTACTCTAAAGCTCTTCTTGCCAGGTGGTCAATCTGTTTGCATAAATGTTTTTGCTTTGCATAAGAAAACCCCCTATCTTCCAAGCAATCAACAATCCTCAGAGAAGGTCTCACTGTCACAGAAACCAAAATTCCCTTTCCAATACCAGCTGCACAGTCAGTTGTTGACACATGGGATCTGTTCAGCCTTCCTCAAGCCCTTCCCTCTCTGTGGCAGGATCAAAAAAACACCTGGGCCCTCATAGCAATTCAGTCATGTCTGATGCTTTCCAGATCTTCCCTGACGTCATCGTGTGGCCCATGTAGAACAGCAGCAGGGAAGAGCAGTCCATGAGCTGGACAAGCCTTGGCAGCCCCTGTACAATCTCACACATGCAAGCCCCAGATAAGCAGTAAGCTGCCCTAGATGGTAGGTTGGGTCTGCAGATGGGCTCTCCTGCCCCAGAACAGGGAGTGCCCATTACTGACACTCACCACTTGCTCCTCATGCTCTTGCATGGCTCAGGCTAAGGCAAGACTATTTAACGTGCCAGAGCCTCCAGCATCTCATCAGCTATAAGGACAAGGGACCCGCTCCACAGCTACAGTCAGGAGACAACAAGTCTCCTCCTTCTCCTCCTTAGGCTGTCTCCCACTACCTGAAGACTTCAATAGGAAGCCTTGGGGGACTTCAGTCCTTCCAGGTGACACGGCCTGGGCAATGGCACCAACTTGTGACTTCCTCCTCCTCGACATCTCCCAAGCGGCAGGGAACATGCTCATCCTGCCATCACCTCGTCATGTCCCGCTCCCTCTCCCAGACAYTAACCTGCCCTCTTCACAAGTAACAGGAGGAACAGCGCTTCACTGAAAACACAATATTGACACACTTGTCTTCTACACATTTCTGCAGCACCAAATACAAAGCTCAGAAAAAATAAACTCTTTCCCTCCCCAGTCTTTTTAGATACATCATTGGTAAGAATATTTCTTCTTAAATAAAGCAAAAATGTCTAAGTATTGAAGCAATTTTCTTGAAACTAAGTCAAAGGGTAACCATGGATTATGAATATTAAAATCTGAGGCTTAAGTCCTTCCAAAAATACAGTCTTCTAACTTCAGAAATGCTGTTGCTGCTGATTGGAGCAATCCAAATACTCATTATTTTTATAAATTGATACTTACTTTCACAGGTGAAATAATACTGGTTCATTTGTGCCTTTGACTTATCTATAATTCCATTTTGACAATTAGAGGATTAATCATCTACTCTCTGTTAAAGAGAAAGGAGAGTTACTATGACTACAGCACAAGCTAAGTCTGCCTCACCTGATCCAGGGCAGCAGCTCTGCAGGTTCTGCTTTGGAAGAACTCAGAGAACACAAGGAGGATGCGAGAACCCACCAGTTCCTCCCTCGGGACTCGGAGCATGCGCCCAGCACCCTGAGCAGGGTCTCCTTCTTCCCTGCTTTGCGCTTTGCTTAGCCCATTTTAGAAAGATGCAAAATGCAGTGTTTTAAATATTTCAGATGAACAACCGTCCTTTAATGCTCCACCTAGTTAGGTCTTCCCATCCTAGTAAACTTGCACTGCTGATTTCACTTTCATTTGCTTAACCATAGTATTGCAASGGGTTATTTCTACCATGTAACTACAGGTATATTATCAAGTACTAACGTAAGCAGATGTTAAAAACATATTCAACTTATTCTGTGCTATTCATTACAGTACTGACAAATTACTAGATTCCAAAAGAGCACATCAAGACCTAGGAAACCTGGCTAGTATCATCAGATGGACGTGCAATTTACTTGTTTAATTTTTTARGTTTTTCCAGCCACCATTAGCCTCTGCAGTGTAGCACTGCAAAAAGCAGCAAGTGCTACTATCACTGGCATTGGCAGCTCTAAGAGCACCACAAATCCAGTCCTGATTTCAATATGAACTTGTGCTGCCTCAATCAAAATCACAGAGTGCTTTAGAGCTAGAGGATAGAAAGGTAAGAAAGGAGAAAAAAATGCAAAAAAAAAAAAAAAGAAAGTACTGTAGAGCAAACTTCAACATTAGATTTGAGGAATGAATATTTGTCAAGGGCCTTGTATCAGATTAAGGGTGAGCTGCTTTGCGTACTCTCGCTAAATGCRATCCTTCCCTCCTTGTCCCCCAAAGAAGGATGTTTCAAGACATCAGCTTAAACACCAGGGCTGCTCTTTGCTTGCTGCAATGAGAAAAAAAAAACAGGGAAATCTGCAAGTAATTGTGCCAAAAGCATCAGGGGTCTCAAATRCATTTCATAAACCGCTGGACATGGTTCTGTGTATTGACAGCTCTAATGCCCACAGAGGTGGAGAGTCCCCTCAATGCGAATTAAAACGTACAAAACCAGTACAGAGCTGGGAATGGTCACTGGGCCAGGAAAATAACAGGTGAGTTCTGTAAGACTGCAAAGGAGGGGAACAAGAAGCAGACATTAAGTAAAAGAAAGGGAAGAAGAAACAGTTAACAAGTAAGTTTGGTGTGCAGTGAGGGAAGATGTTTTTGGAAGCTCAGGGTTTGGTAAGAGAAAGCTTTCTTTTTTTTTTTTTTTTTTTTAGAAAATGTAAAGTTGATAGAAAAGGTCAGAGATCTATCTATCCTTGCTATTTCATTCCTCTGCTACTCTGTATATTTACAATCCATACTTATATACCTTAGACAGCAAATAATGCTCAAAACAGTGTGTTCTCTTTCATACATAAAGAGCCTCAATTCTTTCTTGACGCACTATTAGAAAGAAATAATGATGATAATAATGACTAATGGCTCCAAGAATACCTGCAGAGCTGAACCTATTTTCAGACCTGAAACTGTGCAGATTCAGGCACAGCATGCAGTGCTTATCCAAAACCAAYCCTCCTACGATGTTTTGGAATGTGACCCCATCCTAGTTGAAGTTAAATTAATTAAATTGAAGTTCGGAAGTCAATATCCTCCTGTAACTGTGCAAACCTAGTGATTAATTGAACTAACTAGGACCTCTTTTATGAGAGAAAAACAAAAAAAAAACACTAGACCTTTAGAGTTTCTAGTTTGTTGCAGATCATGTAAAATGCATAATACATGGTTATACATAATCCATATGTGTTAGCTTTTACATTGGTTGCCTTGTCCGTATTAATAATTTTGATATATTTTATTTTAATCATTTTAATGAATTCATAATTACTGGCAAAGGAAAGGAAATTCAAGCAGATTCAGGGAAAATCTGGTTATAATACTGAAAGCCCAATTTCCCTGATTCAGTCTAAGGAAAATGGAGTGGACAATGGAATAAAAAACCCCTACTCATATAAAAAACCCCTACTCATAATATGGGATAAACACCTAGCAATACTAGTGCAGGTGCGTCTATCTGCTCTGTAAGCAGTACACTCTGTAAGCAAGTTACTCACACTCCTCGGAAATATTCCTCATTGTATCACATCTCTGCATAATTTAATTTCTATAACGAGTTAATGAAGTAGGAATGTGGAAAAGATGTGCTTRATTTTATACTTATTCAACAGTCTTACACCTTTTAGTTGCTCTAAATTTCACAAGGTCTTTTTTTATTCATTTATTTTTTACTTTTTCTAAGTTTAAAAGGAACATTGCTCATTTTCTGAGCTTTATTATCGCTTTTTTATACTTTACAAGTTTAGTCTTTACATAGCTGTATATTTATGAATAATTAGTAAGAAAGTTTTGAACACAGAGGTACCTATGTACATTTAAATAAATGTATTGAAAGAAATGATCACCAACAGCAGAAAACCTGTCAACATTTTGAAGCCAAGCTTCCTTCTCTCAACTTTTCTTTACCAGTAGAACTTCTAAATGTGGGAATAACAACAGTTCTAACTGAAGGAAAGGAACCASTTTATCTGAGACATTTGTGGTGCAGAAAGTCTTTGGCACAGCATTTGCTCCCTTCTGATCTCCACTGCAACTTCACACACAGCATTTGACCCTACGCTCACAACAAAGAACAGGAATTACAGGAAAACGGTAGTCAAACATACTAAACTCTAATCTTACAAAGTTTTAGCCCACAGTTCCTTCAAAGGACAGATGGACAACCACCAAATCGAAATCCCTTCTGTAAAGGTCACAGCGAACTTCCCTTTCTTAAATGAGTAAAGGTGGTTTCATCATCTCAGACATCAAGACAGTGATTACAGCTCACAACACAAAGCAGGCATAAGTTGTAAATCAACTGCACAATGCTTATTTTTAGTAAATAGACAATGATGAAGCTAAATTTATCTAGATAAATAGCGATTATACCGGGTATAAGCCCTTTCTGATGCGAGTTTCATTAATATTGATGAAGTTGCATATGCCTTGAAAAGACATAATCATTGCTCACAGAACTAAACGCTATACTCGCTCCTTAAACATACAGACACAAAGGCAGTAATCACTTATTAGCTCCCTGCATACGGGCTGGTGGAAACGCGGCCCTTGCTGTTTCAGTAGCCCTCTGACGGAATGCCCCGATTGCCATTTCCCAAAACGGGGTCCCTTCCAAGTATTTCAGAGCAGTTCACATCTTACCAGCATATTCAAAGGCCCGGCTGCTGCCGTCAGTAAGAAACCAGCAAAGCCATTTGCATTTTGAGGGCAACTGGAAAGCAGCAACAAAACACCCCAGATTAGGGCCGAGYGAATCGCCTGGAAAAGCAAAAGAGAGCGTACAGGATTGCAGCGTGGTGGGACAAATTCGGGGTTCTCCTTTGCTGCAGCCACAAGCACAGGCACCAACAGCGGGGTGCTCCCYGCGCAGAGCCCACACCTCAGTTGGTAGATGTGATGCTGGGTGCTCTGCTCAGCTTCATGGATCTGTGCTGATTTACATCAAGCTTCACAGCTGCTGTACTTTGTGAGCCAAGTTAGCGTGCATACAACTTAAACTCCAATTGACACGTAAAATTCAGCTCAGTTTTGGTGCTGGGAAAGGGATATCCTTGTGAATGAAGCGGTGTTCACCTACAAGAACGATGCTAAAGGCCGGACTTCACGTGACGATCAACATTTGGATTCACAATACCTATTTTTTGTTTCAACTCAAGGAGCAACTACTACCAGCACTTTGTGCAACGCAACTGTAAGAGACAGGGCAGCAAAAGATGCCAAAGAATCAGCAGAGCTAAGAGGGTATGGCCTCTTCACCATACCTTCCTCCTTCCTGCCTAGGGGGTTGTGACCAGAAGGTAGAAAATTCATGCAAGGCTTCTGGCAAAGCTCTGCTGACTCGAACACAGACACGCAGATCTGAATACCTCAACTGTGGCAACTCAGCCTCAGCCCTCACAGCGCAGTAGGCTAAAAACAGATCAATATAAATTAAATATTCTCAAGGAGTTGTTAGTTTTTAACCAGGCCTGATTACAGATATTCTGACAGACTGGCGGAGCCGTGGCCTGTTGAGGATTTGGGCAAAACAAACAAACCAACCCCTATCTATTTCATGAAAACCTATAAATCGGGAGCACCAGGGCACTGCGATGCCCCTGCTCTCCGCCGGGCCTCTCCGCCCGCTCCTGCCTTTCTGCTCTGGAAAAAAAACAGCAAAAAAACATTTCCATCCCAGCTCGTAACTAATGTGAGCAGTAAATTAGCGACTTAATGCAGATAAAACTCTGTCTCAACATTTGCTTTTATCTTTGTGGAATTAGATCACATAATGATTTGTAAAAGGCCCCTTAACACCTTTTACTTGTTTTCCCTATATCAGCATTATTGATAATGAATTTCAAATGAGGCCATTCTACATTTCCAACAGAGCAGATTTTTTTGCTATTCATTATAATGAATGATACAGAGAAGAACTTGATTAATTCTCCTATTTCATATATTTGAACTCATTAAAAGCTTTAGTGCTACTGAGAAAAATCTGCCAGCAACAAATTATTTTCAAAAAATAACAAGCAGAATGTTATTGATTCCCATGGTTTTGGGATTACATATTTCTATTCTTGAAAAGTCTGTGCAAAGAAAACACTGGCACAATTTCCTACAATTATTCTAAGAAAGGGCTCAGAAGGGAAATACCATGGCAAGAAAGCAGCATTAGCCTTAGGTATATGAACACTGAMGTCTTCTTAAAAACTATCAAAGGTATTCATATTTAAACACATTAAGTTAGAAGTCTTAACATTCTTGTTTTAAGTATCTAGACAGGTGCTAAGGCTGACATAAAAAGTGCTTATTCTTTTACCTGTTTCAATATTGGATTAAATGCTTTGTTAGTGTCTGTGCAAATCATCTGCAAGATTTTCAGATTTGTTAAAATAAGTATTGCTTATGAAATGAGARATTTATTTCATCTAACCCACCTCCCATCAAATGTCAAAAGATGAAAAATGATCGTCTTGGAAGATATGAAATGGGTGGAGCTTCTTTATCACTTGAAAATATTTCCAAATTTAGGCCTCTTTTTCAATGACTACTCAATCCTTTAGAGTATCCCCTTCTGATGAGTAAATATTTTTCTACTGAAATAAAATTCTCCAACCTGTCTCTGCTTAGTAACCAGGTGAGCAGGTGCACAAGTCCAAACATGAACCTGCTTCACTTGGAAGTAAGAAAAAAAAGTTACAACCAAAATGCAAAAATTAGCTAGCATCTACCTTATCTACCTTTCAAAGGCAGAACGGTTCCTGGAATGGTACTGCAGCCCTTTCTGAGCCCAGGCAGAAAAAATTCACTGCTATGGAAGTGTCTATAAAGGTGTAACATCTCATTTTAATTCYAAATACAAATTGAACTATTATTTCCATAGAAGGCTCTGTAGTTGTAAACTCTATTTAGGAAGTACTGCACTAATCAATACTTTCCCAAATGTTTAGGATGAAAGAGCCCAATTCCCGTGCAGTTCTGACCACTGCAACATCTTCAGCCTTTTGATCTACTGACTTCAAATCCAATTCTGCAAGATGCAGGAGATCTTGGCACCAAGTCAGCAACATACGTGAACTCCAGCTTAACTCCAGCTAGATGAGTAGTTGTATGAAAGCCAGAGGCTATTTATAAGCTCGTAGTTAGGTAGAGCAGCTACTTGTAAAGGTTTCAAAGACTCTTAATTGAACTGCAGCACTGCCACACATAATGCCTTTGAAATGAGAGCGTTTCATTTCACAAGGACCCTCCAAACAACTAAAAGTTTATGCAAGTGGATTGTTTGTTCCTCTGAGTCGTACCTGTTTACTGTGAACACCACCTACTAATATTGTCCTCTGCTTAGTGCGACTGATAATAGAAGAAAGAACTTCCCCTACGAATCAAGGGCTGCAGAATCAGGTGCTTCCTCTTGTTATTATGTATTAGCAGATGAACTGCAGAGMAAGAAATAACTTGTTTTTGAAACCAGTGGGGAATGTGATTGCCTTGCTTTTTAACCTTGGATTTATTCACTTTGATATAGAGTGTATATAAGATTAAGAAATGCTCAATCTCTTGACTATTAAACTTGCTGCCTACTTGTAGCTGATGATTCATGGCTTATTGTTTCTCTAATAGTTCAGAGTTAATTGGTATAGTGCAGAATTAAAGATTAACTGTCAAAATGTAAAAGTGTCAGTACTTTTTTTGAAAAAAAAGAATAGAAAATATCTGCAGATCAAGAACCACTATATAAATAACCTTGCACAATATCTACACAGCTACAAAATCAAACCTTTATACTATTACACAAGTGAGAATGTTTTTTTAAATAAGGCAGTTTCAATTTTACAGCATCCCGTAACTCGCAATCAGCAGCTCTTTAATAAAACTGAAACGAGTACCTCCACAGTCAATGGGTGCTTTTTTATATTTTTTTTTGCACCATCAAAAATAGGATTCACATTAAACTGAAAATTGGGTCATGCTTCAGCACACAGTAATTTGACCTAAAGATAACATTCCCATCCCAGAGTTATAAGATGTGCCTCTCAAACAATGAAAACATTTAAGAACTACCATTTTAGGTAGTTTGTGTAATGCAAAAATGTCTGTCAAGCTCCTGGACTCCCAAACAGATCATAGTGTAACGCTCGTGTGAGAGGGCAGACACCAGGAAAAGATGACATGTCTGGTTTTTCTGATGATGTATTTCTCACTAATAATCTGCAGCAAAACTGAACTTGCAGCTTATAGAGAAGTGTTTATGGGTGTCTGACCATGAGAATAGCTCTCAATTCTTYGATCATGGTAAACCCTGTAGCACCTGAAACTAAGTTGCACTGGGCTATGAGAGATCAGTCAAGTATTCAGACCTAGAAACAAAATACAGGACGTGAAACTGGGAAGTTGGGTTGCAAAACAGTCAGTGGCATGTTTAAAAAAGGAAGAGAAAAAAATCATAAAAAACCCCACACAGCAAATTAAAGGAAAGGGAAAAAAAAGGAAAGAACAAAGGTGCAAAGAGAAATAAAGGTTAAGAGTATTACGTATGACCACAATGTTAAACACAGTTAGGATATAATAGTTATCTTCAATTTTCCCTCATTTACCTTTTCCCTCATTTAAAGTAAGTGCCATGCAAACTAGCGCTTCCACTTGCAAAGTGTAACAAAGCATGGAACCTGCTGTCCATAAAGATCAAAACAGAGCCATATCTTATGAAAATGATAACTTTCTGACAGCCCTGCCTCCCTCTGCTGCCTGGTGATGAGCGAGTTGGACACCAACTGACAGTTCAACCTCAGATAAATATTTCAAACATATCATGCAAGAGATTCACAGATCAATCCTCACCTCCAAGAAACCACTGGAGTGAGACAGAAAGCCATTCGGAGCTGGTGCACTGGAGCTGAACCAAACTTGCACTTTTTGTTTTGCTGCTTTTTCATTAATCTGTGCCAGAGTTGGTGTCAAACGCAGAGAGCAAGGTGATTAAAGGTAATACTCCGGTCTGTAGTTTTGATACCTCAACATTGCAACACCTATTGGCACACAAATATGCACAGCAAACTTCATTTTGTATTCTCCTTATAATGCTCTGCCACAGAATTAACATACCACACACTGTCTACAAAACATCTGGAGATTGGAAAAGGTTTCCTAAGAAATCACTCACATGCTACAGTGCCAGATTGCTTTTGGCCTTTTCTGTGATCCTCTTCCTTGCATATACAACAAGATGAGTACCTACTGAAAAGCAGATTCACAGAAATATCAAAGGTCTAACTGTTTGGCAGAATTCTCCATCCTTCACAAGAGTTAGGCATCTTGGACTAAAATAAGCCTGTAGGCCCCAAAACTCTCAAGATAGATAACTGACCAAATTTCATGGGTCAACATACAATTTTCAGACAATCTACATAAGGACAACTAACCGGCTGTGCTCCAAGGGAGCTCCTGCCACCCATCGTCTCCAAGCAGGCCCTACAGACGGCACATGTGTGAAGCCGCTGGAACTGAGCACAGCTCTAGGGACATAAACACTTCTCCTTGCTGAAATGCTGCTGTCGGTGAAGACGCAAGCATTGACCTCAACAGAAGCTTCCTATTTTAACAGACTATGCCAGGACACATCTGCTCGCCCACACTGACTGCATATCTACAAAACATTGCATAAGTCATTCTGCTTGGAGCTGGATAGGGAGTTTCTATACTTTACTTCATTATATGGGGTTGACAGACTTGAAAAAAAAATCCTACTCCCCTTTAAAAATCTGCATTGAAATTTTTGTCTTCTTATAAAATAGAAATTAGACACTGCCATTCATACGGAATAYGTTAGAAAGAGTAATACACTGGCAATTAAACAAACTCTTATAATCTATGAATAGCACAAAAAAGGGAAAAAAACATAAGGATGTGAGTTAAAAAAAGGAAGAGAACTGAGACTAATTATCTGTATTTAAGCATGTGAAGATCTTACTGAGTCTACAAGGTTGAGATCTTGTTCCCTAATCAAGTGCATCAAAGGCATTCCCAAAGCTCAAAGGAAAATTGCAGAACATCCATACAAATCACTTTTATTCAAGAAAGGCCCTGAAGGACAGCACGTTTTCCTCCCCTCTGCTGTCACTCTGCCACGTTGTGCTGCCTTCCTGGAGACATACAGTTCTATACTATGAGGCATCACAGATACGCAGGGCCATTCTGAGTGAGCTCCATTTCTGCTCTACTTCAATTACCAAGAGGGCCAGACTTTGCCCTGTTTCACAACCTCCTGAACACTGTTGACTTCAGAGTGTAAAATAAGTCAGATTTTGGCCTTCACCGGGAAGGCACTATATAATTTAATGTTCTTCAACCTTCAGAATGATTGAAGGACTTAATTTGGTAATAATTAACTGACTGAAG
The DNA here is from genome assembly GCF_003342845.1 of Nothoprocta perdicaria. Classification (NCBI taxonomy): domain Eukaryota; kingdom Metazoa; phylum Chordata; class Aves; order Tinamiformes; family Tinamidae; genus Nothoprocta; species Nothoprocta perdicaria. Next base: position 949,772 of record NW_020455754.1, read on the forward strand.
CCTCTTTAAGGGGTGATAGTAAGTTTAGTTCCAGTTTAAGGGGCTAATACGTAATACATAAGTAGTCGTGCATAAGCTATAAACTTTCAACCCTTTGTTCTGTCTGTAAAATGTCAATTGGACACTTTCTTTTTTTTTTTTTAGTACTGCATCAAGACCATGCTGCGAATYTGCAGCTGCCATAAAGGCTTAATGTAAGAGCTCATTTTACACTAAAGAGTCAGAACTCTGTTTTTAACACTTTTTAAAGCAACCTTTTAGTTTTTTCCCTTTACTTAATCATTGAACATTGTAGACACCGATGCTGCAATCATCACCAACACATAGCGACCTCCAGGACACCRTAAGGAGCTGTCACACCTTCCCACTTTTTCCACTGGGAAATGCAAGATGCATAACCACTTCCAGTAGGAAAAAATACATCACAGTGAGGATCAGCCCCAGCTTACAAAGAGTTTGAGCCAGAATCACTGACCTCTCCATTGATCTATCGTTGTTATTATTATTATTTTTACAAAAAGAGAGAGCCGAATAAAAAGATAAACATGATCAACCACATTTTCTTCCASATATCATCTTGTTTTTGAATAATCCCTTAATGAACATAGATTGCTTGCAGCAATCAGCTTGAACAATCAGCTCCCTTTTTTTTTCCGTTAATCTCCGATTTAATAAGCGCAGTTTTGCTGGGCCCAACCCTAGACCAACATCCCAGATGAAGAGCTGATGTTCCGAGAAACAGGCTCTACAGGGGTAAACACTAAGTTTCTATAATTTCTCTACTTCTTTTCTTATCATCCCCTGAGGTAAAAGCTGTCTTTGCTTACCAGGTCTCAAGAGAAGCCTCAGGGCTCCCCTCCAGGATGGGCCATGATGGCTGGTCTCCTTCCACATGGGCAAGGACAGCAGATGAAGTCTCCATCCATGTGGTTTAGCTCCAACAGAGCTAAAACACATGCGTTCGGCCCAAATTATTCTTCATATGCAATGAAGTAACAAGTACAGATGGCATGAGGTCTAACAGAGCACATGCACTGGTGCCACGAGCATGGCAGCAGGTCAAAGGGCTCATCGTGCAGGCCGCAGTGCCGGGGGCACGTGATGTCCCCCAAAGTAGCCCTGAGGACGCTCTACCAAGGCGATATACAGATTTCCAATACGTACAAGGGCAAGCAGTGCTGATTAAGATACGTCTTAGGCCCTTGCCAGGGCTACCTCAGCTCAATCAGGTGTCCTCAGCTCCATTCGCTGCCTTTCCAGTCTTGCAGCACTGCATCTCTCCCAGTGTGTGAGCAGTAGGACCAGAGGAAYGTCCTGTTACTCCTTCCCTGGGCAAATCTTACTGCTGATCCTCCCCAAAGTGTGGGAATAGACTTGCGGTTGCTCTACAGTGATTCCCAAGAGAGATGGAGTTAGAGACATCGCTGTACTTTGCTAAGAAGCTTTTTGCCCATGGAGAATAAAGGGAATCCATCCCCATTGTCCAAAGGGAAGAGCTGCACTCCAAATGACATTACAAGGTCCACCACACAGCGAAATCCCTCTCGTCTTTTCTCCTGGTGGAGATCTGAGCAAGATGGCAGAAACAGACACGGACAACAGCAGAAAGACATCCTCCTTATTTAAGCATATCCTGCTTCACGTGAGGTATACAGGAGTTATTTTTAAGAACTGGAAGAACGAAGCAGGTAGTGGTGCCCTAGAGAACTTAAAAGAAAGGAAGTTCTTAATCTGCCTCTATTTTAAAGGTATCTGAATTCACTGGATATTTAATTTCCACCTCTAATAATCCAGCTAAGAATGGAGCCTGAGTCATCCTATTTATTTAAATATTTGGTGAAGGGATGCACCAACGTGATMCAGCCTTCCACTCTGTCTGACCAGTTTAACAGCGCAGACCCAGATCAATAGCACACTCGCTCTTTGAGGCCAAGATAATTTGAGTTTCAGACAGRCAGCCGCTGAGTGGGGCAGGCTCTGCTGTGCCACGTAACGCAGCAGCAGTGTTTCAAAACCCTGCTCGAGAGGCCAATCTTGTTCCCTAAGCCCCACAGTATCCTTGAGCAAACATGACGCTGAAAGCAAATGGCCAGGCTTTCACACGTACACGTGCTTTGATCTAAAACATACCCTTCTTGAGTAGATATCACTGCTGAACCCTACTCATACCTTTTGCAGGAGCTGTGGAAGCCAGGATTAATAACATGGAAATAATAAAGTGAAATACGTTTCATAAGAATATTCTTGAAAGACACATAAACAAAGACAGATAAAGCAAATCACTAGCAAAAAGCAAATTATTAAAATAGCAAGAAGAAAAAAATACAATACATCATAATAAGTTAAATATTCTTTAACACACTGGCTACTTTTTCTCTTACATAGCCTATAACTGTTCTCAGTGTAGTGCTTTGTCTCAATATGTTTGTCTCTACATCAGCATCACTTCATTTTTAAAAGAATCTTAAGAATTTGCTATTTAAGATAGAGCAGTAAACCAAATTATTATGGTTACCACTAAGCTAAAGACAAATAACAAAGTTATTGTTAATCCACAGAATTAATAACATTAAAAAGAAAAAGCCTTGTGCAATCTAAATCCAGGAATCCTTAAAAAACCTTGAATATAAAAGTAAACAGCTAAATCTATACACAGTCTTTAAGAAGAAGAAAATTCCATATATAAATGCTTGCATGACTRTGCACAACTAATGTAAATGTTTATGAACTCCCTCAAAGTGCGCTCCTGCACATCATGGGAAAATGAAAACTTACATATACATGTGCACGGRTAAGCCCAGGGCTAGAGGGATCTAAACGAACAGTTTATTTCCAGACATAGAAATATACCAAGCCCAGTTACTTCCACAGGCTCTGGAGCTCTCTCAATTTTGAGAATCACACCATGTTCTCCCCCCTTTAAGCCAGGCAAACCCTAGATGCCAGAGGCTGAAAGTCTGTATGAAGCACACGAGATGAGACTGAAGCACATCATGCATCCCAGGCAACATCTAGCCGCTGGAATGATGATGCTTGGCGCTCACAGGCGCATGCACACACACATGCCGACACACACACATCCCCTCCTGGACACAAGTATTTGCCACGCAGCTTCTGGAAATACTCCCTAGAGGGGTGTAAATATCAGTAACTTGATACAGAGCCTGGGGCAACTTACTTAGAAGGGTTCAGTGCACGGGGGAAGACTCAACAAATTACCTTCCTTTATCTGAAAATTGCTAAGAGGTGAAATTATAGGAAGCCTTCCTAGCCCTTTCTCTTTTCATGTCGGAACTGAACAATTAAAACAATAAAAAAAAAAAAAACACACTAGTACTGGTATTCCCAGAACCTGGAACTTTGTCCAAATCATTCCACGGCAAAGAAAGTGAAATAGGCAGGTTTAAAAAGAACCTGCATGAGCTGCTCAGGTAAATACACCGTCTCTTTATTTATCATTTTTTTCTCTTCAATAATTGGAAAATCTAAATTAATCCTTCTGTTGGATAAGTCTCAGACAAGTAAAGAGAAAAGGAAGAGGAGCAACTTACATGCTTAGCAGACAAAAGGAATTTTTAAATCATTGCCCATGCACGTGAACAGTGTTCTAAGTGCTCTCTTAGCATTGCTTAACCTTATTGTGTGAAACACTGTAAAATGTCTTCAACTATATTGCAAAGGAACAGTCACTTAACTTGCACTTCATTTAAAAAAAGTTCTTTTTCTTTACCACCCCAATATTTTCACCTCGTCCTTTGCAGTCATGTCACCCACGCTACACTCTCCGTCTCAGCCTCTACTTCTCCATGAAAGCAGATATATTCTGTCACAAACTGGAAAAAATGAGGTCAAGAGAAGACCAACAGCCACAGTGTGGTAAATTCGGACCTCATTAGAATTTTATTTTCTATTGGCCTAAATTTCTGTGAGCAGCTTAGAACCTGAACTTGAATCAACAGTGCCACCCAGCATATTTAAAAAATAGGAGAAAACTATAAACCATTTGTCCTCCTCCCCTCCCCCCCCCAAAAAAAACCCCACCCACCCTAAAAGACATTCCAACAGATTTAACTGTGCTCTAAAATGAAGGCCTAGAGAATCAGTTGAAAGTTGCACAACTCATCGGTAGCAGAGTGGGAATATTTTAAGTCCTATCCATAGAAGTGCTGCATTTTAAAACCATAAATGTGTGTGAAAAGACCAGATAACAACCTCCCATGGTTGCTTTGTTTTAACTCAGGTCTTCTTTTGCATTGCACAGGGGACGGGGGAGAGTTAGAACGCATTGCTTCACACCTATAGCCAGATCCTGACTTTTCTTATCCCTTGCTATCTGATTCCTACTGCAAAGGAACTAGTAAAAATGATAAATTTTGCAAAAATTCAAAGAAATGGATATCCTGTTTTCTCAAGGCAGACTTCTACTTCAGCTAAAAAATAATTTGAACAAAAAACCCTCCTTGCTTAGATAAGCTTTGCTGTAGGCACTTAAGCACAGCCAAATAGCAAAATAATTCCTCATATCATTATGTCCTGGTCCACTAACAGCACTTTGTAAATGAAGACTAAAACCTACAGTATGATCTAATCACAATCATGGAACTTACCTCGTGAGTGAAGTACAAATTACAAATATGCAAGACCTCTAAAACGTTCTCCCTTACTCATCCATTCCTTGTCTGGATCAAGTATAAGCCAGCTGTTACTGAAAACCACTTAAGGGTTTTCAACTGAGAGGGCAAATCACCCTTAAAAGGACCTCTTTTAATGATGAGCAAATATACAACAGCTGAGCCTGAGCTTCTGTGCCCATAGACCAATTACTTATTTGATAGCAACACATCATGTCTCTACATTCATAAATTTTAAAATAATCGGGCTTTAGAGAATGATAAATAGTTAGGTGGCTGAACTCCTGTGAAAACAGTTTCAAGAGTAAGAATATACAAATAGTTAAATCACCCTTAAACATTTCGGTGACCTCAGCTTATTTATCAATGTTCTTTAGTTGAGGAAGCAGACGGCTACAATGAGTATTCAAGTGCATTCGCTTTCTGCCTTTATTTAATTTAGCTACCTTACCTCTTCAAGACAAACAATATTTTTGCTTCACAGAATTATTCATATCCAACTGCAAAAACTAGTCCTTTCATAAATACACCATATTCATGTAAATTAGCACATTGCTGATAGAGCAGCAAAAAGTAATTTTATGTTCATCAGCTAAACATTATTTTATCTTCATAAACTATCTTCTCACTCCTTGATTCACATTTGCTTAATGATTTTCTAATATATGGGCTATAGCTAAAGTTTTTATAGATGAATTATCAAGAAGGTGATTGTTTGCATCTACCAAAACCTAAAGGAATTACGTAGACATGTTGTTTCTCAAGYACTTGGTCTTATTATTCTGCTGATGCAGCCTGGATTTGATTTGCTGCCCGCCAGTCAGAAGCCCGGCATTCCCTACTCCTATCGGCCATAATTCCACCTGCATTAGRGCATTTACAAAAAGAGCTTTTGCAGCTCAGTGTGGTAGTGTTTCAGCACTGTGCATCTGTTCAGGAGTGCCTAATCTGATGATGGACCTGTTCAGGAGAATTACTAGCTACCAGTACACCAGGCAAGTAGTGGGGATCTTWATTAAATAAAGAGAAGCTTCCCTGAGGAGGGAAGATCAATTCGATCGGCCAAGCTCCCGCAACTGCAACCAAAGAGCTTGGGAGTCTATTCGTGGTGGTGAATTTTTCCATCCTTTTTAATTTTTATGAGCTGGAGCTCATTGAGGAGGAAGTTACAGCTGAAGCTTCGCATGCAGCTGGGGAACATGCACTTCTAGTGCTGGGAAGTCCTGTAGCATAGCTTAGTTCTGCCCTGCCCCATTTTCCACTCTATTATCTAGTGTAAAAAAAAAAAAAAAAAAAACCAGAAAAAAGTTTGCTGTGCAGTACAGCATCGTACACCGACCGAGCAGACCCATGGTCCTGGAACATCAGCCTGCTGCGTCCACGTGCGGCCGCGTTTTGCAAACGTGCTGCTACCAGGCGTGCAAGCGCGTGTCAAATGAAAGCAGGGCAGGACTCGCAGCTTGCAGAGACGAAAAACAGACCGAGGCCAAGGCAGCTTGTCAAGATGTTTAAGCCCTCTAATTCTATCCATGCCAGTGACCAAGCCAGTCATTTTCATGGGTATCGCTACCTATAGAGCTGTGAACAAAACTGTCAGAACAGAAATACTTGGCTCAGAGAAATTTGAAAGCTGGTGATTAGGATGAAAGCATGATTATTTTGATTCAATTTTTGCTGATTGAAAGTACGTTGTTATTCATAGCCTTTTTTTTCCCTCAATATTCTAATTATTTTTCAGCTCAGTTGTGGTTGGCAAGCAGGCAGAGAGGAGAGGTATGGGAGGACAGACTTATCTTGCCCTTGAGCTGCAGATCAAATCTATTGTTGATTATCATGCAGTACCTCTCTAGGATCATTTCATGTCAGAAAACAAACCGACAACATCATCATAAATATCCCACCAAAAAYGGGGTGTCTTAATTAAAAGCTTGAAAATTGATTTTCTCATAAATGCCTGTCTGATTCCTTGGCTTTGTGGAACAGACAGGGTTCAAAGCCCTACAACCTGAATGAACCGAAACTATCTTCCCTTTCCTTTCCTTCCCTCTCCATCTCCTGCTCTTGCATCACAGCTTCAGCAAGAGAAACTGTCCTTGAAGACACTCTGTAGYAGCAAAAAATAAAATAAAAACTATCAAATCCCCAAGGGTCTGAAATCCACAGAATCAATGRGGGAAAATGCTGATCTGCCCTTTACTTCAGTGTTGGGAGCTTGGCTCAGGAAAGGAGAATCAAGTCACTAAATTACTCTACCACCAGCAAAAATCATAGCGATAGCATCTCTAGAAAAGAATGGTTAATTCAAGCCACGGAATATTCAGACTTCTAATTATCAATTTAAATCTATATTAACATTTTAATCAGACCTAGCATTTTCCCAAATTGCAAAAAGAGTCGCCCAAATGTTTCTGAACAACCTAAATGTTGCTTTTCTTGCAAAACCAAACAGAACAAAACTGTGATGAACCAGAGGATGAAAATCTTCCAAACTGGGAGACAGAAAGTCTCAGTAGAAAAAGATAAAACCAATGAAGCTGATTTTAAAAATCTTTCAATTTTAATAAGGTGTTATTGGCATCCCAGGCAAAGAACTTTAGAGAATGATTTCTTTCTATTTTGATAGCATCGTTTTTCACATCTATTTAGGAAACATCCCCCAAATATTCATTTGCTAAAGCTATGTGATGTTGGCATAAATAAATACATTATATTATAAAAGTTGAGATAGCGTCTGTCTGTCCACCTACCATAGAATTCACTTATTGCTTATTCAATATCAAGTCGGCTTCTCTGATTTGGCACATCTTTATTCAGAAAGATGGGCTGATTGCTGACAACTTTGATGCAATAAAGACTGCTGCAGCATTACTGGAAGAAAGTCATTTGATAAATGTATATTTTCCATTTTGCTTAAAAGGAATCTATTATAAGTGCAGCTGCTTTCCGAATGAAATTAATGCCGAAGTGAAGCTTCGTATTACAAAGTAAAATGGGACTCGCTCTCTAATATTAGACTGAAAGGCATTGTAATGCAGCAGGAGGATTGAACTTTGACTCCTTCAAGAACACTGATTCATATAATAAAAAGGGGAAAAAAGGCTTTAAAAATGCTAACATCCTCTTTTCAAAGCTTAGCAAAGCTGCTGTCCAGAAAACAGAATAGCAAATACTGGCTGTGTGTATCTCCAAAAAAGATATACCCGAAGGAATACTGTAAGGCCTCTACATAACAAAATTCTCAAGATGGTTTTGAAGTTTTTGAAAGACACTGAAATGTAAAAGTGGGACGAGAACATCTCATACTTTCCCAGACAGTGGTGATGTACCTTGCTTACTTAAGTGGGTTTTAATCAAGATACCAACTGTTGCGTTATTGCTAAGATTTACTAATCCTCTGGAATTAAAAATCGATCTGGGAACAGTTTTCGCATCTTTCTCAAGATTTCAATAGAATTTCTTTGAGCTCAGCCTAGGCCAGAGGCCCCTCCGTTAGCTCTGCGAGGTGAAAGGAGCGGAGCTGAGGCGAGGACAAGCCAGGCTCTCAGCGGACACATGGAAACCTCCCTTCAGGCCTGCTCCTTACCTAGAACTGGCACTGACCCTATCCCGGGGGACTGGATTATGGCTTGAGAGCTCCCTTCTAAATCTATTCTGGAAGATTCAAAGGGTTATAACAGTCAGAACCTAAGTTAGGACTATTGTAAAAGGATAGAGGGAAAAACAACTCCCACACAACAGCCCTACTCTTCTTCCATGTGCTTTCCGTCTCCTTTGAATTGTGGCTACATTTTCATAGATCCCCAGCCATTTTTTTTCTTGGCAAAACTCATGCATTATTATGATACCAGTTCTGGAATGGCTTTCCTCTTCCCAGGCCCTCAAGTCATATGGCTTACTAAGTACTTGACTGTAAAAATGACATAAAGATATATCCATAAACTTTAATTTTAACACATGTCTCTCTTGCACCTTTCTCTATTCAACAGCGAGAGAGCATTCCTCCAGTGAGCAATTCTGGCTTTGGCTCTCAATTAAGCCTGTGCTTCTCTTTTCTCYATACTGGCAGCCTACAGAGATCAACCTTCCCATTCACATCTGTAAATACTCTGGAAAAGATTCTTCTTAAAAGCAGGTCCAGCTATGAGATCTAAGGCAGACGTAAGGGCTGCCTAAAGGCTTCTATTCGAAAACACTAAGTCAAATACAAAGCAGGCATAGCCGGAATGTCAGAATATTAAAAATCTACCCAGAGTTTATCTTATTTTTGGCTTCATCTGATTAATACCTCTGGTGTTCACACTTGCACCTTTTTCTCCACCTCCCTGCAACCACAAACACAATACAACRCTGGGCTGCATCCAAGTAGCTAAAAAATAAATCATTGCTAGTGCTGTGCTTTGTGTAGCTAGCTTTAAATGAGAAGCCAGTATGAATTTATAGTACTATTTCTGATACCCAAGTGAAYTGACTTACATGGAGCTCGAATGCTGCTCGCGATGTGACCTTCATGTCACAGCTCCAACAAGCAGCGGCCTTGACCCCTCCATGGGCCACGAGCACCGGCAGCGCCCGGAGACCGGGCAGCTCCCGGCCTGCTCCTCCCAGACGGCCGCCATGCCAGGCAAGGGCATTTCTCACTTGTTCACAAAGAAATTGCTTTCATTATATAATTGACAAAATGAGGGAGATCTCTCTGTATGACCATTTTAAAGACTTAAAAAGTCCAGGCAGATCACAAAAAAAGTGTGATTTGCTGCAAGTGACAAAAATTAACGGATTTCGGGCAAGACTATTTCAGTTACTGGATATTCAGAATTGCTTGTTTTGTACATAAATTTGTCTTCAAAAATCAAGTTGTCTTCAAAATTAAAACAGAATCTTAAAATCTTTGAAGGTTATTCCTCATAAGTAATTCAAGTAATCCTAGAACATGAGTTTTGGCTTTTTCTCAGCAGAAATTGTCATGAAAAGTATTGAAATATTCTTCAAGAAAAAAAATAGGAACATGTCACCATTTCTCAAGAAATACCATAGACCAGGTTCTGAAAATCTACACCTGAGTCAGTCAAACAAAGAGGAGCAAGATGAGGGGCAACAACCAAAAAAAGCCTATATCCTGCTCTGCATTTAGATTTTGAACTTCTAAAAGCTATGTTTAGATTTTGGTTCCAATATCTGCTAAAAGGCCGATCTCTAAATGTCAAATTAGTGTCTGGATTTGGGCTTAATTTTTAGACCCTGGCACAAGGATAGAAGAGAACTGTTCTCTTTCTGCAATCTAGTATGAGCAAATTGCTACTTTCTACCAGTACTGCTTGACAGCTCATTCTCCTTATCTTGATTTTTTTTCTCTTTAGGACATTAAGGCAACTTAYTCTGGATCCTTCTATCTGTCCCAATCTCTACTGCCAGTTTTCCCTTCCTTCACCTTTTAAAAATTAAATTAAGTTGAATCTTCAGCATTTGGAGTTTTTGAGAAATTCAGGTATTACTTTCTTTTAGCCCATTCTTACTTCTTGCTCTGTCTGAAAATATTTTGGGACCAAGAAAACGTATTTTTATAGGAATACTCAATATCTTCTCCTTATTTTGCAAGAATGGATGTGTCATATATCATCATACAAATTTATTTTCAAGATTGCAAGTCACAGCGCAGCGACGCCTATCCAAATGTTACCTTTCGTTTCCCAGCTTTGTGTTTGCTGTTGCAATAGCCTATCCTTTTGGGCTAGCTGGCTACCTCGTTTCTAATATTTCAACATTATGGGTTTGCTCTTCACCACGACCCAAATGCAGCGCATTTACACTACACTCAGAGGAGATGAATAGCGAGTCTACCAGATAAATGGCCACAGACTCACAGTCAAGAGACTTACTCACTGCAGTGACAGTATCAGCCTGCAAGGGCACTTTCAAAAGCCTTCCCTGTGTTTCTGCATCCCTGTTTCCAATCTTGGCTATTATGAGGGATGTGGCTTTCAGAGGGCAGGGACTTGCGGTCACACCAGCTTGGGACGGATTCATATTTATGACCTTGAACTGCCAAGATCTCTATGACACTGCAGCCACACACAGCATTCCCGGCATCTATTCATACAGGTGACATTTCCGTGGGATTTTGTTCTGGGCTTTCCTCAAAAAAGGTTTACAGGTGTATCAGGCTCCAGACCTTTGTGCGCTACATGATGGTTGAAATGGAGGGAATTCTCCCAGATTTTTCTGAATATTGACAGTGAGAAAAGGCAAAAACCTGCATTCTCAGTAAGCATTCTTCCTGCTCAAGAGCTTTAGTGAAAAGAAGTCATTAAGTCCATTCAAACCTCATGACTATATTTTTCCTCTTTTCCTGCTATAACTAAGGTAAATTGCTCCTAACTTCCTATTCTATGTAGAGTAGCCATCTATCTTAAACCTAGGTGAAGTTCTAAACAGGTTATGGTAAGAAAGCCTGATAAGAGTGATTCATGTCAGGCCCCGCTGTTCCAGCTCACCTTCATCTTGCCAAATCAGTTCTGAAGCAACTATGAAGAGGTCACTGCTTCAAGTATGCTAAATCTACCAGATATTACTCCCCAAATTTCATTAGCCTACCTGCTGCGATATACAAACATGTAAAAACAGCAAAGAAGAAAAAAACCAGCAGCAGCAGTCATCATTTAATAAACAAAAATACCTTATAAGAATTAATTTGTTACCACTTCACCTGAACAGCTTCTGCTGTTTTCTTCCAGCTTATTTGGGGGTGGTAACTGTTATTTTTCTTCATCACTTCTGCTATTTTGCCTTTGTACACAATATCATCTTTAGGCAGTGGGGACAAACAGCTATTTGCCTCAAAAATAATTTGTACGCTGAATATATTTAGAGATGCCCTATTTTCTATACATAGCAAGAGACAGCTGAAAATGATGCAATCAAAGCCCAGGACTATGTGATGAAAAAGGACACAGAGCAGCAGTTGTACCAAGTCTTTCTAGTGGGGAGAAAATGGCAAAGCTCAGGGAGAGGCGGCCTGCTCACGTGCACGCACACGCGCTCCCACACAGCTCCAGGGCAGAAAAGCAGCCAGTTTAGCAGCTTTGAGCTCCAGCAGGAGCACATGCAGCAGTGGTGGAAGCAGCTTTGCACCTCCTCTCTGTGACAGGCTCCCTTCCAAAACTGCAGCAGCGATCCGGCCACCACAGCTCAGCAGCTGGGGCTTTTCTCAACTGACCCAACTAAGAATGAGCCTACTGTCTGGTATGATTTTAMAAAGAGAACAAAATGCACGTATTTCTATGCAGGGAGACTATAAGTCATTTTACTTAACTAGCCAAAAGCCTTTCTACTTGTAATCACTTTAAGGCTCTCATATTACAGCCCGAATCTGACTAAGTGGCTGGCGGGTAAAGGCCATCTAGATTTACTGTTGTCCCTTTTCATCAGATTACAAGGCCACGCCATACCCGTATTTTTTTCTTAACACCTTAGAAAAGCAGAGAGTCGGAAAGCTCATAGTTTCTTGCACGTTTGGGGGCTTTTAAGATAAATAATATTCATCCTTAATGGAGTCAGTTGGACTGGCCTCTTCTCCATATTTGAAAAAAGCATTAATGAACAGAAGTGGCTAAGGGGAAGTGGATAATGGGTAAGGTCCCATACACTGTAAGATCTTAGTTTTGTATGTTTTCCTGTTTTTAAGGAAGATTATTTTCATTAGTTGTATTTAAAAAGAACCCACATATTCATTTAGTCGTATTATCAACATTATGCATTACTGACTTCACTAGAATGGCTCCAGAGACTGAATCTAAACAAGATCRTTTGAAGGACCAGCACACATAGGTATGGATTTCTGATTGCATTACAAATAATTAAGTTTAACCTGTMAACTGTCATGATAATCCTAACTACGTATCTATAGAAATGGAAAACAGCAACCTACCCAAAGAAAGCTAAACACACAGGTTACAACGTCTCCCTCATTTTTCTCTAAACCCAGTGATCTTCCCTTAAACCTAACTTTACCTGACTTTTCACAATCCATTAGCCAGTTAGCTTATGATTAACAAAATTAATATGTGTTGTCAAGATAAGTCAACATATTTGGAACAGCGGCTGCACAATTTTCAGAAACACCCAAAYAGGCAACTTCCCACAGCAACTTCTGCATTTTTTTCCCTGTCTTGCTACTTTTCTTTGTCCTGCATTACTCTTTCCTCTCTTTCCCTTTCCTATATTTTACACTAGTTTTGTTACTTCAATTCTCTGCCTCTTCCACCCTTTGATTACAAGCAATACGGATTCGAAGAGTTTTCATAGTTTCTTACTTCTAGGTTCCTAACAGACCCAATTTCATTAACGTTTGGTATTTTGGATGAAAGGGCCATAGAAATCAAGGGACAGCAAAAGGCATGGACTTTTTTTTTTTTTTTTTTTTTTTTTGCTATTTTAGGTGACCCTGAATAAAATAAATAACTACCAAGAACACATTCTTTCCTGAGAACTTGTGCCCTGTGAGCCATTTCTCCAAGCTGCTTGTGTTCCTTGTGCCTTTGGCAGACGGTGGTGGAGAGAGCCACAAGGCCAGACCCAGATGAGCGACGCACAAGCTTCAGAGCCCAACGCTCAYCTGCTTCATCTGCTGAGCACCTCAACCTGCATTTTCCTGAGCTGTCAGTGAAATGGTGGAACCCATACGGACACAGTACACCCGTGCAAGGAGGGAACACCAAATCGCGCTGTGCAGCCTGGCCAAACAGCACATGGAAGCCGTGTTGAGCTGCCGCACGATCCAATGCCCCATGACCCAGGGCACAGCAGAGAACCTGACTTTCCCCATAACGTTTTGTTCACAAATCACAACTTGGTAACTATATTGAGGGAAAAACACACCTATGGCTAAATATAACGTAGATAAATTACCTTCTTTTGACAATTATAAAGGGTGATATTCCCTTTTTCCATAAACACAGTCTAGCACTCAAATCTATTCTACAATAATTGTTCTTTTTTTTGTGAAATGGTTTTCAGCTTTAAAAAGTAAAGCAGATTCATATAGTCTGAAAGGCCAAAGAGACCTGAATTTGAATGCTCTTATTTTTTCTGCTGTTGACCTACAGGGCTAAGATAAAAGTCAGTTTCCATGATGATATTCATAGATGACTTTTTAAAGGTAACTTTGTTCATACTGTCAAAAAGATACTATACTTTGAATACAAACTGCATGAATGAAGAATCAGGACAAATATCTCCCTGAGGAAAGTGGGCCTGATCCAAGGTCCATTGAATTAATTAGCATCAACATTAAGTTTGCCAGAGGAAATATAGCCTTTTTTTGGTGGGAGAGGCTGGAGAGGGGACAGTGGAAAGAGAAAGGTGGAGATCACAACGTATAGGCTGGAATTCAAAGCCACACTTCAATCATCTTCGGAGGCTAATTCATAACTGCATATATAATACTTAAAGAAAAAAATAGCATTTGTAGTGGTAGTGTATTTTTACGTCTAATCTCACTGCCCTCCATTCAAAATATCTTCTCTCAGTAAACCAAGTAGGGAAGTATTTGTAGATAAGTAGATCACTTTTTAACTATTGCAGAAAATTTTACCCTTTCACCAATCTAAACCTAAAAACATTAATCCAAGCAGATTTCTAAATCTGTAGAATTTTATTAGTCAAAACCAGCAGCTGGAGCTCTATCCTAAATGATATAAGGTATCCTTGGATGTATGGGAACAAATCCTGTAAGACATGCAACATGTCACTCTGTGCAATACTTGGAGGCTTTCCAAAGATCATCTAGCACAGAGAATTTCACATATCTTGGAAACACTCAAAACAGAAATATCTGGGAAAAAAAGTCAAACCTAATCAACATCAAAATTAAAAAAATAAATTACTAGCACCTCAGCCACTGTCATACATACATACTATGAGTGGCTTAATAGCAGGCTACAATTACAAAATTGTACTTAATGAAGATAGCATTGAAAAAAATGGTTTGAAAGAGAGGGAAAAAAAAGTGTTTAAATTTCTTAATCACCTGCCAGCAGAAATGACATCTTGACCATCATCATCTGAAATCCTCTGAATGTTTTAAAACTGACCATGCAAACGAAATCTTTATTTGACATGAAGCAATATGCAGATCTGAACTTTCATCACTAGTAGTTCCCAGTGATTAGAGAAAAAGATAATGGATTCAATTTTAAAAGTCATTTAGGAGGTCATACAGAAGGGCATAGATATTTATTGGAAAAAAAAATCCACAAGTGCCTTAAAAACACATTTAACTTTTTGGGGAATTATCTTCAACGTTATTTTGAAAATCCTTCTAGGTGCCTACCTGTGTCTTTAAGTACCCATATCCCATTAGAAACCTGACCAGGCCATCGTCAATGAAAGCCATAAAGTGGCAGTGATATCAGCAAATCTGGATAAAATTTTAGCTTGTAAGAAGACGTGACAGTATTTTCTATTAATGTCATTTAGTCCCTCAGTAGTACCACTTCACTTGTTAAATCTAAGACTGACAGATGCTTAGGAGTAGGAGGATCTGACGACTCCAAGGTAAATAAGAAATTCTGTGTATACAGCAGCTCAAAAACAAATAGAGCAACTCAGACATGACTTTTTTTTTTTTTTAGTTAGTGGAAAAAATGGATCAAAACCTGATATTCTTGCATGAAGGCCAACAGTAGAAAAAAGGGTAAATATATGGAAAAAAACTACGGCAGAGACAGTTGGAAAAAAAGAGTGTCATTAAAAAAAAGGAGCATATAGTAGGATATATGGTAGAGAAACATCAGTTAGAAATAACATCTGATGATATAGCAAGAGCATAAGTAAATCTAAATTTATGGTTAGATAACTCCATGAGTAGCATGTCTTCAATCACTAATCTGTAGTAGCCTGACAATACAATTTGAGGAGAAAAATCCGATTCATTGGCCAGAAATTATAGATACAGTAATTTATTGTCTGCTAAAAATATAACCTTGTGCCACAAAACTTACAGAAACAGTCCTAAAAATTTTAAAATAAATTTTCACTAAGCAATTACAAGAATCTAGCTGCATCCTTTAAGTGTGAGGCTTGCAAGATCAGCACGCCAGAGAACGAGCCGAAATAGCAGTACATATTCTACCATTTCCACGTTTCAAATTGTGTGCTATCGAATAAAATACTACTAACACTGGGCTCCAGGGACTTCTTTTAAGAAATTCATTTCTTCATTCAGTGACAAAGACAGATGATTATTATACAGGCCACTAGTTAAATCAACGATTCTTGTTCATAATAGACACTTTTCAATTAAGTTTCCTAATTGCCTTGTCCWTTTTTTTCACCTGTGCCTCTTAGCTATGCACTACCTAGTTGACAAACTAAGGTTTCGTGTGAGCAGGTGAGTACAAATACACAAACTTTGCCCTCACCTGCTTATTCAGCAGCTCTTTCGGCTGTGCTAAYCAAGAGGTAGCAGAAACTGCACAAAGAGCAGCTGTCTGGAAGTCTCCTTACTGTTAACCGCTACAGCTCCTTCTACCTTCAAAGCAGCAAACATATCTTTAATCATTCCTCCTATGGGGAAAGTATTATCCACCTTTTAAAGAAATAACGATGGCAAAAAGTAAATCTTTTGTCCAAAACAAARCCACAACAAAAAAAACTTGATGGTAGAATTGAAACTGAGATTTTTTACCTCTCAGTCCCCTGTTCCCTCAGTTGGGAATCTTTACCTGTATTATCTTGGAGAAGGAAATGAGATTGCTSCAGTCATGACAGACATTATATAATTGATTATTTGTGGTTTTCTCACTGCTCATATTTCATCTATGAAATGCTTGCATCATCTTGACTAGTTATAACATAGATACAACATCCAGTGAGGCATGAGAAAGAATGTGATTCTCAGTGCCTGGATGCCTGCCTGGTCTTTTCCAAGTTATTAACGATACCTCAATAAGGCAGGAAGTAATGACACTTTATAAAAGTAGGATCTGCTCACTGCTGTCTGGGAGAAATATGCATCCTTCCTACAGCTTTGAAAAAGGCTGCTTACACAGAGAGTACTTCTCATGCTGGGCTCAGATATTCTCACTTATCTGTCTCTTGAAGGAAAAGGAGAAGTGAATAAGGAGCACCTTGAAGTGATTGATGACAATGTTCAGTGCATTTGTGGGACAGCTCATTAGATGCTATAAAAAGGGTCCCTCACAATGTGCATTAAAGAATCAGAGGGGAGTATATTCTTGATAGAGTTTTAGATCCCAACTCAAAGACGCCACGCCAGCTCCTTAACAATGGGGTGAGGCCAACGTGGAATACTTCAGAAGGGCTTGCACAGATGAGGTGCTCAACCACGTATCAGCGATGATCAATGAGGAAGAAGAGAGAAACTTCTCTACTGATGTTACATGCCAGATAGAGGGGACTGCACAATATGATAAAAATAAAATCAACCTTGTAACTCAGAAGATGATACCTTCTGTAACAGTCACCCCTGCCATCACTGCCTCTTTTTCAGGATTTTCTTTTATACACAATAACGTTCTGTACCACCAGGAAAATAAGTCTGGTTCTGGTTCCTAGATTTAGCTTAAGGAGTGACCCACTTTTTTCCAATTGCTTCCTCTGATGACAAATTGCATTTATATGTCATTTTTTTCACTAGTAGCCCAACAGAAGAATACAGCTATCCTTAAGAGCTTTCTTCATGTCAACATTTACTTGTTAGCATATACACGGAAAGAGACCCAATTACACACAATTCTTAATAAGGAAGAGTAACTGATCTTTGTGGTTCTGCTCAGTTTGCCACTTGAGCACTTCCACAGGAGTGAAATCTGAATGACATACCATGTGTAGCGTGGAAAAAAAACCCCAAAACGTAAAAAATATCCAAATATTCTTCTGAAAGCTAAATAGATATATTTTTCATGGTGAGATGGCTAGTCATAATTCAATTTTAAGACATTGACACCAGCCTTAAATAGTCTTTCTGACCAGTCTCAAATAGTTGTTTCCTCTTATAAGTTTTAAAGGAACAAGAAGGGCACCAGGAAACAATAATCCTCCTTCCTCCTCTAAAACCCACTCCGTCAAACTAATTGCTATGACTTCTACTTCTTCCTAGATATATACATTTCCATCAGCACTCATTTCTCTGTCAAGAACAGTGAAATGTCAGACCTGGAGATAGATCAGTGGAGCTGAAGTAAAGGAGACCTGCAAACTCTACAAAGCAATCTCCATGGATAAGCGGCCTCATGCTTTTAAGAAACCTTTTTTTCAAGAATTAATTTCTCCCCAGTCTGATAGTCTTGACAATTCTGAAGTACCTGTTATCTCCCCTAAGTAAAAAGCCATTGAAAACAAGGAAGAATTACATGTTGTACAGTTTTTAATCCTTTTCCGATTTGGTGATGCCAAGAATAAGTGCTTTTAAAGTAACAGAAATACAAGGGTTGGGGACTGGGGGATGCATTAGGAGCATAAAAGAGGCTTGGTGCCACATGCCAGCAAACACGCTCAGTATCACTCATTTCCTCACACTCAGAAACAACTGCTCTCAAAACACAAGCCTATCCCATCTAGCATTTTCCTAGGACTACTGCAAAAGAAAAGTATTATACCACCGAGTTGACAACTACTGACAGTTGACCTCACAACCAATCCACTTACTACAATTTAATACTAATAAGAGTCACAAATAAATTTGTCTCAGAGTTGTGCCCTTCTGAAATGGAACAGCATCACTTATGTTTTTATGGGCTATGGGCAGAAATTTGAGAAATGACATTTAATGCCTCAGCATTTGGGATGGATCTTGAATTGCCTGAAAAAAGTGCCATTTGCAGAGGATGGGTACACAGCACTTCATGAAGTCAGCCTCATTCCATTCATTTTTAATTCCCAAACTCTATATACTCTTGATTCTGTAATACATATGCTGTTTGGCCAGTCAACAGGCTAGCCCCAGTAAAATACCAGATCTTGTAAAACATCAAAAATTAAACCCTGGGTGCATTTAGCCAAGGGAAACGTTTGCTACTGCCCTACGTTCAGCAGGGTCCTGTGCAGAACTTGGAGGGACGCTGCTCGGAAAGCCGCGCTACGTGTCCCAGGCGTAGAGCTTGGCTTACCTTGTACGCGTGCTACGCTGCTGAGCTGAGGTTGGATTTCAAAGTAATAGATGGGTTCTGKAAACCTAAGAGAAAACAGAAACATTGAGAAAAAACCTATTAGAATTTAATGGGATATCTCTAATATTGTATAGAGATTTTGCTGTCTCTTTTTTTTCTCTCCCCTCTTTTTTCTTTTAGATCAGTAGGAATTAAGGACACTTGCAACACTGCAAAAGCAGGAGAAAGGAATCAAGTAACCACCACCAGCAYGAATTGCTTCATTTGAAAATTAGTTTTTCAATATTGATTTTACCCATCTGCAGTTTAATTATTATTACAATAATAAGCAAATTGAAAGCTGATAACTACCAGAGAGATTTTTTGATGTGTAAGGTTAAAAACAGACAAAAACCCCATATTACACAAAACTGCCGTGTTGTATTAATACTAACAGAAATTATAACAATTGTAACAATATTTTGTCCCGTCCCTGCTTTTTTTTGTAATATTATATTCCAGGGACTTTTAGGTACTTGATACACAATTGTTTATAAAATCTCTTGAACCAAATCCACATGGTACCTTCCTCTGCCTCAGGATGATAACAGCTTATGCAATGTTTACACAGAAAAAGACACAGTTGCAACACAGACAGACCCATCGAGTCTATTCAGGCACAACCTAACGCAGCAATTTACAATGGTATTTGGGACGGGTAGCTATTTTTCACTCCCATTTTGCTATTATGAGATAAAATTAATTGATGAAAGGACTGCAAAAGGCTTAACGAAGAGCCAGAAATAAACTGAAGATCCTCCCAACTCCTGTTCCTCCAGTGCATTTCTACATAGCTTTTACTGAAAAGCAGAATCCCTCAGGGCTGAAATCTCAACTCTGGACCTCAGAGGAAGCCTGGTATGGTGTAAAAAGCAAACAACACGTCTAATTCTCAGTTACTGATGATAATGGTTTCATCTTGAACTTTTATAACAGTTATAACATGGTGGCTCTACTGACACAGCAGAGCTAACCAGATTTATATTCTGTGTAGATGTGACCCAAGTCTTCACTGGAACTAAAGTGACTCTGGTGCCCATTACTCAGCTCAGACAAAGCAAAGCCAACCTGCAAGTCCTCCTCCCGTTGCTCCTTTTTGCCCTCTAAGTGCTGGTCTGTGGGAGAGCAGGAGATCACAGTTTAAGAGCCCGTTCCCCATCATCCTTGACAGAACGCCAAATGAGTACATTAATACTAATTAATCACTGTCACAAGTAAGCCACGTGTCACTATTTTAGGTCAGAAAAAGAAGTCGGTAATTCAATACCACAGGTGTTAGAGAACACGCTCCAAATGTGAGTTTTCAGGTGAAGATGTAACATACAGTTTGTACATGCTTCTCACATGCCAAATGTTAGTTGTAAAAGGTTTCCATCATTTTTGACTAATTTCAGTGAACCACTGCTAATAAATAKTAATTTTGGGCAGTAATAACCGCAATAAAACATTTTCATCAATGTACAAGACATGAGCTGACTTCTCTTCTCTTGGATTGCCTTTTTTCTAGTGTATCTTTATGATCAACTGTTTCTACGGTGCAAACTGCAGAACAACAACTGCTTTAAGGCACATCTCAACTCATTTTAGAGCAAAATATCAGTAAGAAAGTCTACCTAGGGTCAAATCAAGCAAGAAATTCCCRATGACTTCTAAAATCAGACACTTAATTCAGGAAACTTGCTGAGAAAAGGGACCAGCATCACAGGTATTTCACATTCCCCTGAATCATCAGAAGAGACAGGTCATCTACAGAAGAAACCTAAGCCGACAGATTTCACAGTTTCACTGTGAAAAACTGTGTTTCACTTCTTTCACCAGCTTAGCAAACTGCGTGTTTCAGATAATGCAATGTTAACTTTTTCTGCTCTGGTATTATTTTTGGTAGAAAAATGATTCTGAAGAGCACAGTCATCCTCACACGTAAAAGCATCTTAAATATTACAAGTGACTACAGAAGCCATAAAAATAATGTACTGTTTATGAAGTATGACCTGAGAGAGCAGGATATTCAATTTTCCCTCCTGAAGGCCAGTGGAGTTGTTTCCAAGAACACAGTTCACTTGCTTACAGAAGTACCCCTAAATCAACTTGGATATGAAGTCACCAGCTGGATTCCTTTAGGAGCTCAAAACTTATCAGGTTCCTGGAAATAGCAACATCTCTTTCATGAAAGACAAATGTGGGCCTTGAAGTTTGGCAGGAGTTTTCAGTCTCCTACAACTTCACACACATTTGCACTTGTCCACAAATTTCTATTAGTTAATACCTATGATGTAAAGCAACCCTATTCTCCAAGGCTTTATATCAGTTCTACCCTACCTTTTCTCTGACTTCCAAGAAGCCAAAGCTATACACATTGTGCAAGGGCTGGAGAGTTAGGAAAGCCAAAAGACTATATATAAATATGAAGGAGAAAATAAAGAGCATATGAAAAATAAGAAACAATATGCTATTTTACAGGCAGAAATGCCTGTACTAAGTCACGCTCCCTTCAATAGTGCAATTAGTCAGTTGTCAAAAAGATACTTTTCTATACTTGGAAACTCCATTAAAATCTTTTCAGCTGTAGGATACACAAAATTGATTTTGGTAGGACTTTCTTCAATGTTCTCACACATTCAGAATAGATGAAATCAAGTACCTTCCATAATCCTGAAGCTACTATGATGAAGGCCCAGAAAATATTTGAAAATTCGGTTACATAGCTCTTAACACCAAATCCTATCTTATCTACAATAGACTTTCTTGGAAAAAGCATGAACTGAGTTCAGAGACTGGGTAGGAGCAAATGGTCTTGTTTTCCTTATATTTGCATACAGATGGCAGTTTTTCCAAGTTAAAATTATAAGCTGTAAACACACTGCCAAAGTTCAAACATTTTGTGCTTAGTATAAACATATCCAATAGAGCTTCACTGCTCAATTGAAAATAATTAGACAGACAATGGACTGTTCGTTCCTCCCCTGTTTAGCAGCACTGCATGGCCATTGGGAATGATATTGGGAATGGTATCCCAATGCATGGTCATTGGGAATGGTATTTCATCACTCAGGCATCCCCAGAACCGGTAATGATCATTCGGAAACCATAAGAAAAAGAATTCCTTTTTGATCAGAGTATCACTCTCATCTGAAATTCAGCTAGGAGTTAATTCATTGTGTGAATATACAAAGCTGTTTTTCCAACCAARCTGATGATTCAAACTGTCAATAAATACCAAAAAAACCCACAACATTCTCCTTAGCTGACCACTGCAATTTCAGGTCCCGCATTTGGTTTTAATAGGTAAGATTACAGCAGGCTTCTTTCTACGCACCACCTTGCTATAATTGCCCACGTGTTCAGAGTTCTTGGTAAAGAAACCTTCACAAGAAATTTGTTCTTAGAAAGCATGCTGAAACTGTTTTTAATAATTTGTTCTCCATTTCATCACTTTTGCATAAAGTAYAAAAGCCTAATGGCAATTACTGGTGTCCTCACTGATCCAGGAAAAAAAATGATTTCTCCATTCCTTCCAGAAAATAAAAACCTCTTGTAAACGTTTTTAAGGTTTAAAGCTTGACTTGTTGACAGGTTATGACCAGCAAATAAGGGTTCCTGCAGGGATACAGTTAGGCTAGCTGCAACATGCCATCTGAGACTTCTTTGTAGGTGTTGGTAAATCAGTAAACTCTGCAGCACTTGTGCGAGTAACTTACCAAGGATGTATTGGGCAAAGCAAGWATAATACTTTCAGAAAATATCACAATTTCCACACATGGCATTGCAACAGCAGCTGACTTCAACTCTGCATTATGTTTGCACTCTGCTCTTTCTTAGAGGGGCACCAGCATTTTGATAAGTGGGACTTTATACCATCACAAGAGAGCCCTGAAGGCAAAGTCCAGCCTGGCAGGTACYTCCTGGCTCATGGAGGCATCTTGACCACCATCAACTCATAAAAGCAGCTCCGTTGCTGCTGGACCAAACACCAGCTGCACATTCCCTCTCCCTCCGGGGCATTTTCACATGGCTACCCATCACTGATTTACAATGAAGTGCAGTTCCATGATAAGAACRAGAGTTGTCCCTTGCTAGGACTTGGATTTCAACTAATATATCAATATTTATGGAAAGCTTCAATTAATCTACCTTCGTAGAACAGCGTTTCCCTTGAATTCGTCTAGTCTATGCAAACAAAAGCAAGATTTTAGTATATTTAAAAGATATGCTTACTGTGACAAAAGCTTGAATTGACCCTATTGCTGAAGTCGCAGCGAGATTACATGGCGCTAATAGAACAGCAAAGACATTACTAATAAGGAATTGCTATCAACATTATTTTTAAAATTGAAATTAAAAATACATATTCATACAGACTCTGGTCTATTAAATATATGCTCACATAACTAGGGTTTACAAGGAAATAAAAGTGCAACCATTTACGATCATTTTAAAAATGATGCAAATGTTTGAATACTGTCATGTCCGAGGGACATGAAAGGCACATTTAGATACTGAACAGAATATCAAATTGAAGTGATTCGGAACTCATAACTAGACTACTCCATCTTTCCTATGTTAGAATCTGCAGGATAAATATTGGCAGATACAGTCCCTTGACCTGCAGATGCTTTGGAGCAAAAGCCACACTTTACTGTTTTCTATAGCCCTTAGATAGATTTTTACTACTGAAATAACCAAACKAATACATAACAGCAAAATAAAGAGTAATAAAGTACCCCCCCCCGAAATCTCCCTACAAAATCAATTATTGACTTCATTAATAGTCTTGCTTTTTAACAGTTTTATATTACCGACTGTGCAACATGGAGACATCCACGCATAGCCTAATTAACAGCAATCACACACACTAATAGTATAACCTACTGCTTAAGTAAATGAGCATCCTTGCCCCCTGCTGCCTTGCCGGGCCGATAGGCATGCGCTTTATTGACAGAGGGAGCTAATTTGCAGAGTGATTGTCCAAGAGGGAACTGCTGTTTATTTGCAGACTTTTTCCCATTGAACTCGCAGGGCAAACAACGCACTTAAATTGTTAATTAAAATATCAACAGCTAAATGTAAATACTGTGGTCTCTGCAAGCAGAATGACACTTGTTTATTTAGAATGAAATAAATACTTGAGTTTCCTCCTCATCTCCAAGAAATGCTGCAGATCAACTGCAGCTGCTCCAAGTGGGAACTAACCCTCTTTTCTTCCTCCCACTGGTTAGGGGCTTTAAAGAGCCCAGAGACTTAGAGAACACACAGGGCTTAATACCACTTCACAGATTGTTTAAAGATACTTTACTAAAAATAAAATTAGGCAGGCTGTTCATGGCAGAGGAAAAGTTGGAGATGTGAAGCTATTTGGTTTCGTGGTGTTTTCAACATACAMATGAATGTTTCTCTCAGATGCCCTTGCTGAAGCTCTGAAATTCCCTTATAAAAATGTGTGCCGAAATACTGATGCATACTTAGGTCTGTCCCTTTTTTCCTGATGATTGCTTCAAACAGCAGACAGTTATTCATTTCTCCAGAGAGATAGAAAACATCATTGTTTGTATTAGCAGCTAGTTTCTGTAGCAGAATTTGAACCTGAATCTCCAATACAAAGATACCTCCACAGACCTATTGCCAGACATAACTTCCCGTTCATAGATTCTTCCTCTCTTAGTTTAACCACTAGTATCCAAATCTCTATTTCTGAAAAGCTAAAAACTTAGAATACTATATTYTACGTCAGCTTAAATGTCTTGGGTTAGCAAAGGTATTTTTGGTCAGAAATAATCTGCAAAAGTGTTTCAGGAGAACCAAAACCTCACTGGCCAACATAGGATAGACCTACCGGTCACTGCACTTGAAGTAAATCAGTCCGCCATTACACAAAATTATGCCAGAAATGATATTATCCTAAGTCAAAGAGACAATACTGTCTTCTTACATGCTAGATTAATGTCTAAAAAGGAAGAAATAATTTGTTAGCTTGCACACAGATTTCTCAGTGACATTTAGTTTGATAAAGCTCTGTGCACTTTAATGCTTAAATGCACGGAAGACAAACCTCACCTGGTGTTATTGCAAAGAGTTATTGGTGATATTTCCAGAACAAGGCCTTGATGTGGCTTCTGAACCAGTCCCTCAGTCCTACCTTATTGAACCTCTAGGAACCTATAAAGCAAATCTACAGCTTCGTACTGCATGTTACATCCAAGAGGACCTCAAGAGGAGCTTCAGATTAAGTTTTCTTTCCCCTGATAAGCAGTACATTCTATTAGAGAAAAAGGCTATCTACAAAGGCAGAGATAACCAAAACTATTAAACACCCTTTTATTAACATTGGGCAAAATAAGCAAGATGAAAATTAATGCTGAATATCACAAAGTATACAGCATCAAAACCAAAACCACCAAAAAAGCCCTCCCAAATTCTGCATGTGACCTATTGCCACTAACCAATGTGATCTGTAGTCATGATAGATGACACTTGGAAAACACCTAGAAGTCCTAGGAAAGAAATTTAGACCATAATATAAATATATTATTGTACGTTATATAAACTCATCTCAGGTTTTTGCTTTCCTCTGTCAAAAAAAAGTATCCAAATGTGCTGCTGAATCACCAAGTTTTTATCTTAGAGAAAGATAACGTAAAGAAAATATCAAAGACCTGTGCAAAAATCTTAGCAAATTACAAAAACAAAAAAGGAAAGTTTACTTGCTAGAGAAATGCTCATGTAGCAGGCTGAAAATGGAAAACSCCATATTTAAAGCTGGGAAACTAATTGCCACACAATGCTATGGGAGCTAAAATATAAATTGATTAAATTCATGATATAATGGTATGCACTGAACATGACTATCTGGATGCAAATTGCAGCTCATGAAGCTCTACATACTTAAAAATGGGGAAAGTGTAACCCACACAGAAAAAAAAAAATAGAAAAAAAACCCACATCATTTCTCTCCTTGCTCGGTTTCCCTGGGCATCTGCTACCATCCACTGTTGGAAGAATGGAGTTAAATGGAATTGCAGCCTGAAAGACTGTAGTAGTTCTGACTTCCCTATATAATTGTAGCTCTATACATCTGTTTAACTATTCTATGACATTCTGAGTAGTCTAGGGATTCGTATGTGATGGATTTACGAATGAACTCTGAAAACCTGTGGTTTGTAGGGGGTGTTTCAAACTAATTCTTGCCGACTTCCAAATAGTCCTGTTAATTCCTAGGGAAGGAGGGGTAGGGATTGGAAAAGGAGCACTTGGCTGTAGGGGTCTGTTACGGCTCTGTGAACGTTTTCCATTCAAATTACGTCTCTTTCCATAGCGTGTTCCAGCGTCTGGAAAAACATTAAATCTACGTCTGCATCTGGATAGGTTTCAAGTTTAATACAAGTCACTGCTCCTATTGTGAAATGCAGGGAGAAACTGCAGCTTTAATTTGAACCTGGTGAATGGCTCATACAGCCTCAGAATAGTATGTTTACATGCAACAAATTCCGCCTTGATATATTATATGCTCCCAAAGAAACACAGCATTTAAAGCATATTTTTTCCCCCCAGGCTAAGAAGTCTTCTGGGGACACGCTGGATTTCCCATTTCTTTCGCACTTAACAGATCAAGTGAACTTCATTGTGGAGACGTTTGCATGAGTAATGGTGAGTGACAACGGCATTACAAATAGGTCTGCATTGTAATTGAACCTCGGTGCAGCCGCAAGTGGGGCACCTGGATTTGCACACTTAAGAAAAAAAAAGGAAGTATTTTCTTAATCACAAACTGAATTAATCACTTGTCACCGACGCAACCATAGCAGCTATTAATCATCCACATACAAGAGCACTCTTGTTGGTTTGCTAGCCTAGGTATAAATTAYCATGTCAAAGATTAACCTGTTTTGTTTCATTAATTCCCTTCCACCCCCCATTTTCTCTCACAGAAAAGGCTCAAATTGTCTTTTTGGACAACTGGAGTCTGAATGATTAATCATAGTGACAGCAAGTTGACCACAGGGTCAACAAACAATGAATAAAAACATAAGACGTGTGTTCAGCCCAGGTTAGACTCATGCTTCATTGCAGAAGCGAGAGACCAGCCCGCTCCTTCCTGCAGGAATTACTGCCTAATGGCTCAACAAGAGCCGGGACAGGGTGCACGTGTCACCCCCTATTTGCTATGGGGCTGTTGTGGTGGCCACCCAGCCCGGGGCAGCTCCGCGCTCCGAGCACCGCTCGGGCCCTGGATTGCAGCTCCGCAGCACCCGGGATGCGGCGGCTGCCCCTCGAGGGGATGCRGGATAAGGAACACAGCGCGGGGGCTACCGAGAGCTTCAGCTGCAGCAGGAGGAACTTATGGCTGAGACCCCTCAGGGCCTCACTATTAGAAATAAAAGCGCCGTGAACAAAAACCCAATGTACAAACACTGAGCTGGGCATTCCTCATCTGACACTCAAGCATCTTCTTGCCTAACAATTCTTCAAAATACAATAAAATAAATAAAAAGGATGCAAATTACACTGTGACTGTGCAAAGAAAAGGTTGTTACAATATATAGCTGAATGCCATTTTTAATACACTAGCTTATAAGAAAAAATGCCTAGCGATAGACAGAATAAGGTTTAGTTCTGATAAAAAAACAATGAAAAAGGTAACATAAAGCTWTTCTCATTACAGCATGTTTCTTGCAAGCTAAAACAGAGTGTCTGCGCACTTGCAGCTCAGTTCATCCACAGAAAGGGCTTTTAAAAAAACAACAAAAACACATCACAGCCCTGCATTTTGCAAGGGGAATACAAAAGCTATTTGGGTTCGGAAAAGAGTGGCAAGATGCTGGGCAGCTACAGGAACGTAACAGCAAAGCCTTCTCATGAAGCCTGTGGTAAACTAAGCCTAAGCGAGTGACGCAGTGCAGCCACCGGCCGCTCTGGAGGGTGCCCAAGGGGTCCCCGGCGTCAGGGCGAGCCCCGCGAGGGACCTCAACTCGCTCTGTGTTTCAAGTTCCACATCTCTGGTTAAACCAGGCAGTGCAACTGCCCACGTCTGCAAACTCCTGAGCCTTGTTGCAGCTGGTTGGTCTGCTGCAAACGTGCAGCATGAAGCACTCTGGAGAAAAAGCAGTGTCTTCYTTTATGCGTAACTACAGATGCCTCAACTGTTATTTGGCAGGTCTGTTCTTATACTTAAATACACAGTCCCAAAGAATGCATTCGACACCAGCTAAATTCATCTCAGTGCAAAATTAAACCAAGAGCAATACAGGCACTAATCTCTCTTSCATTCCAAATTTGCATCCCCAACGAATGCCACCATCTCTGTCCAAACATAGAGTGGACACCAAATACATCTGTCAATGTTGCCAATGTATGAACATTACTTACTTAGRGGGTAGCAGTTTCTAGCTCTAAACCTCTAAGCACATGACAAACGTCAGCATCATCCCTACCTTGGAAACACGGAARTGAAGGTAAAGTGACCAGGCAGCAGAGCTGGGAGGCAAACCAAGCGACCTAAATGCCACGCTGCATTTGAGGCAGTAGATCACTGCCTTCCATCAGTGCTGGCCACAGCCACCAGTGAACTGCCTCGAGTCACCCAACAGCATCCTCTGCAAAAGGGGGTTTTAGCGGGACGGAAACGGTGCAGCTYCCAGCTGGGCGCAGTGGCACCACATCAAACAACCCTCCAGCATGTTCCATGGATTTCCAGCAGGACGTGGATTTCTTGCCATGTGGGGACTTAAAAATCCTCACACTTTCAAATGTCCACKGAAAGCAACAGCGTTTATTCAGTGTGCATGGACATGCCAGTATTGGTACATACATAAGAAATGCTGACAGCTGAGAACTCCTGCAACCAGCCAACTTTACTCATGCAAGTCAACTGCAATACATTACAAAACACTAACTTGAATATATTTGAATAAATGACAAGTCAGAAGACAACTACATTACGCTCAARATTTGTGCGACTCAATTTCACTCATCTTGTTCTTAAATGTTTTCYAAATCACTTCATTTTGCATTTGTTTTTTAACTCGCATAATTGTGATTTGTCTTTTTGAGAGCAATTTTTACCAACCAGTTAAACACAAGACTCAGGMAAAAGCTCTATATACAAGCTGTCTGATCTGGTTCGTCACCTGAGAGGATAAACAGGATTTGCACTGGTGTGTAGGCATTAACTCTTTGAGCTTTAAAATCCAACTTTGGATTTTAAATCACACCAAGTGATTGCCTGCCCAGCTCCATTGAATTACCCTGAGTTCCTCTGAAATGCCAGGGCTTCTCATTACCCTGAAAGCTCTGCAAATAGGATGTTTTCAGAGTGCCACGAAGGGACTTTTTTTTTTTTTTTTTTTTTCCCCTCTTTATCAAGTCCCAGATAAACCTGAAAGGATTTTCCCCCATGCTTCTGCTCTGCCAAATGAGAATGGGAGTACTTGAGTTTGAAATGAAAAGGCTAGTTTAATTTGAAACAAAATACTTTCCTTTTCCAATTTACCTATTTTAGAAAGTAAAAAAGTTTTAAAATCAAAAAAGAGGAAATGACAATTTTCATCTGGAAAATGTTCAAATAAAGTGTTTTACTTTTCCAGAGAGCTTTTCTTACATTTTTAGACAAAACAATATATGACAATATGAAACCATATAATCCATAGTCATCAATCTTTGATCAATGTTATCTTTCAGGCAAGTAAAACATCCCACAGAAAATTTAGTTTAGGGATAGCTACAGTCTGCTGACCTGATGTTATCAGCATGTTTTATAACTTCTTGGGAGAAGAATGATGTCTCCCTGCAAAGGTGCCATTTTCAAACACACATTTGAAGAAAGCAGGAGCTAAATTGTTCTCCTGTCCTATGTCCCTCTTCTGCTTTTCCTCAGTTTAAAATAACTGCAGAAATATAGAAACATAAATGAAATATCCTTTCACGTTATTTTTGATGTTAATCAGAAAATAAGAATTAAAGATTTCACCAAGTGTGCATCGGCTAAGGGACGGAATTCTGGTCTGAGAGACTCAACTTTATGAAACACGTGAAAATGTTTCCTCTGCTTGGAAGTTTCATGGACATATAGGTCATGTCCATGAACATTTAGGTGATGTCCATATGTACCTACATCTCACAAGGTGCTTTGTAAGATGCTGGCAGCTAAGAAAAGCTGCATTCCCAACCCTACTCCAGGTGCCCGTGCAGGAGCAAAGCTTTCATTCAACATTTCTAAGGGGCACTCAGGGACCCCTWACGTACCTCATGCTAACAAGAGTAGAGAGAAAAATAGACAGAAAACGGTTATGAAAACTGCAGCCCTTACACAGACTAAACAGATGTAATTAAATCTATTTTACTTGTCCTGGGCAAGGTTACAAGGTGAAGACTCTCAGCTATATAACAAGAATGTTGTTCCCACAGGCAGCAGATAGCTGCACATCAAGAAAGTCTGTGTAGATTAAAGTCTACAAGACCTAGAGGCTTACTTAGAAACACCAAAATAATAATTTTCAAACCTTTTCTTGAAAATCAGCACTGTTCCACTGGGAATATCGGTCTTTGGGAGACCTTATAAAGCCACAGGTGTAAGCAAAATTGAAGAAGCTGCCTTASGAGAATCATAAACATTATATTACACAAGATCATATTAGTAATTCAGATGAAGGGATAAAATCCTAATTTATTCAGAAAATGACATTTTATTTAGCATAGCTCTGCAATACCAAAATTTACTGAAGAGACATCAATACAAATGTCTTGCTAAGTAAAGGTATAAGAGCCTGACATTGCTTTTGGCTGCCAAGGAACCACTTGCAGGATTCGCCCAGGATTGTGCGAGCAACAATGTGTTACAAAATGAAAGGGAAGTCCTTTACCAGTTCATTTTTCATGTTACACTGTTCCGCTCATTCCTCCTTCCCTCATATATCATGCCTTCAACAACACCAGGTTTTTGCTACTGCTCCATCTGATCAGCATCCTTTTTCAAACCGCTGTCAATTTGTAATTTTTTCACTGGTTGACAACCCTCCTACAAAGTCCCGTACCTGGAGAAATTTCACTCGTTGATGTCTGCCATGATTAAACAGCAATAATTCTACAATATACCTAAGTATCACAAAGTCCATAGGAAAAGCAACGAAAAGCAAAGGATTTGTGTTTCAGTCAGTTTCCTGGATAAAACTGGTCAAAAAATGTCAATACATTTTCACCGAAAAGTCTGGTTCTATCAAAAGCAAGCCATATACTGAGATCACTTCTATTTCTATGTATCATTTTAGTGAAATTACATGGTTCTTACCTATGTTACTTCCACCCAAATCCCATCTTTAGATGAGATAGAAACTGAGACTCATGAATTCAATGAGCAGTGAGGAATAGAAAGATGGATGCACAGACCATTAGTGGTCTGAGTACATAGGTGGTCCCTGCCTGAGGCCCTGCTCCTTATTTTCCAACCAAGCCAATGTTCCTTATGGCTTGTGGGCTCCAATTCTTAGTCTGGCTTTCATTAGGTGAGCAAAATTGTATCCTGAAGTAGATTACCCTTACTAAAAAAAAATTTCCTCACAAAGTTATCATTACAAGTTTTATTAGAAAAAGCTCAGAATTTACTTTTTTTTTTTTTGATTTCTAAGCTGTTATAAAATCTTTTCCTATTCATGTTTCTAGTTACTAACTCAAGCCCAACACGTAGGCTACTTAGCAAGTCACCTGGAGCACTGTTTTTTTTTTCTTTTGTTTGTTTGTTTGTTTTGTTTTGTTTTAATTGGAAGCAATAACACCGGGTATCTACAAAGTTCCATTATGGGAAATCTGGATTTTCCTTTTCCAGATTTTTTTTTTTTTTAATGCTTTCATCCTCTTTATTGAAGAGGACAAGAAAAATACTTAAAAAACAGAATAATCAATCAACCCAAGATAGCGTAATTGGCCTGGAAAAGGCAACGGCACAGTTGCCTACCTTCCTGTTCTACTTTTCTGTTCCAACAGCACAGTTTAGCAGGTTCCAGCAGGGAGGCCCAAGTGGGAGATCTCTGGTGATTTACAAGAGAAAGATTATCCTTTAAAAGATTGATGAGTAGTTTATACAAAAAACCCAATGAAAASAGGCAGCTCATTGTAAAGATGCAAAAGTGGAACGGAAGTGATTTTCAAACATCAGAAGTGTTCCTGACTAAAATTGCTGTGCAGTGTTTTGGAGCAAAGTAGGAGCACGTGACCTACAGGGAGAGGCCAAGGGGACAGGGATTGTTCAGGCTGGAGAAGACATGGCTTTGGAAAGATCTAAGAGGAGGCTTCCACAGCCTCTGAGGGGGTCACTAAGAATATGGAAGCTCTTTAGTGAGTTGCACAGTTGGAGATGGAGGTCTTAACCTGAATCCAAGAAGCTTCCAGTAGCACACAAAAGTTTACTGTGACGATAATTAAGCACTGGAACAGGTTCAACTAATGCTGTGGAATCTCCATCCCTGGATATTTTCAGGGCTGGACTAAGCCGAGATGAAGTTGGTCTGATATCAGTGCTTTGGGCAGGTAACCGGACTAGAGATGTCATGATGTCCCTTGCCCACTGACTGAATCTGAGATTCCATGAGTATTTGTGTATCAGGAAGTTCTCCACACCATAAGAAAATAAAAACTTAATGTTTTTGTTTTGCTTTGCAACTCATTGGGATTGCAGTCACYCGGTCCTGAATAAGAATCAGCTGGCATTACACAGTGGGATTTTTGAAAAGATTGCAAAGATGTAAAGAATTTGTCAAGGAGGCAAAGCTTAGAATGGGGTTTGTACAAAATACCTCGTCTAACTGACCCTTATCASAACCTACCCCTTAGTTTTTCTGCACCCTGGATTTCATTTTTCCCTCAGAAGCAACTCTGCACCCATCTAATTGTAGGAAAAGCCTTGGAAAGTGAAACTAATGCAATGACCTCTGCTGACTTAGCTTGTGGTTGAAGCCTTGTTTAAGGGAACAGTACACAGAAGCAGACCGGTCCCTTTTTCTCCCTATCTGAGCTCTGTTCTATTATAAGAAAAAGGTTGCCACGTTATTGTCATGTGCACAGACAAAATACGGTCCCACAGATCTCACCTTCCCAACATAAGTCAGTCAAGCGCTCCCGCAATCCAGAGGGAGCGAGAAGGGAGAACTAACGAGGATCCTGGATTACCCGGCGTCCGGGAGCAGAGCCCACCTCGGGTCCCAGGCCACAGGAATCCAAGCAAAAGGAATCAAAACCAAGCAAGCTGGGGAGGTGAGCACGTCTGCGGGCTGGTCTTTAAGTAATGATATTACAAGATATAAATCTAAATATTGTGCTAGAGTCACAGCGTATGCTGTTCAGCCTGAAAGGGGTCTTTTAATGAGCATTTTCTGTTCTTCAGATCACGGATAAAGAGTAACTATATGACCTCGTTCCTAGGCTGATRTGAAACATGCACTGTGAGATGACTAGCAATATAAGAAATGTCCTTCTTTAAATACAAACAAATTTCCTACAAAAAATACATTCCACAACAGGATCGTAGAGAAACTAATAGGAGAAAACACAAAGCAACACGCGAAGAGCATAACTTGTCCTGGTACAACCACCTGATTAATCGCTTGCTGGAAAAGAGAAGTGCTGTGCAGTTCAAAAACATGCACGTCAGCGGACTCAGCTTGCAGGCAGCCTGCTGGAGGCAAGAACTGATGGGGAGGTGGGGCTGGCAAGTCTCAGCATTAATACTGGGTTGTCATGGGAAGAGAAGGAGCTGCATTATGTCTCAATTTTTAGAAGTCTAAATTTAGACATTTTCTAAAGCCGCCAGGCATCATCCTGGTTTTGATGCAGTAGGCTGGGTTCTGGGTTCTCCAATTTACTCCTAGCTGTCTTACGGCAAAGTTTAAAACTAGAGACTTTGCGTGCAGGGAAGGTACTGCTGTCTTCATCCCACTGACTCCCAGGTACTTATAGGTAGAAGGATGGTTGAGAGCTAACTTGGAACATTCAGGAACATCAGAAGGAAGGACTAAGAAAAGTCTAAGTGAATTTTCAGAGAAACCAACCACTCTTCACCAGATTTCAATATACCTCTTGTAAATACACAGCAAAATACTTCTGCAGTAGAAGAACCCAGTTTCACTGGCAGTGCAAGGCAAGMTTCAGACCACTATGCTAACAAGCATATTAAAAAAACAATTCCCCAGCCTTCTTACTGCACTGTGTGCAGCTCCAAGGAGTAACAATCATGCCATTTGTAAAGCAGACCAGTAATTACCACTACGGCAGCTTAGCGTTCTAATAAATATGAAGTGTCAAGCAGTTCTAACCTGGACTTACTCATTCAATTTCTCCCATCACACCAAGGCAGTGCAAACAATTTTGAGATCGATACCAGCAGAACAGTCTTTGTGGTATTAGGTTCAGTTCTGCTGACATCCTGTGTCTTCATTTTCCTGGGCACAAAATCCAACATAATTAGACATACTCCTGAGAAATTGTTTCATTTATTCACATACTATTACAGTACTGAGATTAAAAGGAAAAAGAAATCCAACAACAACAAAGCAACATGAAGAGCTGTACAGTGAACAATCCTACTATGGTTTCCTCTGTCAATATAATTTATCACTGTTTGAGACGGCCAATCCTTACCAGTTMAAGTATTTCAGCCATGCTAAGGACCATCAGAACCAAAAACGTGAATTCTACCCTTATTACATCTGTTTTCCATACTGATATAGAGAGCTATATAGTCTATCATTAAAATGAATCTGCCATTAAGTATCTACCATAAAACACTAATCAGTAACTGTATTTCCAATGGATAAYTAAAGAGACAAAGATGCCAATAAAAAAAACACAAGTTGAGAGCAGTCTTTCATTCTCATGTGCTTACCATTTTAACTACTATGAGTCACATTTGCTAAAATGCATGGCATTACTTTAAGAAAGAGTACTTGCAATAATGCATTCAGAGAGCAGTCCCCAGAACTATTCTGATATATAGCAGATCAGATGCCCATTTTTCACAAGAAAACCATAGAGCACTTCTAATGAATCCAATAAAAGGTTATTGTGAAGGACTGCGAGATCAAAAGGCTTTTCTTTACTGCTACAGTCAAAAGGCACATTTAATCTGAGAACAAAGGATTTTATTTCCTAAATTTTCTATTACTTCAACTCTAAACTGATAACTCCAAGCCTGAGGAAAAGTGCCTTTTTTGCATAGACAGCTAAAAAGCTTTAAGGCAAAACCTTTGCTCTGCGCAGCCAAGGCAAAGACTGGACATCTTCACAACACAATTCTAAAACAGACACTAATCCCGCTTGGTTAAAAAACTCCAACTATCTTGTTTTTCAATATGCATTGTTGGGCTTGTCCATATTCCCTGGTCCTCCCATCACTTGCTCAAGAAATACTACAAGTATTTTACTTCATGATTGATAATTATATGGTTTATCCTACAACAAATGTACAATTTCTGTCCTGAATAAATCATTTTCAATGTTTCAATTTATAAAAACTAGAAGGTTCCAGTGTTGATATAGGTTCACCAAAATACCTATTCCCTATAGCTTACAGATGTGAATAGTCTGCCTTTCTCAATCATATTTCTAAGCCTCCCTAGAGTAGCGCACAGGGCTCCCCAAGGCCAATAGAGCACAACACATTATATTCCTGATTAATTTTGCTTGTTAAATTTGAGTCAATCTACTAAAACCTCTTAGCATGAATAGCGTTACACATATAAATATTTGCAGAATCTTGGTAACTAAACTTTTACGGTGACCAGTAAAATTAATGGAGACTTTAAAATATATCAGCGTGCCTTTTTATGGAASCAGCTTTACCATTCCTACTGAGGCTTTCAACGGAAAATCCCACCAGATCGAGGAGGATCTGTTCTTGTGGGCTCTACCCTGTGAGCACACGGAGGTGTCAGCAGAGCTAAACTCTAAGCATGGCTGTGTGGACTAAATAGGTGGGACCTGCAACATCACAGACTACCCAAATCTCTAAACAATGACAGTATCAGTGAAGAGTAGGAACTAGCAAAAACCAAGATGTCCYGGAAATATTCAGACCCACGGTCATCCTTAGCACATTCGTGCCCATGACAGATTTGCTTTGGGCCTCTGCCTCTTCCTTTCCACAAAGCTCATGCAAGGTGCCCGGTGGGCACCAAGGCTAGGTGATACCAGACCAAGTTCAGAGCTCGCTGAGCAGCTCTTCACATCAACACTGACACAATTCTGGGGCAGCTTTGGACCTGGGGACTGCTAATGAGAGCATGGCAAAGAGATGCAMAAGCCCTGCGATTCCAACAGCCCCACTCATTAAATAAAATCACATTCATTTCACAACAGGAGAGGATTCTACTGATAATAAAGATCCACTAGCTCTTCCAGATCAGCGTTACTGTCACTCTCAGTCACATCTTTAATATTTTGAGAAGAACTTTTAGTCTATATTTACCTCAACTTACACGTGCTAGACAGTGGAAGTAAAATTCTCTGCACTTCTCATATGGCATAAGCAGCTTTTYTAGTGAGTAAATACTGGGAAGAACATATCTATCAAGCAGCATTATCTACAAGCAACAAATTAACAGAAGAACAACAACATATTGCAATATTAAGTGCCGAAAGTTGATTTTCTTTTTCGGAAACACAGAATTATTATTAGCAAACTCTTTTTTTCTTATTCTATTTAAATAAATCAACCCACAATGAAGAACTCCATGATCTGTCAGTAGGAAGATGGACTAAAGCAGCCAAAAATCAATCAAATCTCATAGGATTAAAGACAGCTTGAAGTTGGCCAATGTTGCTTACCGTCGAGAATAGACTGTTTTCTAAAAGAGATAATTCCAAAGACTTTGAGCAAGCAAGTCACTTGCAAATAAATGAAAGCAAGGCTTAGGCCTTATTGGATTTGTATTTGCTATCTAACATGGTAACAATGAAGCAGAGCCAAACATAGGGATGAAATYAAATAGAATTCGCATAAAGTCAAACCAAGCACAGTTTTCGCTTAGAGCTAGAGGCATAGGATAGAGTGGATGTCCTGAGAAGTTTCTTGACAACTTGCATGCTACATCATTTTCTTGGTTAAATGCAAGTTGCAAAAGAGATCAAGACACCCAGGCTAAGTGGGCCTTGAACTATAAACATATAAAARTCCCTGGGAGTAACAGTTCATCTCACAAGTGAAAAAATTCTTCCTAAAACTGAGGAAAACTTAAAGCATTTTGGTTGAAAACAAAATGAAATTTATGTTCCCAAACAAGGCAAGACAAATGTCATGCAACAGGAGTAATGCAAACCGCACTTGGATATCCTCACTGTTTTCTTAAATATAGGCACAGTTATATTAACAGACACGTCTGTATTTTTTATCATCTGTCCCTGTAAAATAAGAATGTACCTATACTAAGAACACCCTCAGTCATTCATTGTATAGCTGTTAATATTCTTAATTTTTTTTAAATAACATTTTTCTTGATATCACTCCTTACAGAACTCGTCCTCACTCTTAAGAATCTGCAGGTGAGAATAAAAATGCTTAAATATTCCCTTCAGTTTTGGTATCAACTATTACATATGACTAAATATATAATGCTAACAACAGCTCATTTTCCCACGTAATACCAGCTACAAATTCATGTCGGGACTTTTTTCTCTCTTTGATTTTGACACATGACATATATATTGACTTGGAAAATTCAATCACATTTCCTGCAAGTAACTCAAACAGCAGCTCTTAGACACTGAGGCATCTATATGCTAGATGAATTATTTGATAGGTTTAGCTAACACACCTTATACTTAATATCTGCAGACTTCTCTTCAAAACAACATGGAACAGCAGGAAGGAGATATCTGAGTAAATGGACTCTGCATCACACACAAGCATTGCATGCAGACTCAGGCTCACACACAGATTTTCAGCTTTCTCTTTGAAATAGGGAAGCTTGAGGTGAACAACAGGTATTTGATTYAGTTAGGACACAGTAGGACGATGCCAGCAGGAAAACGAAGAGGAGCCTTGAACTGGAAGTTGAATGAGTWAACAGTCACATAATAGTTTCATAGTTACTTAACAGTGTACATTGGTTTACTGGCCAGGCATTATATTTAGAAAAATCCCTTAGARGTTTTCTAAACTAGCTTCAATTCATCAGTCTTTATCATCCTAACAAAACCGTATTTAATTCATCTCTGCTGTTAACCACGCCAAAACCGATTCATTCACAAACAGCTGGTGCTTCCACGCTTTTCCATTTTCTTTCATTGATCATATGTCCTGGTGGGAAAAATGTCTTAGCCAGATTTCTGAAATGAGGAAAATCTCTCTCATGCATATTCAGAATTCACATTTCTGTCTAAAAACAGTATTTGCATCAATACTCATGGAATTTCTCAAAATGAGACTTTGAACTGAGCTCTTTTCTTGATGCTAATGGTGCATAGACTTGGGCAAAGCTTCCCTGCTGTCCAGCAAGTCTCCAGCTTAATGGCAGTAAGAATCAGAGTCACTACTCGGTTGCTACAAATACATGACCTGAGAAATCAGAAAATGGAGTCAAATTCTTCAATCTCCAGGGGACTTTTTCATATCYATTTGCACACTATATTTTGATTCAATATAAGGGAAGACCTCTAAGTTATGAAATAATATAAATAACAATGACTTCCCTCTTTCAGATTCTTGGAATTAATATATTTAGAGCAGCAGCAGAAAATATCTTTCCTCCTAGGAAATTGTGACTTGTGCTACTCCACAACAAAAGAAGAGAAAAGCCATTGAACGAGAGCTGAACTCTATTTGCTCTACTGCTGTAACTAGGTGCTAACATCCTTAGCCCAAGTCCRAAAGGCAAACTGTGCTTCGCCATCAAAGTGATTTGGAATGATGGATTTTTCAATACCCACACCTAGAGGAACTAAGGCTTTCTCCGCATTAGCAAGTCATTTGGCACAGCCCATGTACTGTAACAGCCGAGGGCCCAGGTTCCTGCACAGGGGCTATTTCTGCAGCGCTGGTTTTACTCTGGAATCCGTTGAGGCAAGTACCTGAGACCAGGGCCAGTCTCCAGGCAAACTATTCCTAACTGTCCAAGGGACCACACAGACCCAGGTATTGCTTTTACAGGAGTGCAAGGGTGCACACCTGGAATGAGATTTTCCATTTGCTTCTTGGGAAGTCAGTCTGACTGCACTCCTAAATCCACTCAGGATTTGGTGCACTGAAGTGCACCAAAGTGTCTCTTTTTTCTTTTCTCTTTTAGTACCTGTTGCAGCATAAAATAATTAGAAGCTAATATACACATCACAAGTTGAAAATTATTTAAAATACTACTTCAAGAAGACTGTAAATGTTAGCTCCTGTTGCTGCTAATCCAATACATCTATATTTGTGTTTGTGATTTCTGTAAGATCAGGACAGGAATGATCACTAGCTCATCTGCTGAACTTGAATTCACACAACTCATTCCTAACGCATATTAACTAATCCTGTACCTACAGCCATAACATCCTCATCCACAAACACACTTGAACCGAGAAAATCATGTGGGTAAATGGATTTCTAATAGGTCTAATAAGTCAGCATATAGGTTCCAGTGCCTGGAATACTAATCCTATACAGCAAGAACAAGAAGATAGCAGACCTACTGGCTCAGAAAAGTATTTCATTTCTTTATTCAGCAGTCTCTGAAAGCAAATCCCCCCTTAGCTGCTTCTCCCCATGAAACAGCACGCAGCATTTCCAACTTGATCATGCAAACCACCATTGTAAGGAAACGTGCCYGCGCAGCGGCGCGGTCTCTGTTTTCACGTATTATTACGACAGGTTTGYAGGTAGGAAGCTGACCTCAAAACAGCCTCTGAAGCTCCTGATGAGGCCCTGGCTATTATYTGAGAGGAAGCCTCAGCACTAAAGTGACAGCAGCAACACTAGTACGAAAGCAGATAACGTAGGAGACCTCCCAAGGCACAACGCTCCCCCCCAGCTCCTTTCCTACAGACCAGCCCTCTCAGCCTTATCACACCGGGCAACAGAGGGACGGTACCTGCCCAAGAGAAAGGGAAAACTCCAGAGAAGCTGAAGCAAAACAYGTTTCCTGAAGACTCAATATCATCACGCAAAAGGGGTATCAAGCTCTTAGTTCCAGAATTGATACAAGCAGGAGGCAGCATTTCACAAAATGAGATTTAGGAACAAGACTGCACTATAAAGGTCATTAAAATTCAAAGGGTGACAAACCTGGAAGCGTTGGTTGTAGGCTGCAGTTCCTGCTGGTGGTAATCTTCAGCTTTGTACAAAAGAATAAATTAAAAATTGCACCAGATGAACATTTCCCAACCAGAGAGCTACAAATACATACTGCAAAGCTTGACAAGGATTTAGCTGTCCCCAGCAAGGGCAAACTCACCCCAGTGAAGCCGCGCGAGATTGGCCACACCTGCAAACACTAAACTTGCAGGCCACCCCCAACATCTCCCCCAGCTTTCTCCTGCCTAGCCTGCTCATCAGCAACAGCTGCCAGATGCAGTTTGCATGTGGTTCATGCCTCAAGCTTTGCCTCTCTATTTCTGCGTTTGTAGCATAAATAAACAAAACAGTAGGTCACTCAGCTTTCAAAGATGATAGCCAAACATGGCTTGAATCCCACTAGCAACATGCACTCAGCATCCTTGTTGCCTGGATGACACGACCGGCTTGTCTAAAATGACCAGCTCAACATCTTCCTTGCCATTCATCTAGACCCAATTTCCAAAGGCCACATAAGGTGACACATCATGACAGGGCTCCCTGTCAAGAGACAATCGAGACACTTTTTTCAAGAAATCATTCTGTGACCATTTAAAATGTGTTGCTGTAAGTCCTCTTGCTGAGAAATTTATTTCCTGATGTTAATCAAGTTAGTAATCAGGCTTTGTAGCATCAGTGTTTTTTGTTGCTTCGATTTCCAGATTGTAGAACAAGCCTTACAAAGCAGAGAACAAAACTGACAGTGCAAAATACCATTGCCTTCTTTACCATACACATGCACAATGCCCCATACGGACTCTGTCCTGGCTTCCTGTTATTACTCATTTGCAGTAATGGTTAAATAGTGCCACTATTAGTGCCCTAAATAGTGCAGGACGGCACCAGCAGCACGCTCAGRGTCACACGTACACACATGCACATGAAGCACCCCAAACCAAGCCGACCCCGAGCTCCCACCCAGCACTGCACCCTCTGTATCCCACTGGTATTAAGACTTGGCAAGGCCGTTTCACTGCAGGAAAGCTTCCAAAAGGCTAAGCAATTGAAAAACTATAAGTATAAACAAATACAGTAAGCTAGTATCTTGATAAATTTAAGAAACAATTTTTCTCTGTATTTAACCTATGAACATGTATTTTTCTACACTGCACATTTTAAATTATAACTGGGACAAATGGATTGCTTATGGAAAATATTCATAAAGAACCCCTGTTTACACAAGTGGACAAATACTACCACGATTAATAGCAAATTTTAGAAAGTGAATTAATAAACAAAACAGAACAAAAGCACCATCTATTTCAGCAGCATGCCTGATAAGCCCCCTAGATGGTTACTATTCACAGAACCCAATATATGCAGTCTTAAATCTCTAATTTTTGTAGTATTATTTTCATATGGGATATCTACTATGAAAATGTGTTCAAGATAGCCCTTAAGGGAAGAAGAAAAGCCAATGAAAGTTGCTCGGTGAGCTTGGAAAGATTTTTTCAGTTCTCTTCCCATGCAAGTAAAACAAGAGGACTTGTAAAGAGCTCTGACTGGTTTTTGGACGTGATCTTGCAGAACTCAAATGAGGAATTTCAACAACCTCCAGAATTGCTGTGTCATGATGCATCAAAAACACAGTTCGGACTTTTTTCTCCCCCTATCTCAAAGACAGTTTAGAAACAGAGAAGTCTGCTACATAACTTGAACTGTGGGGAAACTGCCCAAGAAAATGCAGTGTGCCAAGGAAAGTTCATTGTGCTACCAGTTACTAAGATCGACAACCTAAACATAATGCAGTTTCTTGCTTCATGTCGCTAAGCGTGTTTTTGACGAGCAGACTTCATTGGGAATTGGGTAAGAAATGACCTACAAGTATGTAAATTCAGAGGGATAGTAATTCTGTAAAGGAGAAAATCCAAAGAAAGCGGAAGCTCAGACAGCTTGCATCAGATCAGAATGTTAATGGAGACATTGTAGTAGCGTGATATACTTGACATCAAGTTTTAGTTTTCTTCGGTTTTATTTTCTGTCAGGTTTAATTTATAATAATCTTTCTAAAAAAACAACAAATAAACAAACAAACAAAMACCCTCATTTCAAATCAATTCAGTAACTGAAAGGTGGCAGACAAACTAGTCTTGATCAGCTGCTTTCTGTTAAGGCAGGTGTCTTGCTAAGACAAGGAAAAAAAAATCTCTGTGATAAAGGGCTTTTGTGATGAACTCTGCACTAGAACAGACTAAGATGATCGGAAGACAAAAATCGATTAACMATTTTAGTCAGTTAATGCTATTCTAAGAGCATTTGGCTGTTATACACTTATTTTTCAGTAAAATATGGAAGTAAACATCCTCTTCAGGAAGGTTTTTGAGTTGACATGCATGTCCTGCTGTCCATAAGAAGTCATAATTCACCTTCTATAAACGTGTAATTCTTAATCTACAAATGCCATTTATTTCCCTAAAAAAAAATAAAAAATAAAAGAGTGGGTATGGTTGTGGCAGAGATGCCAAATGGAGAAGCCATCTCCGTGCTGGCAGTGCGAGCACAAGCAGGTGGATGGGGCTGGCACGTAGCGATGCAGTGACAGCTCGGGAGGAAGCTGGCAGGCCACCAATTCTAAAGGCTGGCAAACCACAGAGGCAGAAATCAGCAGCTTACATCTCTTGACTCTGACCAAGTAATCCAATGGAATACGAAAGGTTAACACAATAAAATATGTTACCATCCTTCAGAATAATACCGCTGCTAAAATAATCACTCGCTCTTCCTAAGGCAAAGTCAGCAAGGTGGCAATCAGCTCTCCCTGGCACACAGGCAGTAGCCTCAGAATGCAACTGTTAAGTAAAATACCCTGAAACAGCCTCTCTAGTTGCCTCGGGAAAAAGGGTAACACAAATGAATCTGCAGGGATTTGATCAAACCGAGGCTGAAGGCTACCCAGGCATCTTCCCACAGTGCTAGCTATGAATATCCGCTGTCTAGGTCCAATGCTGGGCCCCAATAAGACCCAACTCCTCCTCTAATTCCAAGGTAGAGATAATGGTCCTAAAATACACCTTTCACATAAAAATTACATCTAAAAAATCCAAATCCATACATGATAAATGTATTTGTTACATTAAATAGACTAATTACTAACTGAATAGTTATTTAGTGCCTTGGGGAAGAAGAAAAAGAGTCAAAGCAGTTTTACAATGATCCTGAAAAAGCTGCTCAAAATATTCATTATCCCTTTACCTCCAAGGCATGCTGCAAGGTAGGTCTGTTCACTGTGGCTGAGGCACAGGTTGCTTTGAGATGAATGGTGAAGGATTTTTATGCTCTGATAGATGCTTGGTTATTTGAATATATATGCGGGCATTATGTCTCAGACAAGCACAAACTACCAAGTTTTGGGCAACTTCACTTGTGAAAATTTACACAACTAGACATATTTTGCATGTAATTTGCAAAGCAAAGTTTAAAAGAGTCTTAAAACATTATTTTCATATCGTATTAACCTCTCAGGCTTTATTTTTAAAGCATGCCCAGATTTTTTATATATATATATATATGTAAAATATGTAGCAGAAGATAGTGCCACAGTCAGGTTAGAAGTGGACAGAAGCACTGTGGCATCTCAGCAGGCTTGAACTACCTACGCAATGTGGAAAACACTGATGAAATATGGAGACATAGCAGAGCAGCATTTCATTAGTTTGGTTTCTCTTCTCCTTGCCAGCCTGGTTTGTGCAGGAAGAGCAGCTTGATTTCTGTTCCTTCAGGAGTTCCAGTCTCTCATGTAACTTCTTGCTTAGCTCTTCATACCCTGGGCAATGGTCAGGGTATCTCCAGTCCCACCCAGTCTACAGAGTTCACAGCAGACAGAATGAGCAAGCAGCATGGAAGACTGAGAATTCAAGCTACAGCTTCACGAGAAACAAACACATGAAAACTACACAGCAGATGTAAATCTATAAATGCATCTGTTATTATTATTAGATGGACAGAAACAGAGAYAACACACATTAGATGTGCATAAATAGGTGCACAAGCACTTCAAAACCATAATCAACACTGGTAAGGTCAAATGCTGTTACATACCATGCCCGAACAAGACACGTCCGAGATGAGCAAGGGCTTAAGCGTTCTGATCCTGTTACAGAAACTCCCCAACGAGCGAGCACGTGGACCTCGGGATGCAGACTCACTAACACTCATCTGGAGCCCTGATAGGAAAACAGCTTTGCTGCTGTACCCAACTCACAGCAAATTCAGGCCTCAATTCCGTCATAGGATCACAGGGTAATTCAGGTTGGGAAGGACCTCTAATCCTATCTCCCGCTCAAAGCAGTGTCATCTCTGGGGTCAGACCAGGCTACTCAAGGCTTTATCTAGTCCAGCATTGGAGGTTAAGGATTTCTAGCCAAGGGACTAATTATAAACACACCAAATATATGGAAGGCACACAAATAAACATACATCAAGAGAGTATGGATC
The DNA here is from genome assembly GCF_003342845.1 of Nothoprocta perdicaria. Lineage (NCBI taxonomy): Eukaryota > Metazoa > Chordata > Aves > Tinamiformes > Tinamidae > Nothoprocta > Nothoprocta perdicaria. The sequence goes on from NW_020455754.1 coordinate 994,285, forward strand.
AAAGTTCTTGGCTGTATTTGCTCTATTAATGAAACTCTGACCAACTACTGGCCAAACTGTTTCCAGTGCCATCCCTAAACTCCAGTCTCCATTATTTCTTTTAGATTTTGAGTCAATTTTCTGTGGTTCAAGAGTATGACAGCTGTGCTCTTGCTTTTAACCTACAACTGGAGAAAAGTTAGCCTCTTGTATCTTCTGTGTGCGCCTGTGTGTGCATATACAAAATTCTGTTTGTATGTAAATGCCTGAAAAATTTGGGACTAAGAACAGTGACATGTAAAACCCTGATGAAAAAGTAGCTTCTCTGAAAAGTAGGTTTTGATGAATTTTGTATGATCTCTTTAAAGATTCTCTAATGCATATTTCAAAAGATGTTTCAATACTGTAAGTTTTAGATCAGCTCATAGCTGATAATTTAGACTTTTCCAGGACTATTCTCCTGTGGTATCTGGCTTCCAAACTCAGATTTAAATGTATAGTAGTTCTGAATGAAATCACAGGCAGAATATTAGATTAGAGCATATAAAACATCACAAAATCCTTTGTTAATGCTAAATTAAAACCTCAGCTAAGGCAAACTTACTAAAAGTATCTGGGAATACCAGAAATAGAGGTCTTTTGTGCTGAGCAGTTTTCTTGTATGACTTGTTTGAAACGCCTTTATATAAAGAATGATCAAACACCACCAGTGACTTGASATCCTATACTCACCACAAGTTGCAAAGAAATATATTATTTCTAAATAAGATCATTTCATTTTAAAATAATCCCAGGCAATGAATAACTACAAAGCTTCAACTTTGAATGGATGCACAGGCTTTAACCTTGCATTAATTCCCTGATTTTCTATATCAATTAAAACTGGTAGGCAAGCTCCAAGAATCCCACCAACAYTGGGCTCTGCTGAGTCACAGCAGAGTAGGAAAACTCCCTGTGATCCAAGGCAGCACAGGATATGATTTCCTTTGCACACAAAAAAGTTAATGCTCAGATGGCCAAGGGTGCTCAGTTCCCATTTGGATGCTGAAAGAAAGGGCCGAGCTCCACYGGGAATCCTGCCATGCACGTGGCAGGGCTCCGAGCGACTGGAAACCGGTCTTGGACACTTACAAAAATCCTGCCTCACGTAATTGAACAGAAAGTGGAAGTTAATGATATTGTTGTTTTGTAACTARCTCTCATTTTGCTGTCTACCAGTATGACAAAATCATCAGCTTCAAACGCTAACTCATGTCAAAAACGTAAATGAATTCTGCAGTTTCCTAAAGCCCTGGTTCTTCACATCACACTTCATTTTGCTGTGCGGAAAGCCTGTGCTCTTCAAAAGGCTGAAGCAGGAGGAACAAACCCGACATATGGCTGGGGACGTGAGGTGCTCGCGCGGCATCCCGGTAAATCCGCGCTGCTCCGTCCGGGCGAAGCGGAGCTTGTAGTTCCCCATTGCTGATACCTGAGCAGAAGCTGCGCTGCAGACAAGCCAGCCACAGTCCTGCTCTACAAGGACTCATTTTCCCTAGAATCAAGCTCTTAGTCCCATTTTCATAAGCAACGTGCCATTGATAACAAGTAAATATTTTAAAAATGGAAGCGATAAATCAATCTGCTTGGCCCATTAACAAATGATACTAATGTTCAGAATACTCATCAACTACTTCCATTCATGCTTACACATAATATTAAGATAGCATATTAAATGACAAATAAATGCAAAAGCGCTCGCGAGTTCCCTCCTCATGATAATTACTTAATATCTAGCATTAATTATCTTCTTTTACTGTCAGATAACTGACATTTAAACACTAACTGGTAGGCATTCATGCARGGTCAGAGGATTACTGAAATTGCATTGGAGGATTTGCTGTTCTCCCCCAAAGGGCAGCCTGGCTTAATATTGGTTACATAGGTAACACGTTCTCAGGGTAGGTCTTCCAATCACCTCTTCCCCCACCAAAAAATTAGAACATGAACATTTTCAAGTTTATATTGCCTGTAATATGTCTAGACCACCCAGTACACTTAAACAAAAATTTAATTTGGAATTATCCTCTTTGTATTAGATGAGCTGGAAAATACTTGCTCTTTCAAGATACAACTGTCAAATTCTTAATCTTTCAATGGTGAATCCCTGCACTATGTTATATSCTGGCACAATAAAAAATTATGTTCTTAATCCTAATTGTATTAAGAAAATAATTTCCAGACTTTTCTTATTAGAAGTCATCTTTCCTGCCCAAATCACACATCAGTTATTTTCTGATCCAGCGCTTTGGCATTTTGACTGTGCAGGGCACTGCTTTACCATATTCCGTATTCCAAATGTTAAGAACAGTCATTCTTTGGATACCTCACATGGCTTCAATTGGTATTTTASTTTCTGCTTCCAGAGATGTTATGGTGTACATTAAGACTGAACCAAATAAAACCAGCAATTAAATTCTGAGTTAAAGAATGTTTCAACTTGACACTGATTAACTAAAGAAAAGTAATCCCAATAAAACTTAAAAAATGTGCAGCCTGTACATTTTAAGTACTTACAGATTGCTACTCAATTTAAAAGATGCATGGTCTGTAGACTTGTGCAAATTTGGTATGAATAGTTTTCTTCTCTCTTAAACTGAACCTAAGACATGGATTGAATTATTTAGACTACAGATGTTTTAACAGAGACACTAATCCATTAGTTTACTCAGCAGTAAAAGAAGTCAAAAAACCAGCTCTGGAGTGCTGCAAGGAGAAGACAGGCAAAGTGGAAGCAGTTGCCGCCGTAGCTACAACTTATTCCAAATGTACTGATTCAGTATCAATTTTGAATTCATTTAAAAACATTATATATAACTCTGAGGCTGTGAAAGGACCCTTGGTAGCCCTCCCTCCCAGTCCATGTCCCTGATGGGCTGCATACCCCTGTGCTCTGTAATACCTGTCTTATCACATGTACCTAAAATAACAACATCACTATCAAGATACTGTTGTCTTCACTAACAACAGGATTTCACTAGAGTTCATTTTCGGACAAGTGGCACCTCTATTGCTGACTATAAACAAGACTCAAGGATTTTTTTTTTAATGAAATGTGATAATCTAGCCTCATTACTCCTTTAAGACTGTGCATTTATTTTATCAYCCATTCTGGGTAACTGGTGGACAAAGAAAAGGTGCAGATACAAGGCAACCCCCACGAGGGCAACCTAAGTTGCCTTCAACGGAAGAGATTCTTGTCTAGGACTTCCTTACTCCAGGATCTCATGATCTCTGCAGGGCATCTCACCAACACATAGACACAAGAATATTTTAGTTCAACCTCATACTCTGCAGGACCCTTATTATAATAAGCATACTCATATGCCTCGTACTACAGGTGCCAAAGGTAACACGTATCAGAGACAGACAAGAAAGTATAATTGGAACATATACTGAATTTTAGTGGCAAAAACCAAGCTATTCAGTTTTATTTTAGGATCCCAGACTGAAAGAAATTGTTAATTTTTAACTGACTGTAAAGTATTGTAATTTTCAGCTTTCTGACTTCGGCCTCCTATTTCAAGCGATCGGGAAGACTTATGGAAAAGCACATAATGAAGTCATAATATTTAAACTTAATCACTTCGCAAGAGAACATCATTGCTAAGATGTATGAATTGATTCCTGCCAAAGTGGTGGAAAAATGCCAGCTGAAAACCTGCATAAATAGTTTAGTGCACAACATTTTAAGAAAAGAATTACTACTGCTTCAGAAACAKTCAGTCATGGGACTGTATTCACTGCAGAGTGAAGGAAATACCCCCAGAGTATTCCCCATCCGACACCACGGGATGCTGAGTGTCTGGAAGAGCTGGCACAGGCCCCGCATCTTTGCAGCTATGGGAGAAAGCTCCAGTGGCTTCTGTCTGCGAATAATAAGCAACCAGACATCAGATTCAATGAATATTGTTTTGAGCAAATTCCACTAGAAGATAAGCCACTCTTAAGATGCTAAGTACTCATTCACGCCACAATATGAACATTTAATATCTGAAACTGTTATTTCCTGTGAAACCATAATACCCAATTGTTACAGCTTTGTGAGTGACTCATTTAAATTTCTTAATTATTGCAAGCAACTTTGTCAATAGCATAACATTTTCAAGAGATTAACTTTTTACAATAAAGCTTTTGTGGCAGCCAGCAAATCCTTAAATGGTTTCATCTATTTTGCATTACTAAATGGCCAAAGCAATTCAACTTAATTTGCACAGACAAAAAAAATAAGTTTAAATAATGTAATGGTTGTGACACAGACTACGGAAATCATGAAATTCTAGGTTCTACTTCCTATCTACCACACAAAGATATCATACATATTACATGACGTAATCTCCTAGGCTATTTACTCTTTTCATGCACAAAATGTTCCCAGTAAAAGAAGAAACGAAAAATTCTACCTCAAGTTTAATAGTTTCTTTTTGACACTGATCTACAGAGAAGCTACAAAATACTATGTTCCTCAGCAGCATTCTAGCAACAGGTAAAAAAGGGAAATCTAATGTCCTTAATATAGGCTCTTCCAGCCTTGTGCAAATGAAGCTCCTTGGACATTCAAAAAACACTGCTTCTTTTGGCAGTAAAGACAATTTTCATTTAATCAAAAAATGGGAGTATTCGGACTCCATGCCTTTCTCCCTCACCCCAGCTCTCTGTAGAAGCAGAAGTTTCTGAGGCTGCTCAGCACCACAAATGTTGACCTGCTTTTTCCCCAAACTGAATATTTAGCATCTTGCYCCTGCACTTTTGGCAGGATTGCACATGGGCAGAGCTGTCAATGGACAAGAGGCTGGAGCTCTGAAGACCCTACCGCCAGCCACCATTTCCCTACCATGGGTGTCCTTCTCTACTCAGCCTTCTTGACCTGTTTGGGACTCTGGCCTTGGACCTCTGCTATTTTCCTGACAGCTTCTATAGAAGCTACTTCATCTGCTCAAGAAAAGCAAGGAGTTCTGTGTGTGGTTTTGCTAACACACGTGTATTGATGCAAGACACAGGTTTTTAAAAACTATTTTCGTACAGTTTAAGAAGCTAAACACAGACTCAGACCACCAGTAAGTCACTGCAGCCACAAAGAAAACCTGCCCTAGCTACGTCGCTGTGTTTCATCAAGGGCACCCAGAAAAGGGGGGTATGTAACAGAGGCAGATGAGGAATTATTTCYATGTTTTGCCTGCTGTCACAGTAGGCAAAAACACAACACAATATATGCCTGCATACATATTTAATACATAGGTCTATGAAATACTTATACATAGGTATATTTATATACATACAGCTCCACAGCATCTGTATTTTAACAACTGGATCAAAGACTTGATTCAAAAGGTCATTTCTAAACTGAAGAAATTCTACAGATCAAACAAAATACCTCTGTCAAAGATCCAGTAAAGTAGATGTGAAAGAAATCAAGACTGTCCTCTCAGCAAGAATATAAAGGAAGTTCCTCACTGTTTTCAAAACACTCAAGAACCTTTATCTCTACACCAACCTCAGGCAAACAATCTAAAAGGCACGACTTCAAAAAAATTCCTTCTTAAAGGATAAGATTTGAACTGGTAAGGTTGTAACAAGTGTCATTAAATTGCTATTGCTACTCATCATTCAACATTTTGCTTTACGAGTTCTCCACTTTCAAACACCTCCACTCATGACAATTCTCCAGCTACTTAGACCCATTTACCATAGGGACTGCTGTGGTATATCGTTGTATGATCTAAATTGAATTAGAACCTAAATTGTGCGGATACAAAGCTATATTATCTGACCAGAGCTATCCCAGAATCTCACCTGCACCTCGCAGACTAGAAAAATCCAAAGAGTATCCACTAAATTCATRGCATCCTATTGCTTTTGAGCGCAATATTCCCAAGCAGCAGGTTTGTAGAAGAGGAAACAACAGGTTTTCTCACTGCTTGTTTGCCAATTGACAGGRAGCGGTGGAAAGAATAGATACCAAGGGAAAGAACGGTCGTGTTCACCATTAATATCATATAGCACAGAAATGAAACAATATATCTAACAAAACAATAAGCTTACTATGTGCTGAGTTTTAGCTATAAAAAAACCCCMAATAACGCACTTAACCACTATACAGGAAAGAGAACAGCGATCAAGAAGATAYATCACCGATTGCCTAMACACGTTACCATCATCCAGAGGTGCAGTTGCTTGGGAGCCCTGTTGCAAGGAGGGATTAGGGAACCTCCCCAGCAACTGGGAGGTCTTAGGCGGTGCGTCCACCCCTAAGCAAGGTCTCCAAAGYCACTGCAAGAGGGTCCGGCTTCTATAAAACCAAATCAGCAAAACCTGCATTTCCTTTGCGAGCAGTAACATCTGCTATGTCCTGCYTTCCTTATCAWCCAGGACTTGGCCAGAGCCCTGGCTTCGGATGGGAAAACTCCCTTCAAGGTCAAAAACACTTGCACGGGAGCCTGCAAAAGCCACATTTTTATGAGCCTACATGCAGGTTGGCATAAGCAATTTGCAGGCAAGTTCTGTGCACTTGTACAAAGGCAGAGCTGGATTCAGCTCTAAGTCAACCCTGACTTAGCCCTGTGCTTCATGCCCTGGCACTTCATCACTGCAGTAACAAACAGTTCCAAACGGTCACAGAACTAACACTGTGTTTGCACTTGCTTGTTAAGAGGTCACCGTGACCGTCAATCATTATGATTCACTTAATGAGCACTGCTGCCTACATCTAATTATCTATCCATCCATTCACGCAGCAGACGAGTGCCCAACAAAACAAACATCAATAATGCTCCCTGTTTCTTCAGAATTGTGATTTGCTCTCCATTTCTTCAGAAATGACACCATGGTGTGAATCAAYGTGACCAGATAAATACTAGGAATTGTCAGAAGTTCAGGGGGTGCCGAGTACAGTGCTCAGTATTTATTCTTTAGTGCCAAAACACTAAGACCTCTCTGTGACTTGAACAAAACATAGAGGCCCAGAAGTGCTCAAGGGCCTGGTTATTCCTCTTACCGAGCATTTCAAATTGCCACCTTTTCTGTAGCTTGACTCATCTTGGGTCTAGCCACCAGGCTCAAGGGTTTCCGTTCACACCACGTGCAGTCTGCAAGGACAAGGTCTTCCCTTGCTTCTCTACCGATTCAGCTCTGCTGATTAATTCAGCATCCTATATGGACAAGGAATTAAGACCAAAGACACACTTACCCTTAAAGTGAATTCCAAATACTTTTGTTGCTATGGCTCCTATTTAATAGTAACCTATTGAATTTACTCTGTTATGAATCCCTTCTACACTGATTGGTACATCAATAAATAAACTGTGACCRCATGGACAGTATTTTATGTGAGGATAAGCTCCTCCTGACCCTCCTGCTTGGGGAGAATTTACATCTGATAGGCCAAAATAAAACAGACCGCGGTCTGTTTCAGGTGCTTAAGAAATGGACTCTTTAAAGCAGCAAACTGGCTCTATTTAAAAAGGTTTCACTTTTAAATCTTGTTACTGCTCAGCGGTGAGGATTTGCAAACACTGTGGCTGTCAAGCTTCCTGATCAGCGATAGCTTTGAAACTGAGCTAAGCAGCATGGAGAAAAAGCCAAAACTGGATTTATTCTCATTTCAACAACCATTTTAAACCTGTTCTCACTCAAAGAAATAAAAGTTATGATATTTTCATGGTTTCAGTTTACTGCACATTTTTAGCAATAGCCTTTGCCTGAAAAATAAAAWTCCCTAAAGCAAGTACTGAAGGGAAATGTCCTGATTTTTATTGCTTTTAATTTCTGTGGGTTGTTTCTGGACTGGATTATATTTCACCGACAGTAAAGAGCACTGAATCAGGTGCCTAAAATTAGGGAACCATTACATGCATGATTTTCTATTGCATGGGCAGCCCTAAAATTTGCAGGTTTCACAGCAAACTATTTAGACAGGCATTTCAGGTTGATTTACCTCTTCCTCTCCTCACATCACCAGAGTAACCGAGCATGCCCCTCACAACCCTAATAATAAAAGATGTCTTTATAGAAATACATCTAGCATCAATTCCATAATAAAAAGCATAAGTGAATAAGCATACATGTTTAAATGCGTGTAATCAGCACTTCTTGCAAAAGTGGCAATTAGAATAAACAATATTACGTTACCACAGAGAACAAAGCTTTATCCTTAGATTTAAGAGTTAAATAGAGGATTCTTTTACAGCAAATAKCAAGTTCTGAGGGACACACACTTACTTGCATATCCCACTGAACCAACACGATGCTCGAGTGCAGGCAACTTCTGGTGATAAAGCAGTCACAGTGAGAGAAATAGCATATAGTTGCTCTTCCCAGACTAAAATTTTACTTACATTTTCCCTGTTCTCTCTCAAAGAAGTGATGAAGACTTATCTTCAACTATAGGCTCATCCTCCTTCGGGGGTACTGGAGGAAGGGCGAGCATTTTGCTTTGCTTTGAAGTGCTAGCACACATTGGAGATGAAAGCAACTGCATTATTGTCTTTGATGTTTTTGATACTGAATTTCTCGTTTGATTTTTCTTTGTAGACATTCAGAAAGTAGATTTACTTCCTCAATCAACCTTACCCCAAATCCTTACTACGTACTTATCCTCTTAAATATCTGAAATTGATATCACTATTTTAAAAAGTTTGGGTTTGGAGCACTCATAACTGCAATAACTTCTAAGTCATGCCACAACTCCCGTATTTGTACCGAGTTCTTAATCTCACTATGCTCTATAAAAACAGAAGAAAAGGGAAGCCTTATACTTTACATGAGACACCACAAACATAACACCCTAGCAGGACAATAGTGTCCTCCTAACCTTTCTTTATATCTAGATTTATAAGATATTTAGAAGAATGCAGTGATTATGCATTACTAGAAGCCCCGAAGAGCTGTCCCTCCCAGCAATCATGARTTAAAAGCTAAAGGCCTCAAAACCCCAACTTTCTGGTTCCACGTGGATTGCTTACCTGCGTACACACTACCTGAATATGGGGTTTTGGGCTACTCCCCAGGAATACAAAGAAATGAGCTAGGGGTGGTCTAGAGCAACGGACCCCAAATTCCTGGGGTAGAACAATTCACATTAATATCTTTTCCTTGCAAATATATCTGGGTGGCTTCTTCTTTAGCAGTCTAGATTTTACACTTTGGGGAAGAAAAAAAAAGGGTGAGGGTACAGAAGGAGAAAGGGGTTAGTCATTATGAAGAGTAGAACACCTGGAATTTGGTCCCTGAGGATACAGTCCTTTTCCATTCATTTGGAAAGGTAGCTGAATCTTAAAGCAGAGTAATTACTGCTTCCTTCAAATAGTAATTTAGTTTCATCTTGTATAAAAAAAATATACATCAAAAAGACATAATGATTTAGCAACTCCTACCTCGATTTAATACTGGCCAGACACATTCTCCCAAAAAGAAATTTAAAAAAGCAAGTTGGAACCAATGTAACCACACCTGTGTGACAAACGCCTGCCAAGGCACTTGGCATCCCAGCTCTTGCTCCCTAGTGAGAGCTGCACTCCCAGCAAGCCTACCAGGAGCAGCACAACACCTCTAAGTGCAGTGTACTTGATTTTACGTACTGGAATCCAGAGACGCAGCAGAGAAATACCAGACTYAAAAACCAGTGAGAGGAAGAAAAGGAAAAAAAGACAAAAAATATCAACAGCTGTGGCAGGAGCTGCCAAATACAGCATTGATGACAAGAGACTTTACGGCACTGTCTTGTTACCCTCCCTTAATATTACTAAGCAGCAGCATTAGTGCTGCAGGACTTCCACAAGCTCTTAACGTAATAGAGAAGTTACATGAGAGTCATAGTTGAGCCTGTTTCAACRTGTTATGAAAGGCTGTCCTCAAATTTCAGTTTTAAGTAACACTCTGTAGGGAGACGTAGGGATGCTTGTCATTAACRAAAGGGCTGGAATTTCCTCCTTCAAATTACACAGTGGAGAACAGCCACCCAAACTGCCCACTTGGCCTTGAAAATCCTGGCCCTTCCCCTCAGCGCTGCATGGACCTCTCGAAACTGCTTCAGTCTCATTAACAGCTATGTTAGCTGCTACCCGGAGAGCTGATTGTACCTGCACGGGCCTAGAGGAAGTTCCTTCATCTTTACCATGCTAAGTCAGTTAGTAGCAAAGCAATTCTCCTTTCCTTTCTTCCTTGTTCCTATCAAATCTACCTAATTCAGGCTGGGCGTTACAAGAACGACTCAGCATTTCAATATATACCCAGTAGCAGTCTCAAGATAGTGAAGGCCTTAAACCCAGCACCAATATCACCTTATCTGAGACCTTACGTTGGTATTAGGGGACATTAAGCCCAGCAGTCTCTGTCACCCCACAAAAACTGTTGTTCTCCCCAGAACACCATGTTCCTGGGCCAAACTACACATGATGGGCAGCAATTCCCTTGTACCTGAGAGCAGCTTATCTGGTGAATGAATAGTTTGTCATCCTGACTTAAATGGAGATAAAGTAGAAGCCAGCTTTTAAACACAAMCAGACAGACGTATCAAGAAAAATAAATACTGCCAAAGGAGTTGAGACAACTCTACTACAGCACCGGAGACTGTTCATAGTGAAAATACTTCTGCTGAGTATGTTTTGCAGTAACATCATTATGAAGGGGTAAATGCAAAGCTGTGTTGCTCCTCAGGACCAGTGCTCAGACACAGGTCTTGGGCACACAAGTGTGTGGGCAGGGCAGCTACTCGTGGCATGATAAACTTGACAAGAATCKTCAGGGAGCACTGAGTTTTCCCCAAGAACCTTCCACTTCTCAGCCACCCAAAGTCAGGATGAGCAAAAAGGCAGGCTAAACATATCAGTGATTGCTGCCACCTGCTTCCTTCCTAGTGTTTCTGAGCATAAACTGACCATTTCTAACTCTATTTCACAAACAAAAGCTATGGAGAAAAACAGGTATCCTATGGCACAGCCTTCATCACATGAAAAATGATACAAATTTCATGACTTTACTGTCCGTTAAATTTTTATTAACTTAAACTACTTAAGTATTCTTCCTGAAAGGATTAAGCATCTGGTGACTTAGGGGAAACTTCCAAACCCTTGAAGTTACAGTTAAAAGAAATAAAGAACAATATCCGGTGACTGAAGTGACCCTCGTGACAGTGATTAAAAAACAAAGCCAACAAAAACAATCAAGCTAGAAATGTTTGCTGGCAAATGAAATGAATGCAAAGGAGGGAAGCAGTAAAAAGAGCGAGACAAGGGTSAAGAGGTGCAGAAAGGTGAAAAGGAGACAAGCAAATAAAAAAGTTAAGGAGAAAAGCAAATATAACCGCAACAGGTAGGGAATAAAATGCATAACGCAAGGAGCACGGAACAAAAATCTGAACATATATCAGAATACACATGCAGAAACACAGCTGAAWAACATGTTTTGGACTCAGTAGAGAGAATGCAAGTCAAAAATTCAAAATGATAAAGTAACAAAGGAATACATTAATAACAAAAGGAAAAGGTGAAGCCAAATATATTTAGTTTACTCAAATTTTTAAGAAAATAGCCATTTTTAGTATAGCACCAGTCACCCTGGAGAATAATATATGTATCTTATCCATCCAGATTGACAMATGCATTAATCGTATTTCCTCACATATCCTCAGCTGATAAAAACTGCTTTCTATGTATCTGATTGCATTTCCTTTAAGGAAAAAAAAAAAGGGGGGGGGGAACCTGATAAATCATCCCAAGTTTGATTCTTTTATGCCAATTAAAACTCTTGACTGGGTGCAGACCTGGAAATAATGGTCTGGTTTTGTAGCAGAAGAGATCTTCTTCCTAATTAAAATCTGTGTGCACAAGARGAGGGATTTTACATACTTTAAGCATTATTATATTGAGGCCCAACTGCTTTGCTATGCAGCTTCTAGAGAGTTAAATTTCTGTAAAGTGCACAGGTCTAATACGGATTTATTATTTTTTGGTTAAAAAGAAAAAAAGCACCAAACAGGCAAGAAAATCACAAACTTCACCCTGTTCCCTTYAAACACCTTCCCTTCCGAGGGAATAGCAGAATTCCTTATTTTCCGAAGCTTTCCTCTCGGTCCTTAGTGTCCAGCCTCACCCAGAGGCGTCCCTGCACTAAGGGGCATGCTGAGAGACCACAGTGCTCCCAGGGAGGCCCAGATCCACGGAGCCGCCTCTCGGCCCCTTCCCTAGGCAATCAGTAAAACAGCGGGATACTGACCCAATCTTTTTCATTCCACATGCAGGAATGCTACCACCGTTACCAACTTCTAGTTAGCTTTTCTGTGACACCCTTTCCTGCTGAGRGGGAAGAGGCTGACAGGGTCACTCAGTGCTACCACGTCCCGTGGTAGCAGTGGGGCCTAGGGGCACGAAATTGCAGGTCTAGGAAGACCAGGCTCCATTTATCTCCTTGAAATAACTGCAGTCCAGCACGTCACTGCTTTGGACTAAGCGCCTTCCATGTCAGTGGGACCTGGAGTTCTGTAGGGAATGATCTTCACATGGGAAAGGGACAGAAACAAGCTCTCGTGAACAAGCACGCACCATCTGTGCTTTACCYAAAACAGAGAGCAAAGCAAATGCACTAAACAGGTAATGACAAAATCACACCGGCTTCAAGGAAGCTGGCATGAAATACTACTATTAGAGTAAGTGGAATTGGATAACAGGAATCACCTGACAATTCTTGTGGTTTAGGTTTTTTTTTTTTTTTCAGTTGAGATTTTGCCATATCAGAAGCAAACACAACTGTTCATTACAAACCAACTGGAAACTTTCCTGCATTAATAAATTACAACCACTCTGAAACATAACTTGAAATGCACCTGAAACATAACTTGAAATGCGCCCTTTAAAGATAATCTCTACAGTGGGGCACTTATTTCTAATCCATTAAAACAGGCTATTCCTTTGCAGCACTTGGTCATCTTAATGATATTTGCACATAAATTGTGCAAAAGCTTGCTTTAGAGCACACCTAACCACACTTAATTGTTTTGGTGGCAGGACACTGACACCAAGATCCCTTCTTGTAAAAATCTCCCTGCTTTCTTAATGAACAACAGTCCTTGTCCCTGGCCAACGGGCAATGGCCAACAGAGGGGTTAACAAACCCAACCAAAGGCTCTTGCAGGGGGACGGCGGCTTCCCTCTGCACTCGGGAAGCACCTGGATGCAATAACRCCCACCGGCCACACCTGGCGGGGCTGAGTGCTCACAGTGAGTGCATTTACACTATTTTTCTACATTCCTTTTCTTGGCAAGAGGTTTTAAAGGAGCTGATTTTTAGTACTTCACAAAAATATCTTTATTTAATTTTTGCAATAAAAACTTATCTTGAGAAAATCTTAAAAAATGTTTTTCTGATGATTATTGCTAAAATGTTTTCTGCATTTCTAAGCTCCTTATTTCTGCCTACATTGCAGTGTGAAAATATCAGACGTAGCTTAATCTCAGCTCCGTGGAAGGGAAGCTAAGCAGAGTTGGAAGTAAAYAAAAATCTCTACCCATGCAAGAGGAGGGCTGGCCTGCTCATGTTTATCATCTAAATGAAATTTTGCTTGGACAAAGAGACAGAAGGCGAAGAGAAAAACAGGAAAAGACAGGAAAATTCAACTCCATTAAAAGGAATCAGTTAAAATGCTGGGCTCGAAGCCAGAAGCGAAGCAGCCTGCAGCATGGGAGCTCAGATCACCTCGAAACAAAGGGCAAGGGAATCATCTGCAAGGAAGCAGCGACAGGAAAGCAAGCAAGCTGTCCAAGTACAGAGCACCGCTGGGGTATACGAACCACAGCCACAAGGGCTCTGAAATTCCACTTCCAAGAGTAAGTGCCCGGGATGATTTTCCGTGCCCTGCTCAGGCTGCACTGCATAACTCATCACAAAATGATCAGCTTTGTTGCAGCTTCATATCCAAAGGAAGGGCAATAAGAACCAAACAGGTTTCTTGACAGACACACAGCAAATCAAAGCAGGAAACTCCATAACAACACCAAATCTGTATCCAGCTAAAATGATGTAAAGAAGCCAATGTATTTACTATGCTGTTCAAAGGAAAAATGAAAGAGTACACAAAAATTCAGATACTGCGGTATTAAACAAAAGCCCATGAACTGTAGGGGAAAATCTTAAACCAAACTCTCAACTACATCTCCAAAAACTTTTCCATTTTGTTCCACAAAAAAAAAAAAAAAAAAAAAAAAAAAAGCAGTTTTCCTTTGTCCCTTGGGAAGAGACAATGTAAGAAAAATTGCAAAACCCATGACGACCTGACAAGTAGTTTTGGATGAAGTACCCAAATRGCTATTTRGTAAAAGGCACCAGACCGCAGAGCAGAAGGAACTRGTGTGAGAGGGAGAAACATCCCCAYTTGTTTATGCAGGTGCAGGGCTACGTGCGCMCGGTGCAGCAACATGGACAGACCAAGCCCATTTCTCACAGAAGTTGAGGACTTTGACTCTCAAGCAGGACCTGAACTCTACACACACAGATCGAGCTCCCATATGAGTATTTTAGCTGTTAAATAAGTCTTCCTTTCTAGATCCAAGTGGGGTAAATGTCTTTACTCCRCACGGCTCGCGCTGGATGACTTCAGCCTCAGCTCATTTCCTGCACACGGGGCATTTATCCCACTCTGAGGTTCCTTTTTCAAGACTCCCTTTTCAGGTGATTTCAAATGAACAAAACTTTACTTTTGGCAGAGGACCTTGTTTTCAAATGTCCACAATAACAACAAAAATAAAATCGCTTTTCGAGAACTTAAAGGGAGCTTTCCAACTGTGAAGCCTGGTATTGCAGATTAGAGGTATCTGGAGCAAATTTACACAATCCTTCTGGGGTTAAAAGCTGCAGTTACTAAGCAGAGAGACCAGGAAGAAGGCCAAGTTTGGCTGATTTCCCCTAATGCATCACTTTGACCATCTGTGAGAGAGGTAATGTTCTCTTAAGAGAAAAAACAATTATCGAAAAATGGGTTGTGGGATTGTCTTCATACGCATTTTGTTGTTGTTCAATTAACTCTTCACTTATAGCCTTCCCAAAGCACCAAAAAAAAAAAAAAAAGCCAGAAAAAAAACACACACAAAAAAGCCCTCACACAAAAACCAGACAAACCTACACTTTGTTGGCTCTGTTATGGTATAAAGTGTGTAGCTTTTTGTATATGTACATACATACACACAACACAATACTCCAAACACCTGTAGTTCACCCCAGTTATATACTGGGATCCTTTTTTTCTAATGAGTATTTTTCCATGTTTTTTCAGCTTTGTAAACAGAACAGCTGCTACTGGCTTTACRTGGAGAGGAAAACACACACACGTTTGCCTATATGTATATGTGTGACTGTGTCTCTGCATAGACACCATCTGCACAGGTTATACAAAGGGGAAAAAAGTAACTTTTGTACATGCAAGATACCCCAAATTACCTTTTATGGGAAGAAAAATAACCCCCAAATCAGTGTGCCTTGAAAAATGCTCAGAACTGAACATGCTTCTCTACCCCCACCCACAGAAACTTTATGCATCACCTTTTAGCTCCAGATACAGTGGTCTAGTTAGCTTATCTCAATACATAGGCTAAGGGATAATTCCTATACAACAACCTTATGAAGAGTACAAAATAAAACCTACTTAATCAAATGTTTCTGTTATACCACAAAATGTTACAAAGAACCAGAACTATAGCAGCAGCCACATGGATCTTGGCATTACTTGGGATCTCTGGACAGCAGAGCATAGGATTGCCCCACCTGAGGCTCAAGTATTATTGCCCAGTGACATACAGACATTAAAAGTAATTGCCAGGAACAATTGCTCTTCATTGATTACTTACAAATTCACTAGGCAGACACTCCTTGTTATTTCTACTTGGGAGAATACAGGCTGAAAGGCCAAATTTAGAAATCTTGGCTTTTCCCTGTTCTTCTGTGGTGCTTATTTTGCTCAAGTACAATCTGAACAATAGCAGTTTCTATAAGATATTTTTCATAAATTTTAGACTTGTTGYTCCCCTTATCTGCTATGCTATGAATCTTCCCAAGTTATTTACTACTTAGACATCTAATATCATCACTCAGCTAGTGCATAATCACAGGGAATAACAATGTTAACTTAAACTAAATATTTTTGTACTGATATATACTCAAAATGAAAGGGAAAGACAGGCAGCTCCCATTCTCATTTACAAACTTTTTGTTTTCTTAGCAATTATTGACACAAATCCCCAGTCACCAAGAAATCTCAGAAAAACATAGAGACATTTAGTACTAAGAGAACATTTGAGAATAACAAATAACTTACAACTAGGGATGGGTCAATTAACTCAGCTCCAGCCAAAAAAAAAAAAAAAAAAAAAAAAAAAGAGAACGACTGACAACTGAAACTCAAAACTGGATTATGCAGATTTAAAGTTTGTGCAAGTTAGGCTAAAAGAAATGAAAAACATTTTCTTTCTACTTATATTCTAAAGAACCCCCTCTTCCTTTTCTGGGCACAGTTGAACTGCAGCCTCTTGAGACACTTGCCTGACCCACAGCAAAACAACTGCCAAGACAGTGACACAGACGGCCACGGATAAAAGGGATAGAACATAAAAAGAGTGACTCAAAACAACCATGAAATGGAAGCATTTTGGCTTTCCTGTCAGCAAATAGCTCTTCTTCCAGCGGAGCACCTCAAGGTATGGTGACAGAAAGGGGAGCAGGGCACGGAGCCTACATGCAGAGATGCCCCCACGTCCCCAGCAGCCCAGGCGCACGCAGGGACCGCAGCAGTGCCCGACACAGGAGAGACTTTATGAGCAATAGTGTTAGAAGCCAAGGCTCGAGCAGAAACAAAATGAAACCAGTCAAGTGAAACTCCTGAGAAAAACATGACACTGAGGAATCAAGAGGAGTTTTTTTTTCTGCCTTCCCTTTCTGCTTTACAATTCAGAACAGTCTGCGGATACCGAGTTAAGATTCATTAGACTTGTAAGCTACCATGATATAAAATTAAAGGAAGCATCTTGTTTGGAACTTAAAATATATCGTCTCATAAGCTTGGCTCGTATACACAAACGTATTTATTATTCCCAATTTATGTTCGCCCTGTTTTTGCCTACTATATCTGAATTTCTTTACCTTCCTAATTGGCTGCATTATATCTTCTGTATATTACACACGTAATGAGGCCCTCTAGGATTGTATAATACTCTATCTTCTGACAAGGCCTGGGTCATAAATTATACAATGGTTCACTTGATCTTTTCACACCTTTAACCCATTTCTTTCTTTTCCCTCCTTGCATATTTTTACATGGTAAGTTGCAGCCATTACCAATGTTTTTTTACTATGAACTTGTTCAAAAAATCTCTTGGCATGCATGACAAGCACACGTTTTACAGGATTTTCCTCTTGTATTTATTCTACAAATCCATAAATTCTATGTTTCCCACTGCAGTGGTGTGAAGTGGGCWTTTCTAACCAGAGTGGGATGATATTTTCCAGATGATTATGAATCATCAAAATTTTGCCATAAGAGACTTCCCTCTGACCTCATCTACAAAAAACACAAGAACTTGAAGCATGTTTACGTTTTAACGCGTGTTTTACAGCTCTCTGCCTCCTGCCCTATTTGTAAATCCCTTCTCATATCCCTCCTTTGTTGCATTTAGTAATATTGCCAACTATTCAGTGCTGCGTTGGATGATCATTTAGTTCTCTGAATGTTTATGATGCTGCAAAGCAAAGTGAACAAATCAAAACAGCCTCTAACATTTCACAAATTTCATCTGAACCATGACAGGCAACAAAAGCAGCTTTCAAGTCAAGATCACGTAGAGGGGAAGGTTTCTTCATAACAAGAGCAATGCAACCCTTAGAGTATTTCCGGGGAGATTCTATGCAGTACTAATGTAGCTCACACATGAGACATGCTACAAGTATTAGTGTTTYCCAGTCTACCAGTATTTTTACATGTCTAGCATTTCAGTTTTGCTTTATCTTTTAAATCAATGTCACCAGCCCACATTTGACAGCATCTGAATCCAAGGCCTACCACAGGTGTTCCTGCCACTGCAGCATCACCTCCTGCTCCTCTCCAACCTCCCTTGTCTTCCCTGATTATTTCGCTCCCTTGATGCTGGGGAAATACCTGATCATGTAATTTGTACAGTTCCCATACAGCAACATTGCAAATCTCAGAACAGAATAGGCAGCTCAAGATTAAAGGAGGATCACGAAACAAAGAGCAGATAGCAATAGGAAGATGCTTTTTGCAAAACCTTGGAATTCCAGTGACTGTCAACTACTAATAAATATTTAATTCTGGCTTATTAGCAAGGGAGAAAATGACAAGCAGTGTGTCCTACTCCCAGCTCTGCAGGATTCCCCCAGTCTGAAAAGGTGCAGAATCTCAGCATGTTGTATGGGAATAAATGCACCACCAGCAAGAGGGAAGTTTCAGCTGGGCTGGAACCAGTGCCCTGTTTTAAGAGCAGCTGTTGCCTGTCCTTTAATCAGCTATCTCCTCAACTCCCTACACAGGTGGGGAGAACTGGTGGAACTGCCCCTTACAACTTTGATGAGCTGTACTTGCACACARGCATTAATTTTGGTAAAAGACAAAAACAAAAACCCAAACCCACAAAGCTAAACAGCCAGGGGACAACGCTTTCATTTGTGAAACTTGATGTCCGTGTTCATTCCTCACCGACAGATAAAGGGAAGGAGGGCAAAAAGGACAAACAGTCGCCTATTTCTATATTCTTCACCAACATTAACGACTCTTTAGATCAATAATAATAAACTCAACATATCAAATACTCTCAAGACTGTGCATTTAGGTCATCTGCAAAACTTGGAGAAGCCACTACATAAGGACGGCACCATATGATCCCTTCCATGCATGTGCTGTGATGACAAAATGTAGTTTGTGCGGGTCCTGAGTTTATTTTTGCTTCATGCTTTCTTTGCCTATTACATATGATGAGAAAACATGATTCTGAATGACTACCTGCATTTAGAAAGTGCTGTATAAGTCTTAACTCTGTAGAAAAAAAAAACAACTGAAATGTAAAGAGACCAGCTCCCAAGTTCCAATAACAAAATCTAACCAAATAAAGAGTTTTTTAAGAACTCAATAACTAGCAGATGACACATTCCTGGGGGTTTTCTGACATTTTTCCCCCGGTTATTACTCAAGCTCTCCAAGACACGCAGTCTCAGCAGTGCTCCAGTCACAGGGCTGAGAGGAGCCCTGTGCAGAGCCCTGTCTGTCCTACCCGGGCCTGAGCTGGTGGCCCTGGGGCTGCACAACGACATAAGCAGCCGCAGCACTAAAAGCAAGAGGTACCCAGGACAAAAAGTACTATAAGAAAACCCAAGAATGGTTTATTCGTTACTTCCAGTGACGTCTATGGTGGAGTTGCGCCAGGGAGAGTAACTTCTATTCCAATGTTTGAATTCCGGTTAAGAAGCCCAATTTTAGGCGTCATTGACTTTCACAACCTATATTTGGAGACCTAAAAACATTTTCTGTTTGTTAAGAGTTTTAGTCTCATTTACCATAAAAATGTTATTTAAGCTTTAGGATAACCCTAAAAAGTAGGTAAGAACTGTGCCCATCTGCATTATATTTGAGCAGTTAGGCACAGACTGCCTGTTCGTCACAGACACACACATGAAAAGCTCAGGAATAGAGAGCTGTTGTAGCAGAAATAGCTGAGAAGAATTTTATCATCTCTGTCCTATCTATTGGAACACACATATGTCTATACGTACACACATGGGTACACTTTTTTTGTAAATATATATAAAAACCTAATGCAGACTTTGGCTCTCTGCACACCTCTATGAAGACAGAGAAGTGTCTCTCAATGTGACTAAGCTATAAACACAGTATAAATAACACTAGTGCATACAATGTACAGCTAGTAATCCTTCTTGTTTAAAAATTAATACAAATCAATTATTAATATTTTTAAAAGCCTAGGTGTGACAGCAAACTAGGAGGCTTTAAGCAACTTGTTTATCAGATTCAAGAGAGACCTCATAGAAGCAAGTTCAACATCTCTGTAATAGCATGACAGCAGATAAGTAGCAGACATGCGGTCTGGATTACTTTTTTTGTTGTTTTAATTGTCACTTTAATGCAAATACTCCACAAATCAACTCCTGTAGTGAATTATCTGTGTGATTATTTATTCAAACATTTGACATTTACATTAATTGGAGGTAATGAAGAAAATATTTTTGTTGTTCGTCGGATGAGACTAAATGGGCTGGAAATTCAAATGAATAAAACATCATTACTACATACACCGTACACCTGCTCGCAGCTCTATTGACAGCTTGATATTTTTATTAGGTGCGTGCACAGCAATACAAGAACAAATGACCATTTTTATACTCACAGGATAAAAGTGAGCAGCAGAGTCCTGTGCGTGGGGTCACTTAAACCACAGACCTATGACAAGTGCTTAACTAGCCCCAAAATGCCTCCACTTAGTCATGACTTCTAATTTTATAAATTATTTACAGTTTAGTAGGTGCAAAGCTGGTGGAAAATGCCTTTTCTGGCTGCTTGATTGACAGAATAATTATACCGTGTTTTTGTTTTTAGCACTGTTATGCAGAATCRTAATGCCATGAAAACAAACTCGGAATGTTATGAGCTTTTAACTTTGACAAGGTCATGCTGAAGCGTTCCTGCGAGATTGCAGGAAAAGCCATAGCCATTATTAGCTGCATCCTATATGCGCTGCTCCACGTCCAGCTGTATTTAACTAAGACCAAACACTACTTCCCCATGCTTTTCAAGACTGAACTTTTCTATCAAAACACTCAGGCACGCAATGCAGACATTTGCACATTCTAATAAATATTATTTATTGWAGGGACCTGCTTAGCAGCACTAATGACAAGCTGCACTCCTCTGCAAGAGGCTCTGTGTTTCAGCTAGCTCCTGCCTTACATAAACCTCTACTGATGACTGCAATCCACCAAAACACAAGTAACCACAAGTAACCTTCACTGTCCAAGCCAAGGGATGACATGAGCCACAGGCCCTACTAACGCATCCTTTCCCAACAGCTTTTATCTACTAGTTAAATGACAAGATAAATAGTTTTTTTTTTTTTCATTTTCTGAAAATTTTGTTGACATGGATATATTTTTTTTCTATATAACAAGGCCTTCTCTATTTTCTACTTGCAAAAGGCATGCTTGCAGACTGCACTTATCTTTTGCTTCTTTTCTTCCTTTTCCTCCACTTCTCAGAATTTTTGTTGCAGAAAATATAAATGCCAGGTAAAACATCATAGCAATAGTTTCAATGCTATTTTATAAGCACATGTGATACCTTCTCCCTTCCCCTATCCAGGTCTGCCCTCATGCACATTTTCTGCTCACACATGTCCTTTTTACAATATGTTTGCTTACAGTATGCAGGTATGTATCTGTACATCTATTCTCTAGGTATTTGTATACAGATCTCTCATATAAACCTGTATTATCCACTATTATATATTATCCACCATTATAGTGTTTCCTCAGCTTCTTCTGGTTTCTCCATATATTTTCACTCAGCCAATTCCAAGATACATTCCCTTATTCTAAGCGTGGCCTATACTCTTTTTCACTAAAAAGAAATATTGTGCATTTGGCTGGATTAAGCAAGTCACTCAGCCCGCAGCTGCATCCATGTCCTTATTCACCCCTGCCAATGTTCACTCGCAAGTTTGATTAGCAACTAAAAAGTCAGCCCATCATTCAAGATACTGAGTAACAGCTAGTATTAAATCTACCTGAAATCAGCATCCCTAGAGGTGCTAATGACCCTGAACTAGCACTAGTAGCACAATACTCTATGTCTAACACAGTGTTTCACTAGGAGCCAGGCTAGTGGAGCRGGCTTCTCTGCTCCAGCTGCAAGGCTACTGAGAAGGATGCATCCCTCAGCGCTACTGCTACCCAGGCAGAACCACGCTGAGGGAAGGCAGAGGCTCCCAAAGCACCACGAGCAGCACGAGGTGTCAGCTGCAGGGCTGGGGTGACCCTATTCTCACATCTCACATTCTCACGTAGCAGGGAGCAGAGCTCCTGCTGCTGCGGGCAACCCAAGGGACAGTGATGAGGGCAACACGCTGCTGTTCTGCACAACTCAGGACCTGCACCCRCAGTCACCACCACAGGAACATCCCAGTAAAGCCAAACACCCGTTACAGAAACTTCTTCTGAAGTGCAACCGAAAGAGCAGGCCATTAGCAGCAACACACCAAGAAAGTGCATGGAGCTACCACCACTGTTGCCTTGTTCTTCAGTAACTAGCCCAGCTCCTTTACCTCCTTGTTAAGGAACATCTATTTCCTATCCTTGACTGCCGCTTTCCAGATTTCCCAGAAGCTTAATATCTATTTTGTGGCTGTTAGTTTTCCTCCTCCTTTTTTATTTTTCCCCRCTACATGTCTTCCTTTTGCAGCTTCTTTACATACCCACCCCAAGTGCAAAGTGCCAGCAAAGTTATAAATAAATAGCTTCTACTTTGAGATGCCTTATTTTCTCATTATGTCCAAAACATTAAAAACCTGTTCTCTCCACTCCTCCTCATGATCCTGAGTCCTATTTTACCTTCTAAGAATGCTATAGGGAAAGTACATGAAGGAAAGAATACACAAAGTGATATTGGTACAACTCAGCTATCAATTGAGGCTACCCTATTGTCTTCTTATAGACAAAGAGCTGTCTGTAACAGGCTTGAATGAATGATGGCTCACCGGGGTTTCTCTTAAACCACTTATTGCAACATAAGCGGTTCTGAAAAATGACCTCTTCTATTATCACGTATCCMGAAAAGGAGTATTTCAGCTCTGCTGTGACAGGAGATCCCACGTTTCAGCCTCACATTGTAGTCCTTTAAAGGTAAATACGACAATTCAGAAGGAAGGTGCAGCAGTTGTGTGGGTTCACCTGCTTTCATCGCTCTACACAGAAGCCGATTCCAGCAGCAAACACAGAAGAGATCTYGCAGACAGCAGATATGCTGCACCTACACATAATACTGTTAAGTAGAAACTGCTCTGTGAAGAGTTATGATAGATTAAACAAAATATCTAATAGAGGGAGAAATGCTTCTTCTGATTTTAGATGCAAATATAGACTGCAGGAATGCACATAATTTCTTAAAAATGCAGTCATACTGTAATAYCCTAATTTTACCCTAATAACAATAAAGATACAAGGGACACAGCACCTGTTAAAACAGGAAAAGCATGTCGCTATTAATGAAAAATATTTCTAAAATAAACTAAAAAATATAACCMCTAAGCACTTTGTCTAATTCCCCAAAGCAGATCCAAGCACCACTGCACCGATCCAAGCAGATCCAATCACAAGGTTCCTTGGGAGAAGAGGTGTCCTCCTTCACCACCAACACACAGTGCAGCCACCAGCTCACTGCTCCAGAGAAATAGGTCGTCTTCCCACATGATGTATCCTATAAAAGTCCCTCTAACAACACCAAAAAGACACAGCAGGGTTGTTAACATGGCTGTGCGGGGACTCGTAACACAAAGAGCCTGGGAAGTGTCTAGTGACCATGGGGAGCTGCAGGGATCTGTGCTGAACAGACCACATTATGATATTGTAAGGCACAGACAAGCTCATATCTCCYATCAAGATGGAACACAGGTTAGAAAGCAACCTGTAACCTGTTAACTAGGTTAATAACTCTTAGTTATTAAGTTATTTTAAAAACGAAATCCTCTCCAACTTCCCTTGGAAAAACACCACCGACACATAMGCATGACAGAGTTAAGAGCAATCTCCATTTCTCTTAAAATCCTTGCAGGTTTTGTTGTTGATGTTGTCTGGGGACAACCTGCCTTAGGGTTAGGACAGGGTGTCCTAACATGGGTGAAGATGTGGCCAGGAGCAGTCACCGTACAAAGCACAGCCATCAGCTAGATAAGAAATTGGGTTAAAATACAGTATATTTGCTCTCAGTAGTTCCCCTGAAGTTTCATCTGTGAAGGAAGATGGTCTAATTTACATATGTAGCTGCAGGCAGATGTAYGGAGGTCTATCTGCAGTATTTTACAGAGCAATAGCACAACAATTTTGAATGAACTATGGCCTGAACCGAGGAAAAAGGAAAAAGGTCAATAAACAGAATTAAAATCTTCTAATTTGATCCATTTGCTGACAACAAACACAAATTGGGCAAACAACCAGGCAACTCCAACAGAACTAGCAAGGTTAATGGAACTGCTGCTGTAACATATTGTAGATCTAGTAGTGTCAGTGGCGATAGTGGTAATGCTGTAAACACAGTTTGCTTTCCATCTGGTGTGTGGTACATGCCCTTGATAAAAGGGTGCTACATTATCCATTTTTTTTCATAAATTTATTTACTCCTCAAAATATATAATGTTTTTAATAGCCATATAGAGACATAGAATTTCTGGTTTTAAAGAGAAAAGATTTCCCTAGTCAGTATAAAGACAATATTGACCAAAAAAGGTTATAATAAATATGGGATACGCTCTTTTTTCCTCTTTGTATTCCCCTCCTGCCCCCAAAGAGTTGAACAACCTCTGCAATGGAATATTTGGGGAGTAATCAATATTGCTTAAGACTGGAGAACACTTAATAATATTTTAATTTTATAGTTATCCTGAGCACTTTTCAAATTACCCRCACACCACTTTGAAGCTATCAGCAAAACTACACAGCATCTGTGTTCCAAGGCAAAATTAAATCGATGGAAAACCTTATATTCATTGCAATAGAGTTTGGATCAGGCCTTTTGAGATCACTCATAGAAATGCAAAATATCCTTCAGTAGCACCTCGTGCTGACATGGGGGAGTCGAGGGTAAGATGCAACCCCAGCCTCCACTGCTGCAGATACACATGGCTGAACGTGTCGTTTTAATTCTCTTAATCAGTGTTTTTAACTAATATTCTGGTGAAGCCTTGATCTGAAATACAATCATCCTTTTCATCAAAATATTTACCAGAGAGAAAGTGGAGCCTTGAACAGTCGTGTTTGAACCGTGCGTGGTATCTATGGTTACAATGTATTATGGATGGTAAGAAGCAGGAACACTGCGTGAAGCAGGAGGAGTCGCAATCAGAATGAATGTATGCAAGACAGCCTAAAGGAGACAACTCAGTGCCTAGAAAAATGATGTGTATATTGGAGCAAGCTGATTAGGGAGAATAAAGCTCAGGAGGGTGGGAAGGGAGCTGCATGAAAATACTCATCTCCTTAAATTGAGATTATATACAGACTTCTCTCTTCTGCAAGCACTCAAGGTCTAACTGCACACAAGTGTCCACTATGTCACCATGCTTGAGGTGCTGACTTGGTTTAACTTTTCCCCCTCAATACCTCCTTGGGCCAACAAGCACTTGAAGCAGGACGTGTTGAGAGGTAGTTCAAAACAAAACACTTCGGAGACACAAAACGGCCGGCCTGGTGAGGGCGTCCCTCTCCAAAAGCACAACAAAACTGAGCGTTATTCGCAGGCAAAAGGGATGGCAATAACTTTAAATAAAATTGTATAAATTCTCATAGTTTAAAGGCTATATAATTGCATTTGATATCACGGTGCTGTAGTCCAGGGAAAATGGAAGAGTTGTACAATAAGTTYTGCCTCTACAGCTCAACATGAAGGCAGAGAGCTGTGCCAGCAGAGCCTCCACAAGCCAGGGTCCCCGTCCAGGGCCCACAGGGGACACGCGGCCCACGTGCACAGCACCCTGCCCGCAACGCTGCCCTCTCCCCCCAAGGCCTTTACAGAGACAGCTTTGCTCTGCTTTCCTCTGGTGCTTCCTCTGATTTGAAATGGAAATTCAAATATGTTCTGGCTATCTTGTTCAGTAACACCTGAGAAAGATCCCAAGACAAGGAAGTGAGAAAAGGTCAAGAGAAGATTTATAAAACAGGGCAAGGCACGGAACCGAGCAGCAAGGAGCTGTTGTTCCAGTTACTGCCTTAACTATTTTTACCAAGAAAAGGAGCTACTTCCCACTRAGCGTGGGAAGGTTTGTAGCTTCTTTGCAGATTCAACTGGGAGGGACTTCAGATCCAAGACAACCACAGTACGTCTCTTACTTTCTGTGYTTTCATCTGAAAAACTATTTTTTTCTCGAAATTGTAAGCACTGAAAAATTATTCCTTAATGATATGTTAACTTGTCCACATAGATATCTTTTAACTTTTTGTTTGTTTGTTTTTTGAGGAGTAAAATCCAGGGTTGATTTTAGCATACATTTTGTCAATTTGTCACATGGCAAGTGATGGACAAATCAACATATGAAGTATAAAAACAMATCAACTGAAACAAAAGACTATTTTCATATTGCATGAAATACGTAGCCTAGAAAATATTTTTCAGAACTTTTTTCCAAATATTTAATTGCACAGTCAAAGTAAAATTTCTTCTTTTCCTTTTTGGCATTCAATGTTTCCCTTCCTTTTTTGATTCCCTAGTTCAAGCGACTTGAAAAAAACAGTAAGTTTGACAAAGTAAAAGCACACTACCTTATTAGCTTATTTTTCAAGTTAATGACACTATCATGTCCTTGTTATGACACAGTTAGCTGGGATACCGTCCTTTAAAACCCCTATCCCATCCCTTCTCCATCCTGTCTCCTGCTTTTATATTGGACKTCGTGTGAACATTACCATTACTATTGGAAAAGCAATCTTGATATGAGATCTATTTATTCTTTTATGAAGGACGTTTCTGTTACCTTAGAAATACAAAACTTAAAATATTCTTACGTATTTAAAATACATATTGCATGTATTTAGTCAGGATCAGTATTTGAAAACTGAGAATCCAAAGGATTAAAATCTTTTTTACATATATGTTTGTTAAAATTATAACACTTCCAGTCCCTTCAAACTTTCATAATCATAATTTCAACATGTTAACTGGAAAACCCTTTGTCTGTCTTGATATTAAGTACTTTCAGACAGAGAACTTGTATTYCTCTTGGGGTGTACAGCCCCTAAAACAACCAGGTGCATGATACTGAATGGCACTTTCCGCTTCTATAGAAATAAAAGTTCTCAATGCAAATGGAATAGCACAATAACCCATTAAGTTAAATTATGTTTCTAACTTTTTACAATTTAATCCAGGATGTTTTTTCCCCATGAGAGACTTATTTCATAATATTGAAATAGGTTTTTTTTTAAAGCTTGAATTTCAGAAGTGAAAAAGAAAAAAAAAAACATCTGCTGATAGTCAGGACAAAGTTGTTCATCCTGCAGTATGTTTAGAGCTCAAGGTATATAACATTTGGTGTGTTACATAGGCCTAAATTCAAATATATCATAATTCTAATTTAAGGATTCCAAATTATAAGGTCACAATATAGGAACTATACTTAAAAAGAAAAGGGAAAAAAAAGAAGAAACAAGAGACAGAAAGAGAGGAGCAARCAAACCCCTCAAAACTACAGCTGCCCATCACTGCTCAATTATTATATGGTTCCTATGCAACTAACACTATAATTTATAAGCCATATATTATTGCATGAAATGGTAACTTCCAATAGACAGTCTATTACACCTTTGCCTTTTTGCTTTGTCTTCAGTAGCCGCAGAGATATTTGCAAGGTATTTTCAGAAAGTCAATCTAAGTAAACATTTCAATAGGTAACTTCATTTGTACTTAACTAGAAGCAAGTGACAGGCTACGTTGCGGCTGAAATACTGTTATTACTAAAATGACAATTCTTTATCCACATGTTATCTTAGAATTTCTCCAGAATAATTCCTGGGAGTTAGGCCTAAAAATCAAATCTGAATTATTTTCATGTTTTCACCCTCTTCTTACCAATACATTATTTGACTTTTGTTTGGTACATARGGCTTTTTTCCCCATCTACATTTTGATTTGCCTTCCAGCAGCTGCTGAGCTTGAACCCAATGAGTGACATCTCCAAACTAAGTTTAAGAAGACCTAAATTACTGCACCTYATTCCAATATACACTCCACACTTAAGCTTCGCCATCAACCTGTACATCAGTTGCCTATTCCAGGGCTTTAGTTTTCCTGTTATTTCAGTTCTCCAGCAGAAAAAGGGTGCCACATATTTGCTAGATATTTAATGTTCTGTAACTCTGGTGTAACTAATGGAAACCCTTTTCTCGGAAAGTGAGTGGGGAAGATGTTCCTGTACAGTATGTCATTTCCAGACACTGTTCTGTTAATTTTTTAATGCAACTATTATTTTGATTTATAATTGCAGTGAAGGATATCTTACTAATCCCTTTTCAGTTACGCTCTCTGTTTTAAGTAAAATAAGCCACWATTTGTTAAAAGGAATATTTTACGTACATTTATCACTGTGATGCCTACTATAACACAATGAAGTTGTTCCACCTGTTTTAATCACCAGAGGTATTTGTGATGTTGGAATCTCTTCTATCACCTTGTTTAGGTTAGTTACATTCATTCTTTAAACTGAAAGAAATTTCTTTCAATTCTTTTCCTACAATTTCAAGTTCTTTAAAATTGTAACTCCATTTTATTGATACTTGACAGATTTATACTGTGAATAGCTCTTAGAACAACTGAAGATCTTGGGTTTGTATTTAATTTTCTTTAGAGTCCATGTTAAATGAAAGCAGAACTAATAGACTGGAGAAATTTATTAATTAATGATTACCAATCTATAGCTTCATTTACTTGGATCTATTAGGATTGCCATTAATTACATTGGAAATAAGACCGTGATCAGAGATATGTGTTCACTAAATGGCAATTCTTTTAAAATGATTCTGTCTCTTTTACTGTACATCTTGGATGAAATTTTAAATTAGTCTTTTAGTCTATGAACATCTGTAAAGCACACAGCTTCCAAATGCTTTCTTTGGGAAATCTTTTTCAAGGAACAGGATAATTGCAAATATTCTGTAAGATATATACAAAAATCTACACGTATAAGTTTATACACTATGTTTATAAACCCTATCTTAGTTTTTCTAATCTTTGACTCAAGGATTAATAGAAGAGTAATTTAATAAAACCCGTTTTTAGTAAACAGTAGCTGTCATAAACCCATCTAGGCTCATCTTTAACAACGTTTTTCACATTACATAGATAATGTCAGGGCTTGCTTTTCCAGCAGYCCTAATAATCTCAAAGATAACACTTAAATTTGCTTGCTAGCTTTACTGTGATGACCTTGAATAATATAAAGGGTTATGTACAGTTCTGGGATTGCAAACTTTTGTATCCTTGGCACCAGGATACAAACACTGTCTGGAATCATCATCATCTTTCTCATTTATGCCTGTAGATCTGGTGGTTCCTTACTGATCCCGCCACTTTTTAGGAAAAGCCCAGTTTSTAAGATGTGGTGTACTGTTTTCTAAAGAGTTGTATAAATAACAATGTCGAGTGGGAATTTCCTCATACCCAAAAGCAGACATGAGTATCAGTGAAATGAGTTGCCCAAATCTAAGTCCCATCTGAAAAGCTCAAGTATCCGTAACCTACTTSCCCTCTGTTCAAAACACTAAATGGGAGGATTCCTAGAAATCTCTATCCACTTTAATGACACTCGTTTACCTTATTGCTGAGATCGCAGCTCATGATGTCTGCAATGCTCAGTGAGGTGCCAATAATCAAAGAAAAAGCCCCATTTACACCAGTAACACCTACTGTTCAGCTGTGACCAAGGACAGAACTAAAACCCTCTGTTATTGAAGGCTGAACCATACAGGCTTACGAACCAGCTTTTGGGTCCTATTCCAGGGTTGTCCCAGATCTCAGAAATCTCTGCTGGCTTCAGTTCCCACCTGGCAGCAGATCCACAGCAGGCTCTGGCTGATCTCGGACCTCCCCCAAGCAGCTGCTCCTCCGCTTCTCCTGACATGTTTCTGCGCCCCTTTTCCCTTGGCAAAAGCCACGCTCACCGTGTGACTGCACAATAACATCAAAAACTCAACTCTTCCTAACACAGCTAAACCAAAAAGGAAAAAAAAATTAAAAAAGCAAGCACTTAGAGTTTCTCAATGGTAAGGAGCTTTTTGCTTTGTCTTAGTTAACTTTTTTATTCTGTTTTGTTTTCTTCCTTGACACACGTGCGATTGTCACCACAAGCAGAGAGGAGGTTTGCAGGCACAAGTGCAGCTGCCCCTTCTCCCTGCAGCAGGGTGGTAGAGAAGGCTCTGCAGCTGCCATGGCATTCAGGCCTTCATTGCCACGTCCCATGATACGTTGCTTTTTCCCCTTTTAATTAGCTTTTGGGTTGTGGTACATCATGCTTTCTACTGCTAGCACACTACCCTATTAAATTTCAGAACCAACAAAAAGTGAAAAATAAGAGGAACAACAATACAAACTTCAAAGGTTAAGCATGGAATAACAAACACAGGAAATGAGATTCCCACCTCCTTAGTGTTTTAAACATGCTGCTTTCCGAGGGAAACATGAGAAACAAAGGTCAACGTGTTTTAATCTCAATGTTTTTTCATCTCTTTGGTCATATTCCAGAAGTGTGTCCGATGCATCAGTACATAGAGCCTCACCTTCATTCTTTTCTCATTATCAGCAAATATTAAGTATTTTATATCAAGTGCAGCATAACCAACATCAGGGCACACCAGTTGCACTTCATAACATGACTGGTCAAAATCAACACTTATAGGTGGTTGGAGAATAAAAGGTAGAACTTCCTTTTGTCTACCTGAAAAGAAGGGATTTAAAGCCAAATCTGCCATATCTCTTAACCATTCTAGAATATTTTGCATTCGAGCGCCTTATCCCATCTGTTGCAGCAACTYGGAGCCTGCTCCATCTGCTCTGCTTTGTGCAGGGTACTGCCCTGGAAACACACCCGAGCTCCATCTCGCACATCTTTGCGCTGAGTTTAAAACAATTTCATCTCACCCAAAGGCAGGTGAAATAAGGGGGATTTATCTCAGATTTTAGGTTTCAACTGTCAAGCCTGATTACTAGAAAAAATTGTTAGTAGTTGACATTTATAAACCAGCAGCTAGTAGACCCCTTGGCTGGCAAGGATGTGTTCTGTGCCARCCTTCATAATGACATCCGATAGATTTAAAATGACAAGTGTCTTTAAATTCTGTTCTCCTTTTAATTAAGTTTAACCCAACGTTTGGAAAATCAGCAGCACCACATCCTTGTACGTGTTGTTTCTATTATAAAGTGTGCAAGTGCCTCATTTCTGCAAGGGCGGCACTTCAGTGCTACATGTAAAGTGCCTCATAAGCTCACCAGAAAAGAAAACCCTCTCCAAACACACTCCTGAATCCACAMGAACGTGTTCACAATCAGTAACGTGGACAGAAGCGTGGCTCGCAAGACAGCGTAAATAATGGCACCACGTCGAGCAGCAGAAAGAAAGCAATTGTTTGCTGGACTGCTTAAAATATCAAATCAATCAAGTATTATAAATAACCAAATACCACAYACTTTCCCTTTCACAATATATATTGTTCACTCTAGATTGAAGAATAAGGGTCTTAATACTCACTCATTTTCCCTCTGCTCAGAAAACTGTTGAAGGCAACAAGACAAAGTTCTGTAATTTCCTGCAGATATGTCCACCACTCAAGTCACTTGGATGGTCTTGCAGAGGCCCCTGCAARGACCTCTGCTCCTCCAGCCTTCCCSAGCACAGACRTATTTATGGGCCCTGACTTAATGTCTCCATTAGTTGCACCCACAAATCACAGCTGACCCCAGTTTTGCACCTCCAACACCCCTGATGACCAAAACCTGAGCTCCGAGGGTTCCCAAACCAGCAGATCAAGAGAGCACAGGTTCAAGATAACTCTTATCCATTATAATTATCTGGTGCTACTCTCACAGAAAGTTTGTAACAACTGTACCCAAAAGAAATTCATTTGAATATTACATTAAAGAACCTGAGAGCACATCTTCAATGCAGAAAAATCCAAAATACCTTGTCAAGGAAAGAGCTGCTATAAAATGTCATACACAAAAGACAACAACCCAGCCTTACGCATCACCTTTACAACTCAGTAATTATTCTTCACCTTTGATTTTGTTTTCATTACACAGTTTCATGACAGAATGGCCAGAATAAGCACCTTGACAAAAGCTTCCTGGGCACCTTAGTTCAGTTCTGATTGCACCGCAGCACTGTRTGGAGACTGATCCGTGCAAGCCAGGCCGGGGCCTCGGACCAGGTTTGGCTTGGGCTTTTCACCTCAGCCTTCCCCCAAACACAGAGCTGTGGGGAAGAGCCTTCCACGAGGAGGGAGCCAGCAAAGCTACTTGTACCACCTACAAAAAGGTAAAACACCTACAAGAAAGAGCAGCACTTAAGGAGCAAAATCAATTTGTATACAAGGCAATTAAGTTTCATTTACAGCAGCTTGTTACCCAAGTAGTGCCAACAGTGTTTATTAATTAAAGGTGTTTTTTCATCCTTCGCTCCTTTGTGAAGAAAGTGAGAATTAGCCTACTGCTTCCTGGGAATTACAGTTTTCTAATCATTTAGAAAATGAAGGTGACTGGCTCTGCCACCTGCTTGCCCCGCAAACATTCTGCCACCAGCCATCCTGACAGCTCTCTTTCATACTGCATATACATTACTTACAATATTTCTGTCCTGGTTTTGAATTATTTTGAACATCAACCTAAACCGGTGCTGGGTGTTCTTTTAAAGCGACTCTGCTTTTGCTCTCAAAAGAACATGTTGTTTCATTCCCCTAAAGAAGCTTGGAACATCAAGGAAAATAACATCAAGTGATAGTGGGTTCAAACATATTTCTAATCTTTACAACCCTTCAGTACTTACATTAAAAAAGGCATAATTTATTTCTGATGAAACAGAGTTGCTCAGCTTTCTGCTAATAGGATCCTCAGGGCAAAAAGGGTAGGAAAAGCAGGGATAAGAGAACAGAGCTCCATTTTGCTGGGGTTTTTTTTTTTGCGATACTGGAAATAATAAATTAATAATAGTGTTTACTCTGATTATCATTGATTTAGGATAAATTGTTCTCATTTAGCAAAATGGGGAAATGAAATCCAGTGCCCAAGGGACAGCGAATATAATCCCATGCCAAAGGCTACAATTGCAGATACATTTCCAGACCTATTCCGAATTCCTGGATTAATTCCAGGCACTGCTGCCGGGCGGGAGGCTGCGAGTCCAGTGCCATTTCCCAGGTTAATGATGCAGGTTGGGGCTCCCCCGGCTGCCGCCTCTCTCCTTGTCCTCCCGTCTCCTCCCACTTGCCATGAAACCGTTTCTCTTCTCATCCCTGGCGGGTCAGCGACATCCAGTTCCTCCTCCCTGGYGCAGGAGCGGCGGGCACAGCTCCTGCTCAGCAGTGCACCTGGGTTTTGACACCGTTCACACAAAATCCTTTTTTCAACTCGTCAATTCTCGCTCCAAAAGTAAAACGCAACAARCACCCTTTAAACAGCACTCTGTCCTTCTGTTTCTAACAAAGCGACACTTCYCAGAGAAAGCACCATGAAAGCCACTGCGACATTGTTCTTTAAGCTAAGAAGAGAGCCGKTACTAAGTGTAATATTAAAGGGTTTTCAGCTCTTCCAAGTGTTGTATTATCATCTTACTCTATTCTTGAAAGCACCGGTGGCACGCGGCACAGGCTCCAGGCTAGCCGAGCTCGTCCTCCTGTGGAGACTTCACCATTTATTACCACTCATTAAATTTTAATTTTATAGAGCATCTTTAAAAGGTCATTTTTTTTCCATGAGGAATATTGAGGCCAATATTACTGGCTAGTTAACTGCTTTGAAAACACAAATCTTCATAGATTGGTTGTTTTGAATTATTGAAGATAAAGAATAAATCTGATTATTTTAGGTTTTTTTTTTCAATTACTGTATTATGAGATGTTATCTTAATGTAATAGTTACTGCTTTCATAGAAASAGTATTTGTTGAACAAGTTGGAAAAAAAGGAATCTGTCTGCACACGCTACCACGAGAATCTTCATCTAAATCCTTAAATACCCATTTCTCAGRATTTCCAGATCAATTTATTAAGGTATTTAAATAGAAGTTTATTACTCTGTTTTTAGCTAAAAAGCTTTTCCGGTCTTACCCAGCACTAGTTAGCAAGAAGCAGGTGGAGATTTACTTTACAACAGTGCAAGGAAAATGCTCAAGACAAGTCCTATCACACTCTAGCCCTTGCCACAATTTAAATTTCAGAAGAAAAGGGTAATACCACCAAGATGAAAGGACAAGCAAAGAAAAAAATGAAGAAACAGACAAATTCTACTGTCAAATGGGAATATCTTTACAGGTAACTCAAACCAGACATTTTGAAAATAATAGMGTGACAAACAAAAACCATAGTACAGTGCAACAAGATGCAGATTTTATCTGCAGATTACATTAAAACACAGAACAAGTTTTTTTTCTAAAATACCTTCTTGAGACCACAGAGTTTGGTTAAGCTACAGGGCATACTTGCAGGCATTTATATAACCTATTGCCATTATTTATTATCCGCACCAGACAACTTGGTTAATTTTTAAATATCACGTTACACCATCACACAAGGTTTCTGCAGTAGGGACGATTGACATTCTGGTAACAAATGACAGCAACAGCCTTCACATAATGCATGGTAAAATTATACGCAACTACCCTGAAAACTTAGAGTAGAAACTTGAGTAGAATCAGAGCAGAAATTTGACTAAGATAGGCTGCAGTCCCTGACATCTCCTAACTTATTGTCCAAGAAAACTCAGGATGACTGGTACTCACAACGTGGCTTTTGGGAGTGCCCTCCCATGCAAAACTTCTACTTGTCTGTGCAAAGCCACCAACACGCGCAGATAAATAATATAATTTACAGATTTTTCTCTGAACTCGTGTTCTCCACACATACATTTGTTTTCTCTGAAGTTCTTGCAGGAAGCCTGCTCTCTATAGGCAGTAATTCCTCTACAGGATCAGGTTTGAAGAAAGAGAGAGCAAAGGCTCTGAAAAACACTATTTCCGCAATAGCCTCTATACACGGAAAATAACAAAACCGCAGGAACACTGTGAGGTCCCCCGAGCTTTTGTTCACAGTGTTTTCTGATGGCCTTTCCAATTACTTTCATATTTTCCTTTAAACACATACTTTTATAGGTCTTTTTTTTTCCCTAACCAGGACAGCTGGTTGTATACAGTAAAGGAATAAGGAGTAACAATTTACATCAGGAAGCAAAATATCCTTTAGGATGCAGTTTGCAAACTCAACCTTGTTTGCTGTCTTCTGCCTATTTTTTAAATAATGCACAAATCAACTCCAGTACCATGGAAATAATCAACAGAGAATCAAAACCTGGAGCTTCTACTAGAGCACAAATCAAAAGCTGTTGGAAACCAACAGCTGGAGCCTGTCTCATTATTTCACTCCGCTTTGATGTGCTTTTCAGCCAAGTATCTTACAGAATTACTTGCAGATATGTCTATCTACAAATTCTACATTGCTTACACATTATAGTTTCCAACAGAGATAAATACTGTAACTGAGTTCTCATTTTCAAAAAAAAAATTTTTTTTCCTCATCTTCCATTAAGCACAAAATCCTGTAAATAGTGGAATGGAAAATCAGCTGCATCTTATAAAAGAATCAAGTTTGTTATTGACTTTGAGCTGCTAGTTTCCATTAGATTATCCATCATGCTTTTATTATGTGATCAACTGCCTAATTAATTTTGTACTCGCGTATTTCGACAGAATACTGGATGTTTCAAGGGGGTTTACTACAATCCTGCACCTGCGGCCTCAGAGATTTAGACAGCTCTCTATCATAAGTTTATACTGGAAGTTTATCCCCGTCAGCTGGGGTAGAGATCCAGCTATTGAGTCTGTTGAAATAGAGCAGTATTTAATTTCTGAGGCACTAGAAAATTTGCATGTGTGGCATGTGTCTTTGGACTTTAATCAGATCMAAGTCACTCAGAGATATTAAGAGAGTTAGATACAATATTTTGCTTAGACAGTTTTAGTGGATAAATCAGACAGTGTTTTGATTTTCCCTGCTTATCTGGTAATATGAACAGATGCAATCATGCTATTGTATAATGAATGTTGATTGCCAACAGTATTTGATTTTGCAACCATTCTGTGGTGATAATTAAAGATAACTTGATATCCTATACAGTGATAATTAAAGATTGTTTTGTGTCCTTTATTGTATAAATAAATGCCATAGTGAATGAATGGCTCTCTATTACTTATTATTTTTCAGTCTGGTATATATTTCAAAGTGAAAAAGCCACAAGAGTTGAGATAACAGAAATACTCAGATGGAAATGAAAGTCTGGATCCCAAAATTTGTGGTACTTGTCTTTTTCCCATGTGTGATGCTTACGTTGAGCAAAACTGACTACTTAGCAATATAGCTAAAYAGGTAGAGCTGTGGAAAGCACCCGGGTACCCAGTGACTACGCTGAGCCTGCTTCAAAGGCTGCCGTAGCCCAAAGCATCTTTTCCCTTGAGCGCCAATGCATTCCGATGGCTTTAGATTATGGATACACCATGTGGCAGACCTATCTACATTTACTATACCCTTCAGAAATATGAGGAAAGAAACATAAATGCATTTGAACTATTCTGCTTGGCACATTTTACACATGACCTTTGCTATTTTGGCCATAAACAAATGCCCAAGCTAACCCATAAACACAAGATGAGAGTTGAGACAGGAGTGCTTCTCAGCAGTAACACAGTGGAAGAAGGCGTTAAGTTCAGACACTGGAGCGTTTCTTAGGCATCCTGCCCGCAGAGCTCTCCTCCTGCAGCACCGCAGTGCCGGACGGCACAGGAGCTGCTGCTCTGCTCGTGCCTGGTGAGGTCGCTGCAAAGWGATGCGAGGTGACACCGAAACGCGTCCTTACCCCCTTGACCCAGCCACGCGTGCACGGCRCTGCCTCTGGACCCTCTCCATTCCCCGTGGGCTCAGCAGGCAAAAATGGTAAAGAATCTGAAATGCCCTYGCTCCCACAATCAAGCCTTTTGCGACTATCTCTAGACTGAATTTCCTAACATTTAGAGCCTCTCTTTTTGCCCTGCCTCAGCAGCAGACAAGCCTGAGCCCGGGAGCCATCAAACTCGCGGCTTGCAAAGTGCTCTATGCCAATTCGAATCCCAACAAGAAAGTTGGCTTTGGGTCAGCAGTACAATTGATCTAGATAAACAGGCATGAGCCACAACCAGCATCACAGCTCAGTATATCACATAAAACCTTAATAACATTTACTTACCAACTGTCCTGGCCCCCAAACATGCAAAAACTTTACATTTTTCTTATGTTACCGCTAATTCAGTGCTCTTCATTCCTCATGTGAGCTTAGTCACCAACTGTGCTGCAAGTGATAGTCACTTTTTCCCTAAAGAACCCCTGCAAGACAAACTCATACGCAGTCTCCTCTGGATCTTTGATAATTTGAAGCTGATAATTATTTCTGTTTTTTTTTCACCAAGTAAGAGAAAGATAACTATGCCTCTGATTCATTTCCACTATGTGTCACTGCATATGTCACAAAGAGCAGCTTCCTGCAAGCTACGAAAGCATTTCTGCTGGTTTTCTTCTTATGACTTTTCCTTCCAATTTATGAGGTTACCTGTTGAGGAATTTTTATGATATCATCTACCTCCTGCAGAGGCTACCACCTAAGCCTTGATTAGTTCATAGGAGATCAAACTGCCTAACAAGTTACTGTCAGCTGTGGTTTTAAGACTAGAACTAGATTGAGTTTATTACCTACCTACATCAATCCTTTCATGTATAAAGGACAAAAAAAAAAAGAGATTTTAAAGAGATTTTACAAAAAGAAAAATAAAAAGCTTTCAGGCCTGAAAGCTCAACTAACTAATCTAGAAATTCTCACCTCAAGAGTGAGATGCCATTAATGATTATGTTATCAAAACCCCAAGGCGGCATTTAAAATATTCCAGTCGTTTTTGGTCACAAAAATAGAAACGTTCYGCAATATGGCATCTGCTCACCATTAGCTTAGCAAAGGATGGGGAAATGATTTGCAGTTCTGAGAGGACAGAAACAATATCTACATACACGATATTGATCTTTTCCCAGTGCTGAAATCGATTTGGGTAGTTTTGGAGAAGCTCTCTTACAACAGAAGCAACACTAGACTAACGTTTTTAAAAATRTCTTTATGACATTATTTTGTACAACACTCAAGACACTGCATAAAATTCCTGATACCTGTCAAGAACTAAAACCTTTTCTGTATTGTCCCTCTAATGCCCCCCCCCCCCTTTTTTTTTTCCTCCTCCCACCTCCTCTCTCCATTTTACCTTCTGCTCTTTAGGTCCAGGAAATGCAGATCAACTAAATCTACTCAGGGGAAGATCTTTTTGAAAAGTAAAGGCTTGTGCTTAAGTTTCATGGGGCACTTCACTTGTTTGGACTCACTTCACACGACCTTCTCACTCATGGCTGGGTCTGAAAGGGTAAGCACAGCGCATCTTACACTGCTTAACTGTTTTAACTTTTGTTACGGGCTCCATCGGGRACGTTGGTTTTTTCAGGCCATCAACCCAACTGAAACAGCTGGACTAAGTCTGCCCTTCAAAAAGCACCCAGGGTAGGAAGCAACAGCTATGGCTACAGTTTCCACAGTTGCAAAGGAAAAGGTCTAATGAACCAAAAATTCATATAAGAATGACATATATAAGAATGCAAAGCAAAACCTGTGAGGTAAACAGCACCTCATATTTTAGTGGTAAAGTAATCCYCCTTAATCTTGCTGTGTAAGCCCACTAAGTTTTGAGATAAGCCATGACATTAGGCATAGATATTAAAATATACTTCGTAAGTACGGGCATCTCAGGAGACAATATGACTTAAACACATTGCTGGGTCACATCCCTCCTGCATCTTCTTTATTACTGTCAATACTAATTATCATACAAACTCAGATCAGTATTGCCAGCATTTGCGTGACTAACAGCCTGAATGAAAAACTTTTGTAGCAACAAACACACAAACGGAGAGCAGAATCAGAGACAAAACACGGTCATGCTCGTTTTGCCATCTATAACCTTAAYACATCAAAAGCAACGCTTACAATAACAATCAAAGGAGGGTAGATTCCCATCAGTGCTTATGCTGCTATTCCTGACAAACGCCTGCAGTCTGAAGAAGGTTCCTCCAATGAAGAAAAGTTATGGTTAAGTATCAAAACCTTTTCAGTCAGAGAGAATGACCAAATCAAACAGAGAACACAAGCGGAAAGTCGGCTTACAAAATGGGAGAATTAAAGATTTGGTGAAATATTTGTGCATCTAAKAGCCATTTACCAACTTTTTCCTTGTTAAGATAAACGTTTAGTTTCCATTTGCCCTCTTGGGAGCCAACAAGAGCCTTGTTGCTTAGAAAACAAAGCAATATCCCTTAATATGGCAGACTTCAATACAACCGCTGAGAGAAGGTGTTTAGGCTTCTTGGTTGAGCAAAACCCTCAGACTTTTTCAAAGAAGAATTTGTTTAGCAAAGCAAAAGAACATGATCATATCCTATTCCTACCCCAACACTCAAGACCTCTGAGAAGCCCAGAGGTGGTTCCAGCCCTACAGACCCTTGTGGTCTCCGCTCACAGTTGGTCTCCCTGCCGTGCAGATCCTGAATCCGCATGAACGGGCCAGGCTGGAGCGCAGCCTCACACAGGCCTGGGCCACTCCAGATGGGCTGGCCGGCCTTGCCAGAAGCCTTGCCCAGCACACCAGATCATTCTAGACTTCTGTTCAAAAACTGTGCAGTCAATACTGCATCTAATTCAAGATGATAATGGCATGTGGCTCTGCTCTAATATCACTGCCATTTTTGGCGGAGTGCAAGGGGATTTTCTTTAGTACAGCCCTGCAGTTGCTACTGAAAAGGAAGAGTGAACATTAATGAGTTTTCAGTGAAGACGACCTATTCAAAATGGAAGTCCTGCTATTTGACATTCAGTGTAAGTGGGCTAAATGATGTAGTATTAGTCACAGAAGTTTAAAGGTCTAACGAGATGGCAAAACATTATTAATTCAAAATCCTTTTAAGTTTGAAAAGTATGGCCACAGAGGTCTTTTGACCTGCCTTCCTCTCTCTCTTTTTTGGTTTCAGAATACCTAATTGTGAATCAATCCTTAATAATCTTTTAAATCATGCGAAACTGAACTGCAGAAGATTGCCAGCAGAGTATTTTCTACAGCTGCATCAAAGAACAGATAAAAATGAAATCTTTGCAGAAAATTAAAATTTTCATCACAATCCAACAATTTCCTGGTGATATTAGATTATCAAAGAGCAAATTACTGAAATTTTCATATTCCTCTAAGGAAGAGATGGGCATTACAACAACTGGTCTGTCGCCCTCAAACCATTTTTCCATTTTTGAGGGCATTTGGAATAACTTGTACTTAACAAGAAGTCAGGCTACTTAAAAAACTCCACGCACTACTTTACCAATGACAGAGAGAAAATGGCATCACAGAGCATCTGCTGGGACCACATCCTCGCTTAACATTAAACAAGAACAAGAATTATAGAATAATCAAGGTTGAAAGGGAGTTCTGGAGTCTGGCCCAGCTCCCACTCAAAGCAGGTCTAGTTGAACAAAGTCAAGTCTTGAACTTGCTCGTTCTCCAAGGATGCACAGACCCAGCTAGCTCTCTAGAGCTGCTGCTGGCACAGAGGCAGACTCAACACAAGCAGGCCGGAGGATGGGACTGGTGAAGTCCCTAAAACACAAGCAGAGGAAATGATTGCACGTGCCCTGAAGAGTGTCGCCACTTTCAGTCATCTGTGCTGGGTTCAACAGAAAATCAGCCCAGCAAAAAGTCTTACCAATGCTGGGTATGTATGCCAACTTATCTACAACCATATTAACGCATAAAAGTATTTATCAAAATAATTCATCAGCTGACAGCACGCAACACATCAGATTCAACTTAGTGCAATCAGTAAAGCTACGAGGTAACTCATCAGAAAATAAAGCTCATGCCAAGGTAAGGTACAAAAAAAAAAAARARAWWTTWYAYMTSYKYYWCAMWWWYWCYYYKYRSMKSYKYKYKSWGRGRGARAAAAARARAAAAAAATCAAAAAGCARCAGATCTCGACTTAGTAGTGCACAGAATCGTGCAGTACTAATCCAATGCACACCAGTAACACTCTGGTATGCACATTTGGTATAACTTTACAGGGCAATGAAAAGAGCAATGAAAACAAAATCTGTGAACTACAGCATATTTTTACAGTCTAACAGAACCTTGGAGCAACGTGTGCAACCAATCCAAA
The DNA here is from genome assembly GCF_003342845.1 of Nothoprocta perdicaria. NCBI lineage: Eukaryota > Metazoa > Chordata > Aves > Tinamiformes > Tinamidae > Nothoprocta > Nothoprocta perdicaria. The sequence goes on from NW_020455754.1 coordinate 1,035,576, forward strand.
TGATTTTAAAAGATGTCATTTAAAGAATGACATGTTTAAGCAGCAAGAAAAAGGTGGTTTCTACAAAGAAAAAGACAGCTTCTGAAGATGAAGTGGAATCCCATCAAACAAAATAGAAAAGTCAAGGAACTGACAAGTCAAATCTAAATCTACAAAGTTTTTTTTTTTTTTTTTTTTTTTTTTAAATAAGTCTTCAGCAACAACCTGCTAAAGGTGTAAGAACTAATAATGAAAGCTTTTCAAACACATCAGGAGCACTGAGCTTGCCAACCAGTCCTCGGCACTGATAGACAATCATGTTTTAATAGGAGTGCTCAAGGGCTCAAAGCCACAACAGAAAGCTAACCAGATAGTTCATAGTGCTGCTGCTCTCTCAAAAACTCAATAAAGTTCTATACTAGAGCCTTTCTTTACATAGTAAGTCCAAGAAAGCATCTCAAAAGGAAGTGCCAGCAGAAAGCATTTAGAATACATCGACAAAATGAAAAGTAAAGAAATTGCCCGCACCAAGGCAACCAACAGTCCTACAGGAGCCAGACGTGAATTGCTGATTTACTGCTGCTGCGAGCAGTGGCACGTGACCCAGCACTTCCAATTGTTTTGGAATCCGTAGGATAGGAGATGGGGTCTTTGATATCAGGCCTTTTTTTAAGAAGCGGATCAAGAGGCTCGGAAAAAATCCACATCTATAAGCAACAAATGAAATAAACTGATGTAAAATTAGAATAAAAGCTGATACAGTCAGAAATACAACATAAGAAAAAGTTAAGACGAGGTCTTAACTCTATAACTTCTTTATAGGAGCAAGTATTCACATACAGAAATTTTTTTATAGAAAATGGTGTTAGTATAATAGTATAAATAGTATATAGTATAAAAATAGTATAAATAGTATATTTTCTATCGAAAATATATAAGTATTCACATATACAAAATATTCATTATTTTTTTATCACTAATTTTATTTTTCTCCTGTTGCTATTTGTTCCAGTTGTGCCTTTTTCTCATTCTCTTCCAGGTCTATGCTCTTCTAAGTCCCTACTCTTAGCCRGTATATCTAATCAATCCATTTGTCTCATTCATGACAACTACTACAAACATATATTACAAATTTCCTAAACATTTCTAAGATTTTTGTTCTACTTTCCTTTCAGTTCACCKACATAACCTGATGCTAGAGTGACCTGAAATTATTTATTTACTGCAGCTAACTTCACCACAGAGAAATAAGTTACGCAAACTCTCTTTTTCTATGAGTTTCTGTGACAAGTGAATTAAATCTCCTAATCATTTAAAAGTTGCTAAGCCCCTAAATCAAGGAGTTACTGTAAGAAATAAAAGGCTGCTGAATGCTGATGACTTTCAATCAGCCTATCTATATTCATGCATATTTTAAATCAGTTTTATACTTTACATTCTATTTCCCTCAATTATAGAGCAGATCCAAATGTAATTATGAAGTATTAAAAACTCAAGTACTGTGGTATACAAAGTAGCTTTGCCTCCAATCTTCACTTACTTTTCAGGCTATTTTCTCCATCCGCCAAAAGATAACTGGACATGGACACATATTTGATATTCCAACATTTGAATTTTAACTCTTTCTATATACTTGGTGAGCAACATTCATTTATTTTTTAAAGGAGAAGGAATTTCAATGGTTGAAAGACTGGTTGAAACCAGTAGGATCAACACACACTAAAAAGCAACAAATTAAGCTTGTCAGTGTCACAGCTGAAAGAATATGGATTTTTTTTTCAAATATTAAAATTGAAGATTAGAAAACACTGCTTCATTCCTATTCTGACAAGGACAGTCTTCTTTAGCCTTCATGAAGTGAAACGTTGCAGCACTCTCAAATACGCTCTAATCGTATGAACTCATCTTTCCACTCACCATTATCCTCCTAACTTTCATATTCTCAGCATCTCTTTCCCCTGACATGTTCCCAATTCAGTTTTCTCAGAGTTGATCCTAACGTAACTTTTCCTACAGGTAGCATCACCAATTCTGTTTGTAAGAAACAGCACGTTAAACAACTGATAATCTTTTGGTCAGTCAAGGATTTATGTTCTCATGTTCTCCACTTCTTTTCCCTTCCTTCCTCATGATATATATTTTCCAAATTACATTTTATTTTTCTTGATACTAACGTGAGAAAATCTTTTCCCTTTTCCTCATCTTACCTTCAAGTTCTGTAACTTAGTACTCATAAAACAAGTGCAAATTATCTGAGCATCCCCGACATGGTCACGTTTGCCCTGTGGTAAACAGACCAATGCCAATTACACTGCACAAGTCAATGACACCCAGACTATACTTTGAACCAAATCTTCCAATCTTCAAGGGGTTTTCTGAGAGTCAGGGGGTAGATTTTGGAGGAAAATTTATGTCCCTGACATACATTTTTCCTTCCTTTAGAGCTTCTTCCTTCTGCGCTTTTTTATAATCATTCACATTTACAAAAGGTGGCTCCTACAAACTGCAAGCTATTTAACACAAATGTTCCTAACACTTTTTTCCCCCAGCATACCCAAGCACACACATAAAACCCCCACAGCGACAGACACCACAGCTCCTACAATTAGACYGAGCGCCCTGGACAGAGCTCTGCCAGCGCTGCAGCCCGCGAGGCCGCTAACACTGACCACAATCCTTCTCCAATGGTCTTAAATATTTATACGATTCACAGAATATGGAATTTAAACATACAAAAGACTCCTTGYCGTGTAGAGCAGCCAAGGCGAGAGGATTTGTCGCTTGGCTACAGGGTATGTGCTCAGCACCTCCAAAGAGCAGCGCTGACTGACAGCTGGTTCCTTCCTGCTTCACTTGCCTTTCTCAGCACTAATCCAGCGGCAGCATTAACAGGCACTGGCTGGAGGTGATGAGCTATTTTGGGGCTCTGCTCTCCCACCATGTGACCCAGAACACAAAGGAGAGTCCRGAGGGCACATTTTAGCCGTATGTTTGTAGAGCTCATTATAAAGCTCCACTTTCACAAAGAGGAGGAACAATATAACCATTTTCTCTTCAAACAAGAATACTTTCTAACTCCAAACAAAGCTGGTGGCTGTTCTGTCCCACTGCACAAACCATGTGTTATTTACAGAACTTTCTCRCCAAAAGGTACCCAAATTTGAAATAGCTACAAGAAAACAACAAACAAACAAACAGAAAAACACTAACAGCTTTCTACTTCTGTTTTTAATTACTGAAAATGTAGACAATCAGTTTCCCCTTTTCTAAGGTAGATAACCAGTTTCCCCTTTTSTTTTTAGGGTTCATAAACCCAGTAAGTGAAGCTCTCTGAGGAGAAACAGGTATTTTATAGTGCAAAATAATCAGCATAAGACCTGTGTAGTCCTACTTTGCTATCCATCCTACCAAGCAAGCATTTTCTCCTGTCTGTTCTTGACTTGATTCATATAATACTTCCTTCTTGGGAACTACTTCATAGCAGATACCGAACACTCAATAACTTTATAGTAGATAGGAACACAGCCAGCAAAAACCAACACATCATCTTAAGTTTCATACTCACTMATCATATTAAAACTCTAACCTGCTTTTTGTTTCCTGAGTTTTAGCTCTCAAATAATAACTTTCTACTGTTTGYTTCGCTTGACCACCCTTGCTCCTGAGCCAATACGTTCTTTCCTACTCTTCCCAACAAGTTCCTGCAATGGTTCAATGTCACAGCCCCATCCCTCAGAGTAAGTTTCATCTTCTACAGTCTCACAAGATGAAGATGAATCCATCCTGTCTCATCAAGGAGAACTAGCCATCGATTTGTGCATCAAATACCTTTAAAAATGAGAATTGCGGTTTAGGCACAACAGAGGCAAACGGCATTTCTTTAACGACTGAGAAGACAGCTGGGCTATGAGCTTTCTCACCACACCTTGTAACAGATGAAGGCAAAATGGTTGCTCAAGAGCAGTGGGTCTACAAGTGCCTTAAAATCCATAACGATGGAAGATAAAAAACAAAACATCTGTCCCCCAGTAGGGCAGAACGCCTTGCAGGGAGCTGCAGTCTCAATCTGGCTCTACGTTTTAAGGCAAGGCTGCAGCTGCCTGCTGCACACTGAGACAGCCGACCGTTCAACCAGCACTGACCATCTCTCCTCAACTTACACTGTATACTAAATGTATCTTCTCCAAGTGCTTTAGGAAGAGCTTCTGAACTACATAGTAATGAACTCACATGAAATATACAGAAGRTTGTCATTATCACTACCTGACCTATCAGTAAATGTTTTTTTTTTCCCCAAATACCTGGCTTATAGTCTTACATTTGTGCATTATGACATCATGACATTTTTATTCTATAATGAAAAAATAACATCTGTGCCTCACCACAAACTCTGGTAGAAGAGTTTTAAAATTTCCTCCAAGTAACATAGGTCTCACTAAATTGAATGTGTAAGCAGGACAGAACTAAGAAATGCAAGAAAATGTCTAGGATTTGATATAAAAGGCTAATTAGACATAAAAATATGTTGACTAACATCATATGTTCTCATTTTAAATATACCCTAACAAACGTACTATTATTTTATTACATGACTATTTTTGATAGCTTTTACATATATGCAAGTTGCCTGAAAAAAAAATATTGTCTAGATCTCAGACTGTCTATTCAGGGAACACTGAGAAAACCTCTTAGGTCCAGAGCACAGGTCCTTCCATCAGAARGAGCACAGGAGAAAAGGAATGAGAGCAAACAAACCATTTTGAGCCTCCCTATGGAATGCACAGGTATGAGCTCTACAGCTCTTAAAAATGACTCTGCTTGACTTATCATTCCTTTTAAAAAAATCTATGGGCTATCTCCTGTCTTGATTCTTTCTAAGTTATCGTAGAAAAGGTGCTTCTCATAAAACTTGATTTTGTTTTTCTTTAATTGTCTACCACTGCCTCAGTAATCATTAGCAAAACAGCTTCGTGTTTAGTATTCACAAAAGGAGGGTGAGTTTTCAGTTCCTGCCCCAGGCCATGAGTGAGCTTAAAGACAACAGAGATGGTTAACTATCCAGTAGAAACCTATCAGAAATTGTTTTCCAAGTTTTCCTTCACCGCATCTTATACTCAGGTTGCTCATTTAGGAGCAAACCTTCAGAAGAGCCTTGAATATTCATAAAACCAATTCTTGCTGACTGGCTTAATACTTCTTTTCTAAAACAGTCACTAGTGTGAAGTGATACGTGYAGACCCACTAAGCAAAGCTGGACTCAAAAAGCAACCCCCCGAGCCTCTTGAGCTGTTTCCAGCCTGCAGCCTGCCTTGCTTCTGGTTTCTATGAAGGGCCGAGGCGGCTATAATCATCTAGTGTTAGCCTTCAGAACTAACAAGTATAAAATTACTATTTATTGCCAGTTGTAAGGCAAATTAAAGCAGAGAAAAAAGCAGGCTCAATCTAAATAAAACATCTTTTCAGGTTTTGTACACTTTATCTCTTTAAGGAGGATATATTTGARTTTAGGATGATTTAGGGAAAGAATTAAACAGAATACCTAGGACAGTTTGTCTCTACTTTCAAGAGGCAACATGAAAACATGAAACAAAGACTCACTTTTTTTTTGTATGTTTTTTACATATATTGTAAAATGATGGGAACTATTCCCAAGTCAAAAGGAGAGCCCAAATTCTATGCTGGCTGATCCATTTCTACACTGGCCGTCTTTTCTTACAGGATTAGTGTTCTGCATTGTCTCAAGCAAGAAGCGGACAAAAAGCAAGTCCGTTCCTACAGCAAAAGCTCGTTTTCCACAGCACTTCTCCCAGCACAGAAACTGTGTTWGGGATGCAAGGGTAAAGGCAAGAAGAAAGCATGTGTTATACTTGTTGCTATACATATACACAGATGTAAAAAGGCAAAACACAGAAAWTTTTTTTTTCATTATTGTATTCGTAAAATGACCAGAATAGGAAGTAACAAGAATATTCTATTGAAGTCTGCCTAGTAAAAAATTCCAGCCCCAACTCATTACGGTTCAGCTCTCTGAATTCCCAGCTTCAAGGTTCTTATCTAAATTGTACCCTAAAGACAATAATTTGGAACCTTGTGATTAGTTATGTATTTGTTCTCTTCTTTCACTAAAAAGAAATTAGAGGCATCTAAATTGCATTAAAAGCTGTATTCATTCTGCTTGTTAGAAGATAAAATAATGATACCTCCAAATACTCCCTATCATTCATTCTCAGAAGTTCAAGGTCAGCTTTTAAAGCAAACATTTTATTTTGAACAAATTTCTGTATAATATATGACTTAGGCATCCAAATGAATACTTCTTACCAGAAGAGCTATCTGATTTTATGTATATATGGTCTTTAAGTAACACATAGAGAGGAATTATGATCTTATAATTACAAAAATGAGACACCACAAGGTTTTTGATGCTCTTTCTCAGCCTAGCACTTACTGCTGAGATGACCTTCTCCCACCTTCTCAGTGACTGTTTCTCCACCTGCCCAAAGGAGAGTTTCCCTCAAGACCTCAACGTATCTTCTACAGCTAGGACGAGGGATACTATGATGGTTAATAAATGAAGATCAAAACGAGATTTAGAAGGCTAATACCATAAAGATCCAGCTTTTCCCCCTCTGTGAGGGTAAAAGTAAGTTTCATCTTCTTRTATCTCCTAGGTACAACTTAGAAATAACCCTAAACACTGCATCTGGAGAGAGCATAGAGACTGCTGAAATCAAAGATGGGCTGTGGGCAGCCTGCAAAAGCAAAGGCATCATGTAGTATACAAACTCCTCTGACATGCTACAGGTCAAAGATTAGGGAGAGTGAAATTTGGAAACAAGACAAACTAATTCAGAGTAACACTGGATGGGATATAGGGAGTCTTTCTCCCCCAGATAACAGGGAGGGGAAGTAGCAAAGCTGACAAGACAAAGGAGAAATAGAGGGAGCAAAAACACACCTCGTGTTCATCAATCAAGTCTACCAAGAGTCACTGCATCACACTGGAATTTGGTATTCAGAGCAGTGAGGATGGATACCGTGTCCTGGATGATATACGCAAAACTCATCAACTACGCTKTAAGTTGGACAAACTGAGTTATTAGATGGTCTTTTTGGTAAATTTTCTCCTCTCCCGGAACTGCTTACATCTCAAATATGTTCCAGAAGCACTTTTTATGTAAAATACAATTCTCATGCTCTTAAAAATGCCAGCGTATTAACAGTTTTACCAGGAACCTATTAAGCTCCCAAAGCAAGGGAGCTAAAACTTCCTACAGCTTCTGATAGTTTTACAGGGAATACAATATTCAGATGTCTTCCAACAAGGTTGAAATATTTCTGCAGGGCCAGCCTTTCATAATGCTCAACTCCCTACTTCAGCCATCGAGCCTCTTAATCACTCAGTGCCCTTCCTTTTAMGTACTCGAGTGAGGTAGGAAAAAGGCAGGTATAGGGACTGGTACTCCACTACGCATGTGCTCGAGACTCTTAGTGCCAAGATTGAATACAAAAAAATCAGTATAAAGCTGCAGAACACCATAAACCCTTTCTGCATATGTGCAAATATAGTTTCACCTCATCTCTGGGTGAGTGGTAAAAAAAGGCACTTAAGACAAGAGGAGAAGCCACTATCTTCAAGGTAGTTCTTATAAGAACGTGCTATTTCTTATTCAGATGCTGTGATAATAGAAAGGGATTCTTGTACACAGTTTAGTTACTCTAAGGTAAAGGTCTTAGGATCGAATAGGATAAAAGGTATTTTAAGGATAGTCAGTGACATGTTAACTGCAAGCTCTTTTGCAGATTTTAGTTTACAGTTTGTTTATATTTTTTTCCTTTAAATTATGCAGCTATTATATCAAGTGCAAGGTTTTTTTTTTTTTCAGATCTCCCTCTATTCTTCTGCAAATATTCCAAGAAGAATCAGACAACCTCTGATCTCTCAGATGACTTAGTTCTCTCCGTCTAAATCTGTACCAAAGAGAGAAGCATCTCCTATTTCCTCTTGCAATGAGTCAAAATACTTTATTCAAGATAAAGAATCCTTTTAGGTTTTTACCAAATCCTTTCCCTCTGAAACATTTTGACCTCATTTTCAGCTGGCTTCCTTTCCTATCCAAGAGATCTGCAAGCCTTAAGTGAACACTTGCTAAGCAAATCCCTTAGGCAAAACCCCTGTCTTCTGCTGTACCTCAGATGATGCTCAGCACCCAGTCTCCACTCACAGTGGACTAAAGCCTTCTCTCTCAAGCCCTGCATGGTACTCTTCAACATCACTTGGTGAGAGCACCTTTACAGCACAAAAATTTGCAGTTCTTCCACAGAATCAGTTAAAATGGCACTGATTTTTTTTGGCTGAACCAAATAAAAACTCTGCAGAATCATCTTTGGCTAATGCTGCCTAGTTAAAAACTACAGTTATTAAAACAAACAGCAGCAAGAGCTCTGCAAATAGAAAACCTATACCGAGAAGACAAACCTATTGTTCTTTTTCTCCCTGTGAAGCAGTGACATTTTAAGATGAAACRGCAATAAGGCTCCTGTCACCAGGCTGCAAGTAACTGCAAGTGGCAGGTGGACTACGACTCGGAGTTAGCCAAAATGCACCTAACACAAAAGGTTACAGGGGACTTTCGTCACCGTAATTAAGGAACTTTCCTTTCCCCCTCCACCCCAAGTGTTTTTTCTTTTATTTTCTTTTAAGGAAACATTCTCCTTGGTACTTTCTTCACTGTCTCACCCTCAAACTATTTTAATGTTTTCTAATCACTGTTAACGCTTMCAGGAGGAATCAATCTCACACTTTGTTCTCACAGAGAACGCAGCACAAGCTGGGCACCTAGTCACTAATTAGATTCCTATCGTAAAGTCTCATCGAGAACATTAGTGCTAGCTACATTTATGAGTAATGAGCTGGACTGACAAGGTGAATCAGACTTAAGACCCCACAGTGAGACATTTCCCATCCAACAGATTCGGTGTGGTACCATTTTCAGCACTACCCCACTAGGCTATTTGGACTATTCAGAGCAGGAATGCCAACAGCCATACTGAACACTGCTGCAAATCATAGCAGGGGTTTATGAAATTACTACTGAAAACAAACAGACAAACGTTTCATGGGGTTTCATGCATCTTGGAAGAGGTAGTTCCTCCCGATCAGGCAAAAATGCAAAATAAATATTCCCAGTCATAAAAGTACTAACTGTCATGTATATTCCCTTCCACTTTTAAGCTTCTTAAGTAGTCTCTATATTACAAAGCAAAGCCAAATTTCCCAGTCAACAAAATTGGTCCTTCATTTATTCAGTGAAAATTCTATGCTGGAGTTTCTTTATATAAGCAGAAAACTTCCACCAAAGCTGCTGTGTTCTTCTTCTAACTTGAAAAAAAGATAAATCCAATCCTATAACCAACCTTCCTGCCTCCTAACACCCTATTTGTATCTGAAGAACTGTAAGTTTCCTACACATGTGCAGTACTTAAGAGTCGCATCAGTGGAGCAAACGGCTGGACATGCAAAACCTGCATCCTTCCCAAGTCAAGTTTTGCAAATAACTCTGGGATAAGAGGATGGCTTTTCCCAGAAACAAAGGCACTTTACAATCATGCCCGGATGCAAGAAGGAAATGTCCCCTAATTGCTTTTCTGCACAACTCTGAGGCTCCTGAGAACACCCTTGGTTTTCCACTGCCCTGTGCTGCTGGACAGAGCAAGTTTTGCTGCTTTCAGCCCTCCAGCTGCTCACAGCTCTGGAGCCAGCTCTGCTGCCACACCGGATTCTGCAGGTAGCAACGGACCATATCGGAAAATGAAGAAAAATGAATAATGGCTCATTAGAGTCTTGTTAAAAGGCACTGTATAAATAACTAGAAGTCTCTAATACATGTCACATTCCCTTTTCACATTACTGGATTTTCACTGTATCATAATTAACTCTATAACACACCCATGTGCATATATGTATGAAAGAAGATTACTCAAGATATGATATGGCGAATTTACTTTTTGTTGAATTTAATCATATACCTCAGTATCTGTGTACACACAAGACAAACATTTAAGAATCAAAAACTAAGAAGGGTTGAAAAGGGGGGAAAAAAGCCAGGCAGGAGGAAAAAGAAAATCACAGAACCTAAGATTGAGAGCTATTTGGGCAAACTGTCCCCTTGCACTAATCATTTCAACTAGCTTTCCACAATGGGACATAATAAAAGAGCGAGACAATAACAGCCCAAAGTAGTCTTTATATCATGCAGCTAAGGCCGATAGTATTTCAGGGCCTAAAACGYCAGTCTAGTGTTACTGCCAAGAATATTCACAAATTTTAGTCTAGAAAAAACAAGTAAATTTTGAGGGTGAACATAAACAGTACCTCTACTTTAAAATTCAACAGGCTTGGAAATCTCAAGGGAAAGCGTGGAGAAAGCAGGTAGATGGTTATGCCCAACAACGTCAGCTTCTTGAGTTYTGATCTTGTTTCTATCAGTATGGTAATATATCAGCAAATGTTTGCTGTCTTCACTATAAACTATTTGCGTAACTTAGATATAATTCAATGTGTTTATTTGCTTTCCATACCTTGTTTAAGCAACCGATAGATGGTGACAGATTTGCTTTTATAAAATTAATATATACATATATACACACACCCCCCCTCATGATTTCTTCAGTATAATGTATGTGAAACTTCAGGATAAAATGCRGAGGAAATATGTAAAACTAAAAATTTTTGCAAGACAAGCTTCTTTTTAAATCTAGTCTATYGTAATATTTGATAAGCAATTCTTCTGAATAAACGTTACCAAAAATATTTGTAATCTTCTCACATTCCCTGCTATTCTACAGAAAAAGAAATAATCATGGTAAAATTTGTCTAGAATGCAAGGTAGGGGAGAAAGTAGTGAAAACTTGCAGAAAAACATATAAGTTGAAATATCAAATATCATGTTATTTGAAATTATGTTCATTTAATCTCCAGCATAAACATACTATTAAGAAAGCTTTACAACATATGTTAAGAATTTTATAGTTTATATAGGTACATAGTTTAAAAAATAGATATTTGTTAGGAAGAATACTTTGTTCCTCTTCCTTAAAATTCTTCTCAAGTTTTCTAGTGCTTGGCTTTCTCAGAAAGATTATATATTAAGCAAGACGGCAAAGAGGCCGGGAGCTGGGCAGATTCGCAGCCACACGAGTCAGAAGGATGACCATATAACTTTGATAAAGCATAGAATCATAGAAAGAAAATATGACTATTTCTAATATATCAGATATTGTAAACCACCTCTTAGTGGTGCAAAACCAATAAATTCATCAGAACAAAACTCACTGTATCAGAATGAGAAAAGTTCAGTTTATACATTGTATTATGCTGCTTCAGTCAGAGGAGAAACATGCTTTCAAGTCAGAACCAGGTTCCTGACTGCTTCAGGTCAGTTTGATTTACAACTGTAATTGGCCTTCGTGATGACACCAGTTCACCCCCAAACCTGTGAAACATCTGCAAGGCCAACAAATGCCTCGGTCTGAAAGAAAGGGGCAGAAAAGGAACAGAAGATAGAATACCCAAGACRGAGGGAAACCAAAGGGACCCAAGARCTCCTACGGAACTGCAAGACCAAAATCAATGCCGGGCAACTTCAAAGCAGCAAAGACAATCCAGCCTGTAGGTAAAAGAACAAGAATTCACTCCCAAGTGAGTGGGAAGTCATGGAGGTAACTGCTCTAACACAGAAAGCGTGGGCYGCAAGGTAGAAAGCATGGCCTCAAAAAGAGAAAGGGCACTATGGAACTCGAGTAGTAAGCACGAGAATTAGAGAAACAGAAAAGCATCAGAATAGACAGAATGGCCATTAAGGGTAAGGATAAAAAGATGGCTTTATGAATCTGTCCCTAGAAATCTTACTTTTTCATTACTGCAGAATGTCGGAGCAGGCATGAAACCAACTTCAGTTCAACTTGCAAAGATGGCACTTTCACCTGTGCAGCACTCRCAGGCCTTTCATGTCAGCTACTTTAACAAACCCTTTTTATGACAACCTCTTTCAACTCACTCATTGATGAACGTTATATTCTGCATGATCACTAGACATTAAACTCTTCAGTCACTCGACGATCGCTATTTTACATTACGAGGTCAATTGCTCATCAATTTAAGACCAAAGCGTAAGGGAAGTTGCACATCAATACTGCCCCACCACAGAGGCCTGCCTTTCCACTGCAAAGAAGCAAATGCCCTATTTTAATTCAAAAAATCAAACAACTTCTTTCCCTCCACATACTAGATTTTTCACGTGTGAGAAGACAAAATGCCTTAGTTTTACCTTACTTAAACTACTAAAGCCCACTTATTTTGGAAACAAATATCATTTTTAAAAATAAACATTTCACAAGACCCAGATTCTTCCCGAATGCTACAATTTCTAGCCTGTATCAGCAGTTTAATTCAGATACTAGGGTGCTTACTGACATGCCAACAGGCAGTTCTTCCTGTTGACGATTCTGACCTTTATTAATTCAAGTCCACACGATCCTCACCACTGATCTGTCAAAACYGACACCTTGTCACCTTGGGGTTTTGCAGGGAACACTTTGAAAGTGCTCACAGGACTGCAGCACCTCTACTCGGCACCCTGCCTGGGAGGAAACCTGCTGCTTACGGCCTCGCCTTTTGCATTGCTGCAGTATGCTGGCCATACGTGCTATTATAAATAACCAAATTAGCTGCAATAGCCCAAAAGATGAACACCAGCCTTATTAGGGAGACAGCTGAACCATTTTCATTTGCTGTTATAAAATGGTTTTGCAAGAACAGGTTTCTTTTCCTGCTCGAAATGCACCCCTAAGTGCAGTAATAAAAAGCACACTGCTTTGGCTTATTGTTTCTTAATGTCTCAAAGTTGAAAAGGTCATGGTTTCTTGAGTCCTATATTGGTATGTTCTGCACATACATACGCTTTAAGGAAAACTAAGTAAAATTGAACACTGGCAAATCAGATTGCTATTGGCATCCTGACTCTGGAAAACAAAACAGCACAACACACACAAACCAAACAGGAAAGAAAAGTCCAGAGTTTTGGGGAAAACACTATTTCAAACTTTTGACCTCTTGAGCAATTTCAGAGTCAACAGTCAGATGTGAATACCGAAGAACTACAAGGGTCTAAAATTGTTTAGGATCTTATCAGTAATTATTGCAAGTAAACCCATGATTGCCATCAAAATCCTGGTGCTGTTGTAACACAGATACGACATTTTTCACAGTCACCTGAAAGCATCTGTTTTCCTCACTCGTATGCCTAAAAGCCAATAACSAAGAGAAGATAAAGCAAGCTTCTATGCTTTACCAAACTGAACTCTTCTTTATAGCGATGTAACTCAAATGATGTTTAATCTGAAAGCTTGTGAAAATATCAAAAGCAGAAAATATTTCTGCCAACATCTATTTTTCCGTGTGTGGGGGGCACGAGGGTATTCCCATCTACCCTGTCTCCCATACTTCAAAATACCTTCTGTGTCCTACAAATCTTTCAAATTACATATGGACACGGACAGGATGAAACCCAACAGACAGTTCATGCTCCTTGCTGTTAGAGCATTCCTACAAGTACATCAGCATGTCTAGCACAGCGAAGGCAATCTTTGCAGCTGTAAAAGATTAGTAGGTATTAAATGGTTGTGCTACTAGCTTTGTATATGGTATTACCTTCCATAAAAACCACCTGACTTCCCCAGAGACTTCTGAGTAGGAAGTCTAACCTCAATACCAAGTTCTGAGCTCAATCCATCCTTCATCTGGTGATATAGTAGAACTGGGAGAGAGCCCCCTTCCCACTTAAGTTGGTATTTTCTATTATAAATTTCTCTATTAAGATATGAATTCTTTCCTGAATCATATGAAAAGATGTAAAAGCAATAAGGTAAGTTTCTCTGTAATATATCTGCTCGTAGGAATAGCCTGCAGTGATGTTCTCTGCAGTTAACAGGGAATAATCCCTCATATCATTTTCATTATCAATATTTAGATATAAAAAGATTGTGTACCCATTTCCAAAAGTCATTTATTGCTAAAAAGAAGAAACTTTACTTCTGCAGAAGTCCCACTGTCTACAGATAAGAACAGAACTGAGACTATCTGTATTTGCCTCTTGTTCTTAATCTCTTTGCATACAGAGCAAGAATAATATGCCTTCTCCCATAACTAATTTATCTGTGTTCTTTTTTCCATTCCATGAATTCCCTTTTAAATACATCTGAGTTTTGCACCCAGGGACATTTCTGAGACAGCAAATTAAGCATTTGTAGATTTTTTTGAGAATTAGAAAAATGGGGTTTCATTAATCGATATATGTCATACTGCTTGTTCTGATCAACGGATGATTGGGGAAAAAAAATGCTTTAAAAGGTTGTCCTTGCACTGATAAAGCATGGAAGTATTTCTCAGATGAAATACAAAGAAGAGATGTTTAGTATAAAATATAGATATCAGTGCCAAGATAACCTTGGTATTTGTCATAATATTTCTACCGCTAAAAAATTCAGCAGCTTTTATCTTACTGCATAATTGCAACTTTTTAAACAAGAGATAAGGTACTCATTTTCTAGATTTTTGCCACGTTTACCCTCTTCATGGCCTTCTTTTCCCTATGAATTTTAGTCTCTCTGGTGCAGGTTTATTTAATTCAGCAATAAACGTGATTTAATTTAAAGAATGAGAGTGTCTCCTCAGTGGAACCTGAGGTCATCTATTCTACAGGGGAGAAATGTAAATTTAATACAAGTCTAACACACAACCATCGGCAACTGAAAAAACTTCTTATCTTACTATGAGATGCACATTTTTTTTTTTGAAGTATAAGAAAAACATACCAAGTAAAGTCTAATGCACTATTCAAACTCCTTAAAATAATGCCTGCACACAGCTAAGATAGAAAACATTGTTAAGATAAGCACAGCTGGAATATTCCTTAAATTCTTCAACTGGCTTCTGTGTAACATAATCCTCCTAAAAACCCCAGGGTGGAGTGCTTCCTCACAAAACCCAGAAAATGAGTTAKGAAAAACCGAGACATAAAATTCTAGACTCAATGCATGTGATGGCAGAAGTCCAGCAGATTTCAGAAGCAGGACAGAATTGTTTGCTTGCACTTTTCAACATGTTCCTTTAATATTGGGATGGAGCGAATGAAAACATGCCTCTAACTCTACACGAACTTCACGGAACCTGGAAAAGAACCTGCAGCTAGGTACCTAACTACAGGGAACAAAAATTAGAGGAGAGATATAGACTTTTGCCTTCCTGCGTCTTCTGGAGTTGTTCCAAAAGATCTAATTACCTCTGATGTTTCATTTAAAGAGACCACCAGTGCTCTCCTGAATTTCAATAACCAAGTTAAGCTCACTCTGCTGCTCTCAATTCCCCAACTCATCCATTTTGTGAACAAGATAAAAGGTATAGACAAAACAAATGGCAAACAATTCRGACTGTGTGATATGTGGTAGAGACTGGTATGTCAGCAACCCAATGGAGACGTGATGATCATGCATTTTTACTATCATCTCGTTCAGCTCAAGTTCCTTTTGAAATCTAAAGACAGGTATGGAGCATCTCCATCCCTTAATCACTCCCTTGATCACTCCCATYGAGCAGTTAATGGACATCTTCAAATTCGTCACGAGAAAATCCTCTCCATTTTTATTTCCGATAGAAATAACACAGCTAACGTTCATAAGGAACTTCTGTGATGGAAATTTCTTAAGAGAAAGTGCCCATCTTGAAGAAGAAAAGGGAAGAGGCTGGGAAAGGCATGATGAGTCAGAGGCTTACAGACTAGTCAGTGTAGCTTCCACCCTAGGCTAATTTGTAGAACAAATGCATCAAAATGACAGCTTGCAAACACTTGGAAGATAACCGTGAGTTGAGTAATAGCCAACATGGGTTGCCAAAAACAGACTTCCTCAAATCAATGTAATTTCCTTCTCCACGAGTCTCACAGATATGGGAGAAGTGGGAGATGGCATATCCTAAATGGAATCAATCTCTTGACACTATCTAGCATGATGGTCTTGAGCAAACTAACAAAACATGAGCTACATGAAAGCACTGCAAGAGAGACAGAAAGCTGGTGAGTAACCATCAGGCACATTTACTCACGCCCTGATAAATCGACCTGTCTTAAATTAGACTAAGAATGATCCAGGTTTGACAGAAGAAATACTCAAAGCAGAAAGGACAATGAAATGCTTGTGAACTGCTCAGCAAAGCCATCGAAACCTCATTTTCACAGAACATGACAATGGACAGACAAGCATCTGGAGCACTATTTGTTTCCAGGATTACAGAACGATTGCCAAAATTGCCAATCCTAAAAAAATAGTTAGCACGCTTCACAAAGTGATATTCCCTTCACAGAAATTTCASATGCACAAATTCAATGACTGCACTCTTTTCTATAAACATTCATTCCATGTATCTTTTTTTCATCATTCTCATTTGATTGCTTGCCTAGCCCAACTTGTTCAATCCAGTTGCTTACTCCTTTGTCATATCTGTAGAAGAAATCAAAGGGAGTCTGAAAAAATGACTTGTACTACAAGTTGAATCCCACAAAGGACTAGAAATTGCCAGCACCTTTCAAAGTTATGGACATGAACTTCATGATAAGATGAAAATATGCATAACGCACCCCTTTTCTAAAAACATATTACCCACAGAGAAATCAAGAGCATTTGCCACTTGCAAGGTATATTAATTGACAGAATTTCTGAATTCAACACTGCTGTTCATCCTGAATCCCGGTAGCTACAGTAATCTCAGAAAACAMGGAAACACACTGAGAATGTTTACGTTGCATCAGAACATGGCAAGAAAGACAATTTAGTCTCAACCGCAGCAGTCGGACAGACAGGGTATAGCAAACTCTCCTCAACAAATTACTGGAAGACTCTTTTCAAATAATAAAAAAGCCAGGCTAGTATAAGCATACTGCTGCTACAGGAAGCACTACAACAAAAATACCACATCATACAGAGGAGAGAGGAAAAAATAATAAAGAAGGTATCCTCAGCACTGCACTATTCTGGGACAAGATCTGTCTGTAACTTTGCAACCACTACATGATCACTCATCATCCACCTGAAAGATRCATTAGGTCCACTTGGTTCAGAGGTACTGACATGTACATGAAAATGTGCTGCATCTCTCATACACAATTTACTCTGTAGGTAATTTGTCACTGCTTTGGCTTAGTGATTTTGCCCAGATTGAGCTAGAGGAAACAAGTCTTCTGAGGGAAAGAGAACATTCTAGTAATTATTTGTGAAGTGTCACACAAAGCTGGGACTGAGGATCCAATTTTAGGGAAAAAATGAAATAAAAAAATCAGGAGTTGCCATTCTGATCTAGATATCCTTAAACATACATACAGTTCTGTTAACACTAGCCCAATGGCTCTAGAAGAAAAGTCTGTAGTTCAATACATATATTGGAACACATTCTGTAGTTTTATGAAGAAGTTTTTTGCCTGATAATGCTTTGTTTCTGGACAAAGAATTTGCCTAGAGAACTGATCAAAGGCACGATATCTGTTGGACAAGAAGATGAAAGTGCATTTCTCTTTTTCTGATATATTATTCAAAAATCACTGTACCACATATTTGATGCTTCCACTGAAGAACATACAGCGTGTAACTTATGAACCACCAATTGTTGTTGAGGGGTTTCTCCCCCTTTTAGAATCATGAGCGGTTTTGGAGGGTCTTCACTAGCTCCCTTTTTGTGAAACGGGCCTAGCTTTGAAGCAACTAGCTCTGAAATGAGGCAAACTGCGTATCGTTTGAAGTGCCAGCTTATTCAAAGCAGAAGCTGAGAAAAGAGAATCAGTCCTATTACAGTTACTTGATCATGCCATGTCCTTTCAGTCTCATAGGGAAGACCGCAGATAATCACAAGATGAAATTATGAATCTTCTTCCACACCTATACGGAGAGAGAAATCTAGGGAAGTACAARGAATTACTCAAGACTCTCAACATGCAGAATCAGAGCTYTAACAATCCTATAGCTCACAGGGACTCAAGGTAGGAACGCAGAGAGTTTTATATTTTCACAAACTATGTACATTTCTGCTTTTCAAAATACGTGACATGGTAAGACACCTGATCAGTCTAAGGAGACCAGATTCTTTTTCTATTAGGAAAAGACAATTAGCCCAGGAGACTAGCAGTAGCACATACTTGATTTGCTAGAGCAGCCAGACCTCCAAAATTTACTTAAATCCCATTCCTTAAATTTAAAAAATAAATATCTCAACTGGAGGGCTGTGTGCAGATAATTTGTTTCTCTACAGGACCTGCCTAGAGGAATATAGTAGAAAGGAAATTCCCTTCTGTAATAGAAAAGAGAGTAATTTTTCAAAGATGGTGAAAATCTTTGAGAACTCCATGTGTTTAACCAGGCTGTTCTCAAGGTTTTAATTAGTTGGAGTCATTCAATTCCAGGTGCATCACATGGATTAAAAGGGCATCAATTGCTTTACCCTAAAATGTAATTTAAGTTTTAGCTGAATATTTTCAGTCAGCAACTTACTTATTCCAGAAGCAAGGTTACTGAAACAATCCATGAGTCTGCACTGGCCATAATGCAGGATCAGACAAATTGGCCAACTCTTTTTCCTGCCTCTTCCAAGGTGTTGTAGCAAAGAGTATTCCTTGATAGTGCTACTGCTCCTCAAGAAAGGGAATTTTGAGAGAGATGCAGTTCCTGTTCCTATTTCAACAGGTCCGACTCATCAGCAGCTGCCCTTTGGAAACCTGAGATTTAGGAAAAGGATGAGATCTCRGTGCAAACTGGTGCAGCCTTTTCACAGCTGTGCTCATTAAGAGAGAAAGAGAGCACTGATTTGTGTGACTCATCACAAATTTTCAGGTTTGAAGAGAAGTGGTTCAGAGAATTCTATGACAGCAGTGCTGTTAATAGAACCACGGTCTGGTCTGATAAGATCAAAACACCAGATTTAGTAGCTCTTCTTTTTTTCTTTTCTGGTTGATACTTAAGGCAAGGGAAACGATTCCTTTATGGACTACTGAGAACATTGCTCTGAACGTCCCTCTTGTGATCCAACCTATCTGACGTCCTTAAACGAATTCAATGCACACTGCAAAGCACTGACCGATGCTGAYAAAGACTCAGCACCTCCTGCAAGGGCACCAAAGCTGGCCTCCAACGACAGACGTGGTACCAGCAGACTCTTACAAACTTATAGTCTGTGCTTCTTACAGACCYAGTCTCTAAGAAAAAATCCAGGCATGAATTTCAAGCTCTTCTGAATGCCAGTGTTTTGGGGCACATATTCTGTTCCTTGAGGAAAAAAGTAAAAGAAARAGAGAGATATTTTACTCTCCCCTTGCCTAAAGTAGCTAGCATCCTAAGTGCACAGCACCTCTACAACTAACTTGGAAAGAGTGGACCTTCTGAATGCTGTCCGTGTGGATACCCTATAGGGACATCCCTGTCTTGGTGTAAAAGAAYATTTAGCTGCAGATTTATCATTAACAAAACAAAAGGGTGATCTGGAAGGGAATAATGGGGAGTCCAGGTGCAAATTGCCTGAGCAGCAGAACAAAGGCTGTCCCAGGTACATGGCGAAAAATTGTCAAGCACGTTAAAGCAATGGAAAAAAAGGTCATCATATATGTAGCGACGGTTCATTCACTATGACTAAAAAGTCACTGTTGTAGATACCTAGATATTTTAATCTCTTGGCATCTGGACAGCCAGCAGAGACATTCTTTAACAAACCCAAAGATTTTAGCAGTACTTCAGTAACATAGAGCACTTGCAGAACATACACCTCAAACCTGGTCCTAAATCATTGTGAATCCTTACTGGAATGGGGACCTGGAATGGACACCTGCAGAGGCAGGAATGTAGGAAATCCCATGTACTGGAGTCRTTAGAGCTTCTGTTTTCTCAAGCCTATGATAAACAATCCTCCTGATTGACTAAATCTCTCTTGCAAAATCCTCTCTCAGGTAAAGAAACTTAACTTCCCATGGTTTCTAACACCAGTGATGATGTTGCACTTGAACAGAGCAGCATCTTCCTGGGAAGGCAACACAAAACTGCTGAGCACACTGTTCCTCTCCATTTTCTCTCCAGAAAGCCTGAATCTCCAAGGAAAAAACTAATTTCATATTTCGTGTACAGAATATTTGGAGATGTTCCTGAGAAAAGACAGCTAAGAGTTCATTCAATTTCTTTTTGTTTTTGATAAATGATTTGAATAAGCACTTTGGCCAAGGAATAATTGGAAAGTCCAATTACACATTTASAACACAACCATCTATTTTTTTTCCTTTCTCCTAAATCTGCAAGATGTAGGTCTACCTATACGCCAGATCAAAGTACATTATCCTTGAAGTATTGATATTAGAACATATAGGAACTTTTACTGTAAAAACACTTAAGGTAGGGCCAACACAGAACAAACACAAACAAAAAACACACTCCCAGAAAAGCTCCTTCTGCTTCCACTCCAAATAAGCTGATCCTGCAGCTGACATGAGCAAAAACTTGCTGCTCTCACTTGAAATGCCAGTTATGAAAGCAGGAGGCTACACCCACACAACCCAACACACACATGGCTTCCACTGTATAATGATAGCTCTATATATTGCCCCTGAGAGAATGTTATTCACACATGGTGCTATCAGTTCAAGCTCCTGAAATCTTTTTCTGTGATTCTACTCTAATTGGTACACCCTGGGAGAGATGCATTTCACTGTCCTAAAATCAGCCTCAGATCACACACTGTTTACACGTCTCTAGCAGAGGAAACGTTACGTAGCACTATGACTGTCTCGGTGCTTTGAGGAAATCTGAGCAAGTAAATTCATGGGTGTTACAGGAGGCTTCCTGCAGATGGTAATACTTGAGAGATCTTGGAATTACTGCCATTTTCAGAAATATTAGGATATTCTAAAGAACGCAACATTTTTCTAACAGTTCCTATAGAAGTCAAAAGATATGTTCAARTGAAAGCCAACTTTGGTCTGAAAAAGACTGCAGAACATTCCATTTGTGAATCTCAACAAGTTATCCTGGCCAAGCCAGCTTATCAAGTTAGTTTGCCCTAAGCATATTAAGGTCTTTACCTATTTCTCCTAAATCATTTAAGCAATGGCGCTTTCACCACTTCCCTTGAGAAACTGTCCTGTGCAAAATGATATTGGTAGTTACCTTCTTCATGCAATAAATACTAAATTAAGAGATGCAGGATAAAGACTGTAATGAATACATGAAATAATACCTTCCTGTAATGTTTTCTTAGTTCCAACAGAGAAATACATTATTATGTTCAATATCTGCATCTTCCATCTCAGTAAACCTTTTATTTTTTAGAAGGGAAAAAATTCCATGCTCATAAACATCCCAATCACTGAGAACCATTCAAGCAGCAGAAAAAGAATCCAGCTTTTGACAGTTTTTAGGATAACCAAACACCCAGGAGAAAACAGAAAATGCGTTTTGCCCACGCTCAATTTGCCATTTCCTGGTCCTCCTCCTACCTCTCTCAGTTTCTCCTCGCTCAAGCTCCGACTCCATAGGGAGACGTAAGCATCATTATGCAGCAACTCAACTGGCTCCTTCACGGAGCAGGCAGGGAGGGTAATTCCAGCGGACCAGCCCATCCATGTGCTCCGTCCCCTGCTCACACYACTCAGCACGAGCAAGTGCAGCGCGTTGACACCGCAGGCGGACGCGCTACAAGAGTTATTTGTGCTCTACAAGCCAAGGGGGAAAACCCACCGGCAACAGAGGTGCCTGCTGCAGAGGAGAGCAACCAACACTGGGGGTCTGAGCAGAAGATGAGCACAGGACACACCAGACCGCTGCAGAAAGACCCCTCAAAAAGTGCTTTTCTCCAAGCTCAGTCCCCTCAAATGCAGCAGCAAAACACAAGAGACACGYGAGGGAGAAACCTTTTGGTGACAGCAGGTCCCCGCGAGCTGAAAGCRGTGCCTGCTGGCAGAAAGCGTTAGCCCGGGATCCCAGCAGGAAAGCCGCTGAGCTTGCAGCCTGAGATGCTGCTGGCTCTGTAAACAAAATGAGAATTTCCCTGCCACATGGGCTTTTGCAAGTACTCGCAGCTCTAATATAAACAAATACTCTAAAAAGAATAAAGAGCGGGTCAATGYAAACACTAAAAGCTCATCTTTTTGTCTCTTAAATAATTAAACCTTATCTTATTGAATAACRAAGTTGTTTAAAGATATAGGAGAAACCTTCCTGCCAGCACAAGCAACTGCTTTTGCCTGAAGTGACATATTCACAGCAGTGGCTTTTATTATTTATTCGTAAAATTTGTTTTGTCATTTTTTTTGCAAGCAAGTTATTTTTAGGTGTGAGATAACAAGGGAAAGAAAAAAATATATATCCATGAAAAGCTTCACATGAAAATGAAAAGTGACTCATCAATTTGAGACTACTCACATAACAAGAGTCAATAAGTTATGGATTGGCCGATGCTGCCTCCCCTTAGCAATAAAAACACTCAAAGAGGTGTATTTAAGCTAAATGTAAAACCGGCAAAACTAGTAGGATTTATGTGGCTAACACATTTCAGATAGGAATTGTCTGGCAGGCAGAGAAACCACTATTTCCTCAAAGGTGACACAGTGATGCCATTGTAAATCACCAAAGGAGGAAAGATAAAGGCTAGTGATATTTGTAGAACACTGCATTTAACTCACAGAAATGATCAGGCAAGGAACTGCCAATGACCGGGCAGTTTCAGCTGTGCATTTCAAGCGGGAGATTCATCACTACCTCTGCTGAATCCCCACATTGACAGGGACGAGGCAGGAACWGTAGGGTAAAAAAAAGCAAGACTAATTTTCTGTTACAGGTCTTATTTCTTTACCACAGTTTTTCACACCTTTTCATCACCCTATAGCTATTATATTGTCTCCTGAAAAAGGACCAGTGATGGATCCTCTACCCAAGCTTTTAATAAAAAGCAACACCAAAGACTTAAAAACAATTCTTTAGGAAAAAAAGGGTAACATTCAACTYCCTTGTTTTATCTTCTTCAGCCCTTTTTCAATCACACGTTAGGCTGCCGCCGGGCTGCCGATCCTTATACTGTTTTCATTTAGTTCTAAGATCTTGCGAAAGCTTCAAGAATAGAGAAGGTCACCTAGCTCCAGAAGAGAGCATCTTGTCACAGAAGACACACTGGTGCTTTAATATAGGCTGGCAAGATGTTTTTCATGAGYACGGTCTCAAAGTCATGCTCAGGATGTGCTGGAAGCCTATTTGATGATGAAACCATCCTTCCGAAGGARGATTCCTGCTGACAGAATTGTGAAGGACTCAGAATGCTGCAATCAGCATCTCCTCAAAWTTTTTTGGACAAACTTGATACCAATAATGTTCTGTCTATAAATTCTGAATAACGAAGGTATTTGTGAGGGGCTACTGCTGGAATTTAGTGTCCTTCACAATTTCCGCAGAAATGAATCAAGTTAATGAGGGAGGAAGAAAATTTGAAAAATTTTCTTTAGTGTTCTTTACCAAGTTATCTTTTATCAGAACACCGGGAAAATTTGGAGCAAGGATGATCCAAGTGGAACCGAAGGTATTTACAAGCCTCTTCAAGTTTTTAGAGAAAGTCTCAAGTCAGATACAAACTGCTGTGGAATCCCTAGAGTTCAAGATAGGTTTTATTCTCTCCAYAAGTACATTTGATAGAGCATTCAGTAACCTGCGAAATGCAATGAACTGTGAGGAATAAGTCAACGAAAGTTCTTATCTGGATTTATATAAGAATCAAAGTTGGGGGAAGCACTCATTTTTCTTTTCATCTTGAAATCCCTGGCTCGGTGCAGTTCTGTAATATTAGGAATTTTACAGACTCCAACCTTGTAATAGCCTTTGACTCCTCTGCTAGAATATCCAAAAGACAGATTATGTAGATCACAGAAACCTGGAGTATCACTCCAGGGTATTGGCTATGAAAATTTGATATTGAAATGAAAGATTATTTCTTCCTTATATAGACCAGCTCCTCGCTATCCTAGTTTTGTATCTAAATCTACCAAAACTTTCCTTCTCAGCACCTTAAGCATTACAGTTAACATTACAGATATGTCACAGGCTTTTCTGACCTCAATCTAAATGGAAGCTGTATAACATTCAGTGTGATTATTACCAAGGTTTGCTTGTAATATAGCGATTCTTCAGCTGGATCCAGGCTGATTTGAACAGAAACATAAAAACACTTGAGATGGGCTCTCGCTCATGCTGCCKTTACAAGTGCAGGAGACGTCTCTCCTCCTCCTCATCCTCACTGATCCCTCTGCCTCCATCACTTAAACTTGGGTCAGGTAGTCACATGTGCCTCTAATTCTCTATGAATCAATGGGGTTTCTAAAACTTGAAGAAGGTGTTGTGACTATTTAACATATAGAACAGTCCAGAATGTAGTATTTCACTATTGAGATCTTCATCTGCACAATATACTTACAGAACAATAAYGGTCTTTGTGATACAGGGGGCAGCAATTTATAAGCAAATTTCACACAGATAATAAGACCAAATTGTGCGATCACATAGGCAATTATTTCAGTAAAAATACTTTTCATGAACTCTAGTTTGTGAATCATTTTTTTCATCCCTTAATTTTTTTTTTTTCCACTAACAGATGTTCGGGGCTACCAAGAGGAGTCTTTTGGTGCATTTTTTGCAGAAAAAAAATATATGTAAGGGGCCTATATATATGTATATATGCATATTTGCAAGGGGCCTCTATTTTGTGCATTCAAATGCCCACAGTTCTGACAGATTCCGTTCTCAGTAAGCATAAGTTMATTTCAGACCCAGGAGTTTACATCTCAAGGATGTAAAACCCTCTGTGCTAAGGTGATTAGGGTAACACCACAGACATACACATGCATTACACTTGCTGAGATGGAGCCTAGGTGTGAATTACTACAGAGAGTCCCAGGTTTTAGATGCCAAAAGAAATAAAGAATAGAAACCCAGATGCATAAACTGCATCTAAAGGCAGTCTCATCGGTGTTGTAGAGATACTTAAGCAGCGACTATTAACAGACAAAYGACACAACACAATCAACAAGGAGTATTAATATAGCAAGATAATGCTGCAGATTGGGTTAGTATCTGGAAAGATCAGGCTGCCTTCCTGCTCCCCTACACTATTACTGACCAAGATATGTCCAGTTGAGACTTGAAATGAAAAATCTTTCACCTGTTTTTCAATCAAAACCATTTTTTTGAAGGACTAGGAACATTTCTTTTTCTAGTTCCTTATTAACAACGTCTTTGTAATATAATCTAATAAAATAGTTTAGAAGGTTGTGGCATCTGCGACCACCCACCGGTCATTTGTAGCTACGTCTCCTCTGCATTGAAAGTTCCAGCCAGCCATGGACTAACTTGAATCTCATGGCAGTAATGAGACAAATATGAATTAGCTTCATGCTTCTGAARCTGTATTGCCCTGGGTGAATCCTTGACATTTACTATTTGCAATCTGCCCTTATGTAAGATGCAGTTTAAAGAGCAACTGAAACACATGGATGTGTTGGCAATGGTTATGTCAACTTCATGTTGGCTCATCTCAATAAATTAAAATATTGCCTTTTCCCTGATCATTCCAGGAATAAAATTACTACATACAAAAGAGGATGTCATAACTGATAACATCATGTTCCATAAGACTTCAAAACCATCTTTTGTCATTTTTTATTAGGTCTGCCAAAAAAAAAAAAATCCAAAATCTGCTTCTATTGACTTTCGTTTTTGTCATTATCAGTCCACAACTATTGATCGAGATGGGACATACTCTTTCTTCAAGTTCTTCAAAACAAGGGCTATTTGCCTCAGAGCAGGGGCACTGCATAGGCTCTCAGGCTGTTCAGATGTTGTGTAGAATTCTTTCCGAAAGCAGTTTCAGAAGGATCTACCGAGGGGCAGATCAAAGCACCATGGTTCAGCTGTACAACAGCAGCATGCTAAATCATGCTTTAGCAAAATTTCGCTTTATCATGCTAAATTTTGTATAGAGACATTAATCTCTCTAGATTCTTGTAAGAGGCAAAGAGGGACAAGAGGCTTCACCAGGAGGCCAGAACACAAGGCTGCCTAGGATCGCTTGCCAGAGAGCATTTGTGAGAACTGCAGATGATACCTGCCTAACACGACATGCAGCCACCCTTTCAGCGCTTTGAGGGTGCTGCTCAACCACCCTCATGGTGCTCAGCCTTCAGCACGACTCATTCCACTTTATTTAAGGGGTTTCTTCCTTGGGAGAACTGTGGCCTCACCGACCACACACTCTCCATTGGGCACGACACACAGCAAGCTAAATCCTGCTCTAAAAGGCATCTTTTAGAAGACGCCTTAGCGAAGAACCACGATGCACTACCTCGCATTTCCCTAAATGGGAGACGGGTATCTATTTGCAGTGATTCCAAAGAAATCTTTACAGTCTATTGGGTAAATAACCCTTATTTTGAAAATCCCTATATTATAATAAGTACTTAAAAAAACCTGAATACATATTTTGTCTGATAGACAGTAATGGATCCTGAGAAAATAATAGGTGTCTTGTAAAGTCTCTTTATATATAATTATGTGATGACTAGAGATGCATATTTTGTGTGAACTGATGTTAAAATCAAAATGCATACACATATCTACAGTTACGTAGGCAACTTCAGTTTTCAACTCTAGGGCACCTGACAGYATTTATCGAGTATTTCTGGGCTCAAAAGAAATAATATGGAATTATTAACATCTCCAGGCACTTTCTAGTGTATTCCTTGTAGGACAGATCCTTAACTGATAACACGGACAAAACTCCCCAGCAGGATGTACAGAAACCTTAGTATAGAAGTCTAGTTATGCCTAATCTGAAAAACACAGGCGGCTGACACTTGTAATCCCATTTTTTATGCACCACTCATTCTGCACGCAACTCTACCTTTTCTGCTTGCAAGCACATACAAGTAGTAGCCCAAAGATTACAAACCTCTAGAAACTAGAATAGTTAGTCACACATTTCTAGAAATACTCCACTTTCCAAATAAAGAGCATATTTCAGTAATGACTGCAAGATACGACACAGTATAAAAAACAATTTATAGAGCTTACATCAACAGCAGGACTAGCACTGTCATCAGACATTCAGGAAGACACACTATGCAGAGGAGCTGACAAAACAAAAGAAACAAACACTGATGTCAAATCACAAAAGCCAAAAGAAAATGCCAAAAGAAATACAAGTTGAGAGGTCAAGCACAGTTTAAACGCAAATACCTCACAGTTAAGACTGTAAATCATTTGTTAAGTAGATCATTTCTTTCCACTGTTTCTTATATCGCTTTTCAGAAATCTTTTAGACATTCCTATTAAAATCATGATCTTTGAAGGGTTTATAAATTCAGCCTTTTTCCTTTTTTTCACATTTGCATGAGGTTGAAACCTGACATTCACGCTCTCAGGGCAAACTCACTCCTCGAAATCTTCTGAAAAGCACACAGCTACTTTTTGGTTCTTGTTAGATATTCCACAGCATAAAAATGAGAGTCAAAGTTATGTCATTCTGTTCAAAACAAAAATACTCCAAGTGGAATATATAAGCACCTGTGCAGGCTTTAAGCCACATGAAAAATCTACAAAATATAAAACTAGGTGGCAATTAATATATATCAGCAATATAAAAATTCTTTCGTAGTTACGTTTTACACATTGATACTGAAGGCCACATGGCCAAGTCCACTTGTCTTCATTATTTGCTCCGCCATACTTCTTATATTACTACAACCTAACTTTTTAGTATTTAATTATATTATCAGAGTCTTAACATAGTGAGTAATTTTATGACATTGTCCTTGATTGCTCCATGCTTTTCAGAGACRTCCATGATAAATACCTCATGCTTCACACAGTTTTAGAGAGATACAGGGAGAATCTGTTGCRGAGTAGCTTTTACACTGTCCACGAGAAACACGAATTCTCTCCTCATGAATTAAGTTAATTTGCAGTCCTTCAAACTTGAAAGGATATGCTCCTAGAAGCTTAAGTTAAGAAGTTCTTGGAGTCAACACCTTTATAGAGGTAAAGCTGAGTCTAGCGAAGAGCTATTTTATTCTAAAAGAAAAGCTGACAATCAACTAAGGGGAAGAATTCTTAAAAATACTGCTCAAGTAAAGGTGTTCTATTAGACAACAACAAGGTACCTAAAGAATGCAATGTTTTGGTAATCTCACCTCTCAAATTAGGAAGCTGAACAGCCAAGTTGATGCTTTTCATCTCTAAGCTTGAGTCTTAGCCAGGTTACAGACAGATTGCTAACAAGAAAGATCTTTAGTTTTGTTTTTTAATGGTTCACTGGCTCACAGGAAAAGCAAGTGCAAAAGAAAATGAGTTTTGCCTGGAATTCAAGCTCTTATTCATTTTTCCCCACAGAGTAAAATATTTATGTTTTTGGTCCTGCTCCATCAGAAATAGAATTGTTTCATTCTTTAGCAACAGAAAACATTCTATTTCTGTGGATGAAATAACAGAATATATTCACTATGCACACACGCAAGAAAACCCTACGATGGAAACAGCCAAGGACAATGAGGCAGAAAGCCCTCAGCGGGGCATCRGCCTAAGACTGAACGCTACCCCTTACACGTAGACGTGAAGCTCAAGCCGCTCTGGCACCTGCCCTATTCCACAGACTTTTCATCAGGAGCTGCACCGCACATTCCACACCCATTCAACTGAAGTAGGAAGGTATGAAACGAACACTTAAATACATAAAAATACTTCTAAGGTATTAACGAATTCCACAGTTTTTGACTTTACTGACAGCCTTACAACGGTATGTAGAGATGTTCCAGAGTTATAAGTAGGAGATAAATTATCAGTAAATAACTGGGAACACTTACTTAACGCTTTTTTTTTTAAATCCTTAAAGGTCTCAATATAATAAACATCAAATTTCTATGATTACTGCATTAAAAGGAATAAAAAAGATAATTTTCTAGATTTCTTTTCTCTTGTCCTCAGAGATCTGTATGCTTAAACAAATTGAGCTGAGATGAAAGCAGCTTCAGATTTTAAAAAACAAGCTGTACAAATACACAACAGTTTTTCTTTACAAACAGCCCCAAATTCAGGCACGTAGCGACCATATGGATGAAATTTATTGGCACTAGTTTGGGATTACTCTCACCTTGCTCTACCTATTTACCAAAATGAAAAAAAAAAATCCATCCTAAACTCTCATCTAAAATCAAAATTGATTCTAGTATTTCTACTTTACATACTCCAAACAACTTTTATTGTAACAGATTATACCTTATTCCTACCGAGGCCAGAAACAATTTACCTTATTAGGACAAGTKTTTTCCCCATAACCCTGCTATAACAACATTCCTTTGTATTTTATCACTCAATTAAAGATGTATCTTCAAGTTTAACTTTATACTGATTAACTGTAAACACTTATGTCTTTACGAGTATAAACAGATTTTAGAAAAACAAGAAACCTATCAAAATTCATAGACCCAAATACAGTCCAAATCTACTTAGGGTTCCCAAATACAGTCCAAATCTATTTAGGGTTCCCTCTCTACACCCAAATGTCATGTCTCTCAAATTTGTTATTTTGGGATTTCAAGAGCTTTCTTTCTACCTATCAGTCTTTTATCTATAGGGAAGGGATTTCTCACATTTCCAGTGGAAACCAATATTAACTTCTACATCTACAAATAAATTAATACCAAAATTATTTAAATTGATATCAAAATCCTTCAAGTGTATTTTTTCTAATCTACTCCTTATTTCATTATTTCAGAATTCTTTCTTCCTATTTTCCATCACACAACCATACATCTCTGACCTTAGTCTAACATAAGGTTTTTGTTTGTTTGTTTTTTTTTAATGTCCTGAAATATGCATTCCTAGAACAATATCAGTTGGAAACAAGACACTGATCCTTTGGAAGAGCTGGGGAATCTAGTTACTACACATGCCATTTATACAAGACAACCTAACTCGAGGCAACTAAAGCCATATAAACTCCAACATGACTCGCTTTCAATACCATTAGCCTTTGCTACCTTCTTCACTTCTTTACTGGTGGTATGTTTTTTTCTTTATAAGAGCATTTMGATTAAGAATACTTTCCATTAGGAAACATAGCTGTACTAAGAACTGACATCTAATTTTTAATCCTGCTGTTCAAAAATATTTTTCCATAACTTGTTCAGCAAATTCAATAATTGCATTTTCTTGCTATATAAATTTCAGAGCTATTTTCGTGTTATGATTCAAGCTGAATAATTTGTTGCACAAACATACACACAGATTGTACTTCAATTTATTCTTGTTTGACAAAATTCCTATTATGAACAGGAATAAAAAAAAAGATCACACAAGAGGATCATCCTAGTTTTGCATGATTTTTAAAAACTTTCTAAGAGTATTAACAAGTTTTACACTGCACTTATATCCTTGAGGGCTTCAAGGTCTGAATCCTATCATTATCTAAATGCCTCCTGTGTTTTGAATGCATAAGCCTGCCTCAAAAAACATTCTCTGCATCGAGATGYGGATTTCCTCCAACACCAGCAGTTATCTATTCTGTCATTAATACCACAGCTGTGTGCACTTCCCCTCCCTCAGTTTTATCATTGTGTTCCTAAAGATTTCTCTGATTTTTTAAATATAACATCCTACTCAAGAGGTTTGCATTGGCTACAAGAAGATATAATCCTCCCATCAAGAATTCATCCTGTATGAGGAAAATTTCAGAAATGCACAACACCAAAACTCATCTTGTACCTCCAGCTGCTGACATGGAAGGCCCAAGCATCAAGCAGATACATCAGGCAGGAGTTTCTCTTTACAAAAACACTACCTTTTTTTTTTTTTTTTTGTAATACATATGAACTGAGGGTTGTGTGCTATCATTTCACAAATTAATATTATTCATCACTTACATGTGCAACCATCTTCTTATGGTAATATAGTTTAAACTAGTCTTTCACATTGTTTTGGACATCTGAGAAATTTTGTGTTAAATAATTGCTTGATCAGCTTTTTACCTATAAATTTGGATTCTGGATACACAACTCCAAGGTGATAATATCTCTCCGGACACAAAAGTCCAATAGTTATTTTCAGAGAAACAGTGATGACATCTGTGATTTTTACCTATATTAAATATGATATAGTTCTGACCTGTATCTGACGCTTCAAATCCTTCTGTATTGGATTCCATATATAGGTTAACATTGATTTCTTTCCTAAGGAAGTAACTATAATCCTGTAATGGATGAGATATCACTTCATGTTTGCTCTTCTGTAATTTCTCATCTTGAACTTTCCCATCTTTGCTTTTACCTCTAGACCCAGAGAAATACTCAACTCACCTCTTGTTTCTAAGCAATAGATTATTTTTTGAGATTCTTGTCTAGATTCTATTTTGTTCTGCTATCAGCTTCTCTAATGCAGGTATTTATGAATGTCTTAATCACTGAAACATCTGGATGCCTCATATGGTCCAAACCAGGATAAAAATAGAAACATTATTTCTAGATTCACCACAACTGATCGACCCGGCAGTATTAATTGTGCAAACACAAAATACCCGTTACTTATATGGGAATACACTGTAGCATAAGTTCA
Source organism: Nothoprocta perdicaria (assembly GCF_003342845.1). Classification (NCBI taxonomy): domain Eukaryota; kingdom Metazoa; phylum Chordata; class Aves; order Tinamiformes; family Tinamidae; genus Nothoprocta; species Nothoprocta perdicaria. Next base: position 1,067,271 of record NW_020455754.1, read on the forward strand.
AGTCTGACACTTGAAATACTTAGTCCTTTGCTGAGCAGTATCCATCTAAGAGTCTCTTTGCAAAACTCTCTGCAATGCAGAACTGTTCCTATCCATACGCTATCCATCATTGCTGTTCAGTAAGAAAAGAGCAGTTAATTTCACATATTTGGGTCAAAGCTAAAAAAAAGCATAATACTGCCTGCACACAAATCGAGGATTTAGTCTCTTTATGTATGAACAACATCAGAGTCCATCCTCCCAGGACAATTGAGCATGACTGCTGCCTGCCAAGGCCTACAGCAACCCTCAAAGCCAAACCTGCATGGCTTAGAAGTGCAGATGGCAGCGAGACTCGCTACACCCATGACTTGCAGAAGCGTTCAGCACTGGCACATTGAGCTCCTTTGCAACTTATATACAAGTTCCATCAGCTCCAACTGGGCTCATTCATTCAGGTCACCATCTAACTACAACAGGGGCTTTGCGAGAGAAGACAGCCTCCATCCATCTCGGTGGACTTGCAGAGCAGCCCTTCAAAACTGAAGGATCTTAAACCAAACCACGTGAATTTGCAGCAACACAAATGCAAACTCAAAAGTACATGATGAGAAACCAGCATGAAGTATTTACTGTCACTCAGATATTGGAAGGGATTAGGTATGACTACATGTTATATTAGGCTAAAGATATTTTTCTCATATCTGTGAAGTGCACCTGATAATACGTTATCACTGTGCCTCAGGCTACACTGTAGTTGATTTTATTATGTACTGAATTAGGCAGTTATTTCGTTTCTGTTATACAAGTAGATTCGTTGAGCTTACAGCTCAAACAGCCCTTGGAAAATAAAAGAGATCAGGAGTGTACTTACAGGATATACAGTAATGCACTTTAAAAGCCATACATTAATTTGAAAAGGCTATTCCGTGACTCAACAGATGTGACAGAACTTTCTAGGCAACTATCTACTCAGCCCCCTTGCTCTACTTGCCTTTCCTAGGACAGAGGAAACCTTGCTTCTTGGCTCTGCAAAGGCCCTAGAGCAAATGCCCTTGAGCAGGTGACTGMTCGTCCAGAGCACAGCACAGGAGACTTGGTCTGGCAGCACAGGAGAGCACAGGAGACTGGATTTAGGATTTATTTTGTAGAGCCAAAAAAAATATTCTATTGTTTTAATAGCTTCCCTATCAAAAGATGCCATCTTCTCCTCTTTGCTAATTAAAGTATCAAGGTTATGAGAACTTGATGAGAATACTGGTATCTGCTCTTAAGATGCTTAAAGAGGTCAGGAAATGACAACATATGAAAGGGTACGTGGGTACATAAGCAGCTCAGCAGGTGTTAGTTTTCTTTCCTTCCCACTGGGAGGAGGGGTTCACTATGACCGTCTTCTGATCACAAGTCTAAAATGAATATTCTAGTTCTTCTTGGTCAAGCAGTGCTGTTCTCCAGTGTGAATACTCTAAATACAATTTGGAGTACTGTCTTGTTTCTTGTATATGCAGTTACATTTCATTCCACTCCAGCACAAAATAAAAGCTAAATGCTACTTATATTTTACCAGCTTGATTAAGAAAAAAAGAATTATTAGATGAAATGGCAATGCCAAGTATTAGTYTAATTTATGTAGGACACTCCACTATTGCAGCTGATGAATTTCAACTCTTGGTTCCTCTGAAGTTAAGCTAGCCCCTGCAAGCTTTTTATCAGTACACATTTTTATCATTTTACTCTCTAACAGGCATGAATTTCATTTTGCAAATGCAACTATACTATTTCCCAAATGCATCACTAAAACACAGATTAAATTATATAAATCAATACCATGAATAATGTGCAGTTTTCAATGTTCTCCATTTTAAATACCATTCTTTTAAGGACACTAAATTGAATATAATATGTGAAATAATTTACAGGCTTGGTTCACCYCTTTCACTCAAATTATCTTTAAAACAGCAATTCTCAATTGCACTTTGATAACTAGTTGCAAAACCAGACCAAAGAAGTCAGACAGTTCAGCACTTCTGAAAATTGCTCTACTGCAAACCAAACTCCAGAAGCTCATAGGAAACTCGCAGCACAGCATGGATTTACCAAACCATTCTCCCTGACACGCAGTGTTTGCTTTAATTAGTCCAATTAAAATAATTAGTGCTTTGGACCCTTCTCTGTCACGACTGGAACTGAGCACAGAAGCTCCCTCTGACTAGTGCAACCTGTTTACTTTTGCATTACTGATATCCCATTATCAAGTTGATCTGGAACACGGTAAAACATCAGAGCTATCTGGTCTTGCATCCAATTATGAAAATTGTCTCATTACTTTTGACCTTCATTAAATATGACTTGGTAATTTTGCTGTTCCTAAATTTCCACAATAACGCGGAAACTCCTTGGAAATATGTTAACACAAGAGAAATGCTTCRAATAGTGCTATTTCTTTTTTGAGTAAGGTTAAACATTATTTCAATTTCAAGTAAAATACAGTCATTCACAGCACACTGCATTTAACACTACGGAAAATAAGATTTCCATGTATTTATTTTTAATGCTATAAAAGCTACTCTGTGACTGGACACATGGGTATTCTGTGCCTCTTGGATGCAACTTCTTATAAGATTAGTGATATCACTGAAAATAACCAATATTAACAAGACATCAACTGTATTTATTCTACTACTGGCAAACAAGAAAGCTAATTAGTGGCAACAATTTACTTCAGAAGAGGATTTTTATGATTTGCTGGGTTATGACCTTTAATTAAATCTATGTTCTGTGTTTCTTCCACCAAGATAATTGATATAATGCATAATGCAAGATGCTCTAGGGCCACTTCTTTTCTAAAACGCAATTAAAATCAAACCACACTGTCAAAGATGGAATATGTTGGACATTCGAGGCTCAAAATCTTTATGTCAGTGTTACATGAGTAATGAAAGCAAAAGAGACAGAAGATAAGCCAATTTGTTTTAAACRCCCTAGATGAAATTCCTTTTTTTCCCCTAATCCCTTAGGTTTGCACGAAACTCAAGTCAATCTAAGGCCATTAAGAACAACCAACTTGCATGACACAACTTGCAGAAAAGCGCCAGAGAAGCATCTTCCTGCTTCAAAGAACAGCCAAGCACATCACCCRAGAGCAACCACAGTGTCCCCCTTCTGAACCAGCTGTACTCACTCCTATTAAGCCTTACACTTTAYGGGAAGGTTACTTGGGAACACACAAAAATGACAGGGAAAGTAGACAAATTTAGGATCATTTTAAACTTCCATACTTCTAGCATATAGAAACACTTATTTGTTAACAGCAGAGTAGACTTGCATGTTTGAAGACCCTAAAACTGYGATAACCCCCAAAACATGGTATTTTCTCGGCCTTTGGACCAATATAATCTCTTTTGAGTTCTCTGCCATCTCACTAATCAGTTTAAAATACCAGGCCRTGCTCTGTAATGATTTAGTAATTAACATTTCCACTAATTTCAAGAACTATGTTGTTATTGAAAATAGCATAAAATTGGTAGGCCAACCTGTGACCCAGAATTAATACTGAGAAAATACAAAATAAAAACCAGAATATTAAAAGTGAAGGAAAGCTTCAGGTTGAGAGGATGCCAGTATGAATGTCAGTCTGAAATATGGTAAATATTATTATTTTCATTCAAGACTTATCCCAAACAGGTTTTAGAAAATGCTGTCAACAGTATCACGCATCGAGGATTCAAAAGAAAAACCTGACTTACATATACCCTTTAAAATTAATCCCCCTGCTGAATATTTTATGCAAGTGACTTAAAAACTGCACTATAGAGACCACAGTTGTAAAATAATGCAAAGGCACTGAAATTTTAGGGGAATTAAACTCTTGTGAACAGCAGCAGCACCCAAGTTTGGCAGGAAAAGGTCAATGTTAYCAGGCCTTCCTGTTAACACTTAAATCAATTTACCAGACAACTAAATTCAGAAAACCATTCAAAGAATATGGTAGTATTATTAAACTACTGTATTTCACAGGCTAAAAACATATGCGCTCTTTTTTTCCTGAAGTGCCTGTATTGAAAGCAAACTTTCATATAACATGGACTGACAGGTTATTCACCACTGTGCGTGAAAGTGCACTTCCCCTTCCCTCCATCTCCTCTCCAAACAGTATTTCCTTACTTAAGTGCTAGAACAGGGGTTACCGCTCTCATATACCTAGACTAATACTAAGGCTATCAGCACAAGAATTAGTGCTTAGAAGGCACATAGCGATGCACACCTGTGATGCAGATCAGCRTATAGGGACAATATTTGAGAAGCATCCTTAGGTGTTAGTGGACAACAGTGACTGAAATTGTGGACAGTCTCCAAAACACATGATGTGTTTTTGGATTTAGGCCAGAAAGGACAAAAACCCCAAACACGAATGGAAGGGACAAATACAAATGACATCCTGATGCAATGGAATGGAGCTTCAAAGATGAGTCAGCAGAGACATCCTGTCCTAAGTATGAGTAGAGTATCCAGGAACAGCACCTAATATACAGTAAGCAACCAAATTCATCTACAACCATCTACTTCTGCTTGATCATAAGCTACTCATCTTCAGATCTTCCTTATTCCTGACAAGCTACTAATGAAATAAGCTCAGGAAGCTTTTCTGGGGCAGTTGGCCTGCAAGACAGCAAGTCCATATTACCTTGTGTGAGGTCACAGCAAGCGCTGTTTAAGCACAGGGATCTCCTTGCCATCTACTCCCCTGATTTATAAGCAAATAAGTTAAATTGATCATAGCACTTGTGACTGATCAACCCATTATTTTCTAGGAAGTGTCAAAAGGATAAAATGCAAGAAATTCACTCCAGACACTGTAGAACATTAAACATATTTCTTAAAATTAGCTTACTAAGAGCTCTCTTTTAATCAAGTGAYTGTAGAAAGGCCCTAATTTCATGCCACGTATATTAATTTTAGTATATTCATGGTTTATTGGAAAAAAAGGGAAAAAATGCAGTTTCCCAACCAACARTACTTTCTGCATCATACCACCCACCACCTTACTAGGAATGAAACTTTATTACCAAACAATTTACTGCAGAAATGCTCAAGTTACAAGGACCCTGATGGTGTGCTAGAGTGACTAAGCTGTCTATAAGCAACACATAAATAAAACAACGTGGCTTAACATGTAGCTATCAGATCTCCTGTCTATTTCCTTATGCAGGAGGCATGAACTAAATGAATGCTTTTATTTTGACAGAGAACCTCCTCATCCTCTCTCAGCTTTCTTCTCACTTGCAAAGATGTCTTAGCCCCCCCTCTGTCAACTTGGAAGCTCTTACTGTCATCAGGCTGAAAGAAAATGCCTCGGAGTGCATGAGGACTGTTGCGTGCCAATAGATTTGGCTGTCAAGCACTGAAAAGTTCTGTCACTCAGTATCAGAAGACTAAAAACAAAGCAATTATCAAAAAAAATCCCCATCTTCATGAAGCCCGAGATATGAAGATGTGCAGATAAAAATGAGAGCCTGAGATYGATCTAGCTAGTTAGAAATATCTCTTCAGTTAAAAAAAAGGTAATTCTATCACAGATTCTATAACATGATTTGATTCTTTGTACGTGAAAATAAAGCCCTCGAAAGTTCTAAATGAGATCCCTGCTTATAATTGAGGATTTGGTCAATATTTGAGAAGCTATTTTAAGTGAGATACTACCTTTATTATTTTTCTATTATCAGTTGACTGCTAGAAAAATGATTACCTTGATAACTGGTCAGGCTGATGACTGGCTTGAAGAAGCCACATATGTGGAAGAAAATGAGTTCTGAAAAGGTACAAATCTGTATGAAGAGAGTGCCCAAAAGACTGAACAGCTGTGTCTGCTTCAAAGAATGAGTTACAGTACRTGAGAGAATCTGAACCTGTTGCCAATAGTTGCAATTGAGCAATACTTATATATTTAATAAAATATTAAAGGCAYGGGAGAAAGTCAAAGGACACTTGGACATATCCCAAATAGCTGTAGACCTGGGACCACAGGGCTGAATAGTTCCAAAATTTCCTTGAACTCTAYAACAGTGACACAAAATACCAGGTCCAGTAAACTAGACAGCCCTTTAGCTGATGATTTTCSCTTTAGCTGATGATTTCCTCCTCTGTTTACAGATTAAACACTAACAAGAAAATGCAAATCTCATCTCTCTCTGCTGAGCTGGTTCCATGTGTTGTAACCTATCTGCAAATCTAAGATGGAGATCCATCTGAGATATAACTTTMATCTCAGGAAAAGTGGTATCCCTAACATCACTCCTGGCCTTCAAAATATGACAGGCAATTAGAAATTAAGGATAAAACCACCAGCAATCCTTCATTTCCACAAAGAGCAATTTCTATGAACAATAACTAAATCCGCTGCGCTAACATTACATGCTTAGAAGATGGGAATCTCTAGTCTTGACGCTAAGTCCTTTTTCCAGCTGACTTAGGTGAACTCACTTATGCCCAAGCTTTCTAATTTAGGCAGCTGTAGTTTTATGTGCACAACCCAGTGCCCACAAGATGATTTTCACGGGCTATGAACAAATTGAAGCTACAAATTACAATGCAGTTTTTAATAAGTGCTTTTGAAATTCATCGCTTGATGCCAGTCCAGGGACATCTATTTTGGAAAGGCTTCAATATATGGAGATATACTGTGATCCTACACCAAACACAGATTTTCATGCTAGTCACCACAAACACCACTAATACACAGTCAACAAGCCCTGCAATTCGTTTTAAAGAGAACAGTCAAACTTAGAGGCCAATTTTTAAAAGCCAGACCTTCTTTCCAGCATTTTGTTTCTTTCAGCTATGCAAAATGCATAATTATGAGTTAGCAGGATACCTCCTTCCCTGTGTCTGTGTATTCCTTCAAAGCATGAGACAGCGGCTGAAATATTTCTAACAGTTTCATTTTCACCAGAGAGGAGTCCAAAGAAGGAGTGACGATTATAAATCAAGTTCTCTGAAAAGCTTGGTCCTGAAATGATTCAGCAAAAATACTGTCCTTCTTCCATTTGATATGTAAAGTGCTTTTGCTCTGCTCAGCCCAGGGGCTCACCTATGTGCAGACCAAGGCCCACCTTGGTGTGGGGCACAGGCACCTGACCTTGCTCAGAGAACTGTTGCTAAGGTGTGAGAGCATATGGGATCCAAAGGAACCCCAAGATAGCAACACTACAGCAGAAAAGCACACTCAAAAGCGTCATCGCTCAAGCAATCAAGAAGAAAAATGCTCACGAGTGCGAACCTCCTAAGGAAGAAATGCAGAGAACTGCAAAAAAAGCAACTCRGCAAAACTGAAAATTGACCTGTTTTAAGGAATGGCAGAGATACTTCCACWTGTCACGATACTTCATCTACTAGCAGGCACTCCTAGCTACTTATTTTGCCTATGAGTGTGTTATGTACATCTGKGCATACTCCTCTTGGAACCTCTGCCCCCTGTAAAACCTACCTGAACTGACTGGCTAAAATGCGAAGCGCTCCTTTCCGAGAGGCTCGGTCGGGCCGAGAGAACTGCTGCATCCATTTTGGTTCTATCAAGAGCAAGAACAATTTTTACCGCATTTTGGTTTTGATGTAGCTCTGAGAAAAACAATGACTGCACAACTAGGAGCACTTCCCTCCCCATCTCTATGTTTATGTAATATTGCAAGATGGGAAAAGCACACACAGCACTTCTGCAGAAGCTGGATTTGAAACAACCGAGGACTCAGAAGATAAGTATTTTGATGAATTCATGAATATAACTCATGAACTATAGCCACACTTTTGGAGAGTATTATTTTTACCTGAGCTGTATCCTAGATACAGTGAGATGCCAAAGATTTTTAGAATGCATTTAGGATTTGCTGCTCCCACTTGCTTATCAGTATTTCATTGAAAACTCTTGTTATCATTTTTGAATAGTTTGAAAGTCATCAGATATATATCCTACGCATCTGAAAGCGACATCTAAAGCTTAAGTTTCTGCAAAGTGCTCAGTGAGAAGAAAGTTTTAAGTTTCACAAATTCCATCAAGACATGTCAGGCTTCTACACTAACCTTTAAGGCTGCAATGCACCAAGACTTGGAAAGCAGGTATCAGCGTCTGAAAACTGCTCATTCTCAGTTGTCTAAAACCTTTGCTTTTATTAGCACCAAATTCTCAAGGCATGCAGGTGGAAAATCTCATTTTGAATGCATTACCAACTTGGATTTTGAAAAAAACAGATGTTGCAATAGCTTCGTTTGAACAGATACAAATAATTGGACTGCATAAGCTCAGGTGGATGTCCAATATTTCCCTTTAAAAAGGCATTGGGCTCTTCATGCAGATGCAGAAATTATGATATTTTAACAAGGATAATATTTAAAATAAAAATGACTGACATTTTGATTTTAACTCATGCAAACTAAAGATGCTTCTCATCAGGATTCTGTTGCACCATCTGATTAGAGGTAAGAAAATCAGAGACATTGTCACTTAATACWGAGATTTCATTTTTCTACAGTAACTAAAAAATTTGCTACTCCTTGTATCACCTAGTCTAAGACACACACCATTGCTCTACCAGGCTCAGAATTAAATATAAAAAAATAAGCTTTGTTCTTCCTCATTCAAGTCATGCAACGCTTGTGACATTTACCCGCTGAAGGGCTGTGGAAGGAAAGGCAATGGCCATGAATATATTATGATTAAGCAGACATCGTTCAACTTGGTGCCTTCTTGCCTGCCTAGACCCTTCTCCTCTCATGCGACTCACCTTGCCCCTACTGGTTTGCATACTACAGTGGTTTAGTTTCACAAAAATACTTTCTGACACTTCTGCACAATGTTTTGTGATCTGGCGCAGACATTAAGAAGCAGTAAAAACAGAGAAAGCTAAGAAAGAAATTCAATTTGGGACAAAGTAATTTCAGGAGAAATAAAAGCTTTTAGCTCAACTCAGTCACAAGCCAATATAGTCCAGAACTCCGTGTTTACAATGTTTTTTCAAAGCTTTGTTGAAATCCCAGCCAAGTTGGATTTTGCCCAGCCAGGATCATTTCCCAGCAGGATGCATTTACAAGTTGTGCCCCCATCCAAGGTGGGTTTTTTCCTTCCCTCCCTGCTCTGTTGCTAACAGACTTCAGTGCTAATTCTGGTTTAGATTTGTTGTGGGGGGGGGGTGGTAAGGGCCAAGTACATGCAAGTGATTGACATCTTGGCCTACCTTCCAGTAGATGAAAGGATTTTAGGGGTAAAATACAAATATTATACAAAGAGAAATTTAATAGGAGTTCCATGTCAATCATTAACCTTTAGCCAGATGCCTGACAGTATAATTTTTACCAGGAAATAATAATAAAAAAAGGCTGCAATTATTCACATTCAGATTTGCATTCTGGTCAACTATATTGTTAATACTATTGAGTCAATGGCATCTATACATAGGTTGGATTGTTATTTTGCTGAAGAAAACCTCTCTATCCATTAAGTGCAATACTGCAGAAACAGTAGCATTATAGAAAAAAAGCATCATATCCACCCTTTCACGGTCATAATTATATTTGGAAAAAAGTCTGTAGGAAGGTGTGAGCACTTTTGAATAAAAACAATTGCTCTGCTTCAGGTTAAATCACTCCACCTGCTCAGCAACAATTAAAATCCATTTTGCTATTGAGCACAGCGAGCTGCTTAATAAAAGGTCATGGAGAGATGCACAAAGGCACTCATTCTGCCAAACAGTCTTCCCACGGTAGGTGCATTCAGAGAAAGGTTCAAAATTGCCAACAGACCTGCAAGCCTTTTGTGCTGGGAAAGGTTGAGGGCCATCTAGAGCTACTAGGAAATGTTCATGGAAAAAAGCCTGGGGTACAGGTTTTTAAATAGAATATTCACTGTATTGTGGTTGGAGTGGGCAAAGAGCTTCATTTGCACACCTGTAACATGGACAAGCATCTCTCCTGTATGAACAGTAATATCATTACTGCTGAAAATACCTTTTTTTCTTGACCTCTTGTAAATACTTGGATCTCTGTGGCTATCTTTGGAGCACTCCTCATGTGTCTAGCTCACAAAAATTATCATCTTAAACTTCACTTGGACTTTTTCACATAAATTGGAAGTTTCTTCACTCTAGCAAAGAGAGAGCAGCCTCCAACAGGAGGAATCCCCTACCACACTGGACAGAGAGCAGAACCTTTTGCTCTGATCTGCTGGACAGCAAACACACATCAAAAACACATCAAAAACTTCAGACAAGACATTAAGTCTTCCCAAAAAGGAAGGTGCCCAAGTGGATCCATTGTGTACTGTAATGCTTGGAAGGATGAACCTCTTCAATGCCCAGTGGCTGTGCAATGTGCCTGCTACAAAAGTAACTGCAAACAGCATCCAATAAATCTAGCTGAGTGTAATATTTTGAAATCGTTAATAGCTCCTTGGGAAGAGCAGGTAACTGGAACTGAGTGAAACGTTTTCCAAAATTAGTATGTTATCCTTCATTATTGTTGTAATTAGATGATGCATATGCTTTAATAAACTTTAAGTCCACTTTAACGTATTCTTAAYCAAGGATATAAATATTCTCATGGCATATATTATGACTTCCTAACAGCCAAGTATTTTCTAACAGGCGTTTAACAGCTTCAGGAGCTTGGTCCCAGAAGTGTGACACAGACTGCACCCATGTAGCCCTTGAACCTSGTATTGCCGCCGCCAGGAGCAAGCTGTGAGCTTCGGACTGCAGTTTTCTTCATAATACCAAATAAAACAACACAACAACCAGTACRCTATTTGTAGCTATATATTGGAAACCTGCCAGAGCTGTCCTGCCAAGCAGGCTTTGGTGACTGCTCCGTAGCATCTCTCCCTTCACCAGGGGACTCCTGAACAAGCACAACAAGCACAGGTGTCACATGAATTTCCTCACAAGCTCACTCATTTGCAAACAAGGAGTTACTATTCCGAATCTCCCCATTATTTTTCCAGCAGTCTCACTTTTATATAACTTCAAGCATATTTGCACTGCTGCTGGCTGATCTTACCTCAAGCACATCTTTCTATTACATTCATAACAGTGCCTAAACAAAGTTTGTTATAATTTGGGAAATTTTCGTGTCTGCCAGTTCTACACAGCATCTACAACTACTCCAGAYATCACAGAGCGACAAAGGAAGAAAGCCACAACACACAGCCTTGCATAAACCCATCAAACCTGCCTTATATACATTTTATCAAGGATCCTAAAAGCTAATTTCATCTTCAATACACACCAAAATTATACATGAAGAACAGTTAATGCAACTTCTMATATTTATCTTTTATTCATTATGACCGTTACAATCATTGCCTGACGGTGTAATTATATCAAAATTAGGCAGTGCTTCAAGAATCTCCATGATATACCACTTATATTTTCCCTTCAGGTCATGTGGTGTGAAGACCACACAAATCACTCATTACCTCAGCTAAAAATGGATAGAAATTATTTCCACGTTGCTAGGTAGATATTCACGATCCAGTCTTCATTGCTATATTCACACATAAGCTTTTGCCAAGATTTTTTTCAAAGGTTAAAGTGTCAGACTTCACAATTACTGCCATTAAGTGCGACTCTGTAATCACATATGAGCAGCTCACAAGGGGCAATTTGTTGRCACCCCCAGAATTTAAATGAACAAACAAAAAAATCAAGTACTATTTGTAAAGTAAACACAAAACACCCTCTGTATCCATTGGGACATTCTGATTGATCTCTGTATTATATGTATTTACCGAAATGAATAATTTCTAGAGACTACCTGGAAATTAAAACCCTCAAATTTCTGAAAACTTACCTAGAATTAATGCAAATATTCCACAGAAATCTTGTTTGCACTGGAAGCAAGAAGTTTTATTTAACACCTACATTTTCATCCTACTGTATAAACACCACTAGAACAAATCTGCAGAAAGGATCCCCTACAGCCGGATCTGCCCACCACCAACYGTAAACTTTGCCATTCTCAGAAGTATGGCCAAGCATCCTCAAAACACAAAGGAAAAGAACTTAAAGAAAAACCCAGAAAAAAATTCTCTCTCTCATTGTCTCGTTATTTTTTTCAGACATCARCTAGCAAAGTAAAATCTCCATGGACTGGATACTAACTATTAGCTCTCTTCTCTTGGCTGCTAACACCGTCTTTGGTTTTGCTTTTCAATAAAAAAAAAAGCACAAATCTGAAATGAAAGGCAACACTTACTGAGAAATCCTTTCCTCCCTATCAAATTTCTTAATAGTCTAAATTTTCTTAGACTAGTTGAGTGACTTGCSATGTTGCTGCAAACATCAGGCAGATGCTTTGGGACCCCTAGGAAAAGGTCTTCCTTCCCATAATTTCACAGTTCCTACGATGGGCTTGTTCCCTGCTCTTCTCAGCATTTTGACTTCAGCTCTTCTTTATACTTCAGCTTATAAATAATGCTCCTAATTATGCAGTTAAAACATTTTTAAAGAAACACACACATCAGCAACACCTAAAATGCAAACCTGTGAAAGTAGTGACCTCCAGTTTGATAACATCAGACAAGTAAGATCCCAGGCTGTAACAAAGGTTGCTAGAGTCTCTTTTCCAAGCAAGTCCTACACTGACTTATTATCAGATCATTTATTCATAGTGCCCCAGGAATACTGTAATGACTAGATCAGTAGATCAAAGTTTTACTGGCCTTTGTTCTCCAAGTCTCTGTCTCAGAGTTCTTGACTTGGCAGCAGTCCAGCTTAACCAGGAGGGATGAAGAAAACCTTCCCCAGACACTCYTTTGGCCTCGTAGCTGCTGCACCTTACAGCTAAAGAACTGGTTGGAAGCCCCAAGCTACAGGATGTTTGCCTCTTGCTAAATGATGCTCTGTAGGCAGATTYAAAAATTCCATTATATATTTCAAACCAGAAGCCAGCTGTGACTTTCAGCTCATTCTAGTACGGATTCCAGTCACCTAGGAGTTCAGACAAAGCTCTGCCTGCTGTAAAAGGCCATGCATGTGCACCATTTAGGGACYGATCATGGAAGAGGCTAGGATCATTCACTCTTGGTATCAACCAAAAAGGCCTGAAAACRTTTTAATGAACCTACAYAAGTCTGTAGAACAGGATCACTGTCCCATGAGGCGTTTTCAGGACCTTGTGCGCTGCAGGGACCCTCCATCAGCTCATCTGCAGCCCGCCTTTCCTTTGCAGCTCCCTAACCTTGCATCCAAGCAGCATTTTCAGCAAGTTTCAGATTTGTGATTCTTCCCAGTGGCCGGTCAGCAGCGCAGACAACCTGGCCATAGAGAAGCCCACGGGACCTGTGGGAAGTGTGCATGAACAGCAATGAAGGTGGCCCACATCACTGCAAGGACACACCATCTTTGAAAGGTTGTGGCAATCAGCAAAGCTCCTGAGGTCTGGAGGACAAACGTCACTCCTACCTTCCAGGCTGACAAGGAAGAGAATCTGAGACACTGCTAGCCAGCCTCAGTGCCTGGGGAGGGGAGGAAACCATCCTGGATGCTATTTCCAAACAGACTAATAACAAGTTGATTGGAAGCAGTCAACCTTGATTTATTAAAKAGAAAATAACGTCTGACCAACTTGCAGGCTTGCTACAAACACGCTTCTGCCTCCCTAGCATCACATGTGAGCTAAAAAGACACCCTTAGAGAAGAAACGTACATTATAGTACCTCAATGACACTGATTTGGCAAAAATGCAATTAAAGAGAAAAGCTGTTAGTAAAGGCTGTCTCACACTTACCAATTAAAACCATTTTTGACAGTGTTAGAGGGCTATAATCAGTCTAATGGGTTATGGCTTTCTCTTTCACAGACTGGCTTACAATAGTAATTCCTTTAAACGCAAGGACCTGGTTCCATAGTCAAGCAGAATACTCCAGTTCTCATTGAGAAATGTCATATGGGAAATACAAATAAATAATAGATATGTTACACAGAATCTACAGACAATGTATTTATGAACRTTACAAGTGATGCTCAGTAGAACTACATTAAGAGATGTCTTACATTACTTTTATCAAAATAGTAAGTCTTCTGACCATCTGAAACACGTGATCTACTCAGCACTTTGTTTTCGTATCTGGAATTCATTCAGCTCYGAAATATTTCATTTAGCTTCTATCTCCCTTGATAAGTGTCAAGATTCCCTTCTYTTGGTCATCTTCTCATCTGTTTGGCAGCCTTGCAATATTCGGCTGCAGCCAGTCTGGTGTTTTTCAAGCCACTCTTCACAAACACTCAAACAGGAACAGTTTCTCCCTTACGAGCTTCASATATGTCAGCTGCTAATGCTTGCGTTTATAAAGGATGCAAGTAATAGTTTCAAAAACAATGTTTTTGTTCTATCACTACCAACTTTCCTCAAATGCTTCTGGACACGCTTAGAGGAAACCTTTTTTTGTAGTTTACTGAGGTTTACCACAGTTTCTGCAGTAAGCAGCAATGTTTCTTATCACCACTTGTTGAATTCGACAATTGTGCAGCCTCCTGGTAGCACAGGGTTAGAGGTAACTATTCCATGTGCATGTAGCTCAAAGGAGCAAAGCAACTTACAAGGTCAATCCACATTCTCCTGCACTGTCTCCGCCATCTCTAGTATTTCAGTACTTGGTGCATTTAGGGAGGAAGAGAAGCAACAGGATGATCCTGAGCGGTGCCCTGCAGCAGCTGCACCGGTGCATTAGGTGGCCAGTGAGACACAGCAAGATGCCCAGCAGAAGTGCTGATCCAAGCACACGCTTCACCCACTGCATCTTCAAAGTAATGTCTGACATTTGTGTGAAAATAAAGCTAAAAACTCTCACAAAGCTCTTCAGGTGCAAAAGTCTCTCTGATCTTTCCGATCCAAAGAGAAGAGAAGGAAAGAAATACATGCAACATTTCCCCGTTACAGAAAAGAGCATTAATGTTTTGTTCAGCCTCCATCAATACTGTGGGCACAAAACATCAAGTTCATTTATAAAACTAAAATAACAGGTAAACACAATCTAATAAATCTGACATGTTTTGCATAGCTAGACATAGCTTTGAGCCCTCTAAGACCTAATTTCAAGACCAGCCAATTTCAACTCTAGCCCAAAAGGCATTAATTARTTAGCATATCATAAAAGTAAGACTAAAGACTAAAARCTGAGAAGTGGAAAATATGCCCATGACAAATATCAATTACTGGCCAACTACTTTGAAGMAACAAAAATTAACATCCYATTWAAGCCCAGTTTTTAATATGTTACATTTATAGCAGCTGTCAGTATGCTTCTTGTACCTAGTCATAACTATAACACAAGCAAAGCAAGCCTTGCTGGCCAACAGGAATACCTAGTTAGGTAAAGCATGTTCAAGAAAAAAATTCACATATTTATTCTGAATGTTAATAAATCATCACCATCTTGGCACCCCAAAGTGATCACTTAACCACTGAAAAGGAAAACTGAAGGGCCAAAACAAAAATCTGAATGAACAAGGGAAAGTGATAGCAAAACGGGTTAAGACAAAATTTGTGAAAATGAAGAAATCCTCAGCATGTTTTYGATACTATAACCACTTCTTTCTTGTGAGATGTTTTTCCCCCGAGCGCTGCATATAAGCAGAATTCAGCCATCATTTCATGTTCGCACCCCATCTCTGCCAGTGCTCATAGCCCATCTCATCTGCTCTAGCTTCYTTCGTGCTGGACCTTCCTCCAACACTCAGGCATGAAACCAAACAGTCAAATTTCAAAATSAATTCCCAACTTCTGTTCATGTCAGTCAAACTAAAGGACACAGTCATATATTTTCTAATTTACTGATTTTTTTATTAAGAAATAGAATATATGCTGCAACCTTATTTCAGTACATGGAACCTTAGCACATGGAAGCTTATTTGCTTTACTTGGCCCATAAATAAATCAAACGAAGTTACTTCTGTCTTGCTGAGCAATAAAAATGGGAAATTGTTTACAACTAAAAAGCTAAAAATAGCAGTTTTAACCACCAAGTTCTACCCTGACATTTCAGCCAGAAGCACCAGTTTTCTTCAGGGAAGAAAACATCACTAAGCAGGACAACAGCTAATGCTATCCATGCTTTTATCCTTCTGTGAGCAGCTGGCTGGAAACACACAAGTCACTAAAAGAATCTGAAACAGTTTTCAAGAGAAAAAATGAATTTCCTGACTATGTCCATTTCCTATACACTCAACAACATTTGAGCAGAAAATAACCAATATGTTCCCATGTATGTTGCTAGTGAAGTACTACCTCAGCAGCAACAAAAGCTTAATTAATAATCCTCCTTTCATTCAGTAATCATTTTTACAGCAATGCGTGGTCAGGTGCAGTTCTCACCGTGGGAATAACAGTAGGTGGATCCCTAAGTAGAAATCTTTCTACGGATTTATATATATTACTACATATAAAAATATAAATACTCTTCCAAGAATTTATGCATCTCAGTTTTGGTATGTAAGAGGAATTCTGCATTATTGGGCTACCCAAAACRAGTCCTTACCTCAAATTTGCTTCATTTACCATGAGTCAGCCATAGAGCAGCCASAACTACTTTATCAGTAAATGCAAAAGCGAAGCACAGAGATCATAACTAACCTCATAATGTACATCCCAATACATTTCTTGAATTTACACAAATGAGTTTTTTGTTTTGTTTTTCCTATAATATTTGACTGGCTTTGGAACTTAGGTTGAGGAAAGGGTAAGTATCACTCTGAGGAAAGGTGCAATGACCAACTGCCATTGAGAAAGCTTCTGGCAACCACCAACCTYGGGCACATTTCAGAGTTCAACGGCACTGCCTTGGCCATTCCCCCTCCTTTCCAKTCAGCCTAATCTGAACCAGCGAACAAAGCCAACAGCTCCTGCAACCTCACTCTGAGGGCCCAGACCATCAGATTATCATTAGACAGATCTGCATATTGCAATTCTTGCTGACCCAGGARACTGCATTTTTGAAGAGGAGATCATCAGGAAGGAAACCAAATGCAAAGCAGCAGGGACATCATTTACATTGCATTACAGATGCATGCAACCAATGAAAAGGCAACTCACCTAAGTTTCATAGAAATGTGACATCAGAAAATACCTTTAAGGTTATTTTAAAACATTTGATTAACTAGWCATCCCAGGACACACTACTTGTTTTCTCTGCCTTCCCAGCACTGCCCAAGCCATCTTCTAGCAAATGATTTTAAACATTCACTTCTCACCTGATAAATCTTGTTTGCACAATACATTTTTGAGGCATAACTTTTTTTTTTTGGCTAAGATTTCATTTCCTCTCATCTCAAAACATGATGAAATCTATTTCTCAGTTCCTCATCTTCCAGTGAAAGCTGACAACAAGTATCAGACAAAATKTACTGTCCCATATGAAATAATTCATTTCTGTCAAAGATTAGGTGCCCCCCTTAACATAAGATGACTGATAGGGTTGTGCAAGACCCAAGAGGGATGATTTAACCCCATAAGGACAGAGGGAGCTCTGGCCTGGCTTTTTTCTCCAAGCACAGGCCAAGGTCTGACGCAGCACAGGAAATCATGGAAAATGCTGTCGCTTTCCTCCCTTGGATTTTTGAGTGTTTGCCTCACTGTTGTAGACTAATCAAGTATCTTCTACCCCAATGTACTCAGCCAAACARCCTCATGATTAACATTACAAGCCACAACGATACTGACCTGCAAATCTAAACAACCATGATTTGGATTTCAACAAAAGCAAAGCAAGGGGCTCCACCAGCCGCCATGTTCACTTTCCAGAGGTCTCCAGCCACCACATCATCCTTCCTGGGATGCTCCTGCATTCTGGCCCTGAGGTTGCAGTGCTTCCTGCTCACTGTGCCCCGAACCCAATGGGAAAGCTGTGGATATGTGGAGCTGCCAAGGCCTAGGCCGTCAACAGGGGCCTCTTCAGAGAGGAGGCTGTGGGAAGCCGGGCAGCTGCTGTAGTGAAACACAACGACACGAGCGAGGGCGAGACATGAAGCAAACCAGCAATTTTCTAAAACCATTGGATCTCCCAAGAAATGAGGAAGAGCAGGATAACTTGTATCTGCAAGCCACAGGCTCCTCTGGAAGGCCAAACCTGTGTCAAATCTGGGCAAAGGGAAGGCGCAGTGGTAGGACTAGCTGCCATAGGAGTGGATGAAATAGAGAACAGACATTTTCGTGCTTGTATCTGATGTTTCCTCACGCAGGACAGCTGATGGCAAAGATGCTTAAGATACAGCATCTGAAAGGTTAATTGGATTCTCCATAAACGTGGAGAAAATTACATGGACAAGACTGTACGCCTTTGAATATGTATGCCGACACATCTTACTTGTTTCAGTTTTACTACCACGACTTTTTTCTTTTGCAGTAAGTGTTATTAAGTGTAATGCCCTCTGACAGCTGCACGTTGACAACAAGGATCACCCCGCAGGGCAGGAATTGCCAAAACCAGCAGGTTTAGTTAAAATCCTTGACCTACCCCATTAGCTACCTGCTCCGTCAAGGTAGCCCAAGAGCGAACTAGGTGCTGCGCGCCTCACACCAGGCCCCTGCCTGAATTCGGCGAGAAGAAGCTGTGCTGCAAGACCCCARATACCCTCTGCGTAGCCATGAATTATGCACAGAGCTGCCTGCCCTCGTTAACTGCACAGCGCTGGCCATGCAGAAACCCTGGTACGCAGTGCACCCTCCGGGGCTGATCCTAGCTCCGAATTACATGGAATTAGATGGAGTTAAATAAGCATTTGCGAGAACAGAGCTGTTTCATGTTATGAAAGAACAGTTTTCTTGCCGAAAATGCAATTTTATCAGGACAGAATATTTTGCAGGAATAGACCAATTTTTCTTTAACCCATGAATCTGTAGGATAAGTAAGACTGCTGGGGCAAAGTACAGATATTTGATTTCATTTTCTTACTTGAACTGTGATAAAACTTCTATAAAAGAAATATTTAAAAGGTGTTTAGCAATTTTCACTTCAAGTCAAATGAACACATTTGGAAACTGCTTTCAAATAATCAAAAGCAGTGAGAGAAGGGTATCAAGGAACAGAAACAATTCTGAGCAGAGCTGCTGCACCGCTTGGTTTGGCAAAGATAGAATGTCATTAAGCTTGAGGCCACCTTCTCCATCGCATCAATAAAATCCATTTGTCATTTGGTTGCCAAAATTAATAAGGCCAGAATTTAATACAGTCTATACCACTCCTATAGCATATGGCTCGTGAAAGAAGATAAACTGAAACACATAAATGCAAAAAGCTTTGCACAATTATCTGCCTTCCTGTATCCCCCTTTTTTCTTTATAGGTTAGAGTTGTGCATGCAAGTCTGAAAACATCAAACAGTTGATTAACATACAAGATGAGTTCCCCTCATACTGCTCAAATTAAATCSCAACAAACTATGCCAACACAGACTGACATGCTGTTTGTGTTTCAGCGATACCTAGGAGTAATTCGATAWTAGCACTCATTCATATTCAATGGTGACAGTTTTGTTTCTTTTTCAGTATAAGCAGGATTAGATCTCTGCTAACAGAATCCAAAGAATCTTAATTTGGGAAAAAAACATCTTGGACATCTGTAATATTTATCAAAATGACTGAAAAGTTGAGACCAGCTTGGTATTAAATAAATATTACCAATAAAACTCACTTTCTTTACATCCCCTAACTATAAATTCAATCCACTTATATGTTATCTTAACTGATGAATTAACAATAGAGTCACTGTTGCATTACATCAAGGAGAAGACAAAATATGAATCTAAAACATCTACAAGAAATATGACACCCAGGGTTTTTATTAGCTGGCTGTTCTTAAATGATCAAAGGATTTCTAACAAATTGCATTCTTTGAAATGGAAATAACTTTTTCCTTAATCTTAAATTTTACTCTTACAGAGGCTTGAAAAGTTTTGTTTTCTTCTCTTTTTTAAAGATTGGATTAAAATTATGACATAACCTATCTAAAGCTCCTTCTGCTCCTTTCTTTCACCTCATCACCTGGTGCTAATCCCCCTCAAAAGCACAAGTCCCATCTCTGTGGGCATTAAAAGGAACTGTTTAACAGTTCTCAGGATTTGTAACTGTATAATTATTTTTGCAATTATTTTCTAGAATTCATTTCTAATTTTGTTCTATAATCACAGTAATCATTTCTGATCAATTATTTGATGCAACTTCAAAAAAAAGTTAATTCGCACCTCACGCAAAATCAAGTTTTTGAGGGCTCTAAGGAACGGCTATTGGTAAGAATATCTCAGAAAAAACAGCCAGTCTTCCCTTGGGCCTGACATCACTTGCCAATTTTTGCACAACAATTTAATTAGTAAAATTATCAGGGGAATACTGCGTACTATTGAATACCTTGCTATTTGCTGTCTTCCTATCACAAGTGCCCCTGCTGCTAGCCCTGAAAACTAGATCTGATAAAGTTATTGAGAAGAACAATAGATCATCCCCTCAGGGACCTTGGTAGATGTGTAGTCATTTTAAAACCTGAAAAGTGCAGAAGCACTTTCAGTACATGAGGTCATTCAAATTAATCAAATATTAATAACTCATTGAACAAGACTAGTACTGAGAAAGGGATGGGAGGAGCTCAATACGGTCATGGCACACAAAGCTGCAACAGAACTACTGTTTTTCTTTTGTTATTACCTAGTCATTTTGCAATCTAAACAGTAACACAACTGAGAAACTGCATGGTCACCTGGTAGGGTGAATGCTTGGAGATGCATCAAGTAGCCCTACAGACAGACTCAAGACTAGTGCAAAGTTTTGCAGAATGAGGCACTTGCATTTCTCCAGTTACTACCCTTCTTCCAAAACAAACCTTTAACGTGGATTCTGAAATAGTAGCAGAGACTGATGCAAACAACAAACAGTCAGTGATACTAGGAGCACAACTCTGAAGTCAAGATAGAGGTGCGGGGCTTTCATGACCTAATCTGTGTTAGAACCTCACATACACAAAGAGCTGGGCTGCAATTGCTGCCTCCAGAAAAGCAATTTGGGAAAGACATTGCAAAGATAAGGTTAATGGAATTTTCCTAAAACCAACTCCTACAGGACTGTCTGTTAAGGGAACCACTTACCACTCTCTATTTCAGTTTCAGTTATTACCCTTACATATTTAGACACACTCCCAACACTATAAAGTGTGTAAATAATAAGCAGCCTTCCTTGAACTCTTAAAAATTAACCAGTAGAGAGATTCAAGTGAAACATCTTAAAATATCATCATCCCAACAGCAGAACTACTTCTCACAAGGACACTTTCTAAATGGAAATGGCAACGAACTAACAGCTTGTATTAAAGGTAGAAGAGAAGCGCTATTGACTTTCCCAGTTTATTCAGCTTGACATCCCCAAAGAGAAGGAAGGAACCTTAACAGAAGAATAAACAGTAGAGCAAAAAATTCAAAGTCTAAGTAACAGCTACTATGGCAACTCAAAAGATTACAGTGAAATTGTCAGAAACTAATATTAAGATAAAGGACAAATTAAAGAGACTTGCAAATGCGTGACCAAGGTCACCCAGATGCTCACAGAAAAGATATGAGCTAACTCTGGAATATTCTCATCATTACAGGGATCAYAGAATAATTTCAGAAGGGAAAAATAAAAAGTACACTTAGCAAAAAGTTTATCAAAAAGAAGAGCCACGGAGAAGTGGAAATAGTGTGTTCACTTTAAGAGAATGCTCAAGACAAAAGGCACTTGCTAATTTTTAGGCTTAAAATAAAAAATACAGTATGGTGTGGCTTTGTGGAAGTTAACAAGTTAGTTTGTGGAGGTTATTGAGTAGGAAATGGAATAGCATTATAAAGACTTGTGAGCTGCAACTAAAAGCTTTTTCTACCAAACAGTCTCTTTTATTTCTGATTCAAATAATAAAACACCAAGAGTTCATTTTAAAGTACTTTCATCTTCTCAGCTCTCATCATCAATGTTAGTCTGTAAACCTTAGTTAAAACCATTGCTTTTATTTTCAAATAAAATGGATTTGTTTTGCACACAAGTGGGCAACATGTAGATTTATCTAGAGGCCAAAAACAAAACCGTGAAGCTTTCTTTCAGCTATAGCAGATCAAGCTATTGTACAGCCACCTCCCATTAGTTTCTAACWAAACAACATAGTAATACTATGTTCTAGAGAGGTTTGCCTTCAAGACACTTCATGAAATTGGTTTCCTATATTACGTGGATACCATCTTCTTGTTTGCATTATTGGGGAAATACTAAAGCAAAGTTGAAACAATATTTGAACTTAGAGATATCAGCACYGAACTGGCATCCATCACGTCAAAAAAAGAAATAGCACATTATAAAAGCATTGGAACTGAGGGTCAGCTGCCTTTTTGCAAGGTCTCCCTATTGGGAAGGGRCAAAATTACTTTATGAGAACCAAATCTTAACAAAATTTGTCTTCGTGAAGCTTACCTATGATATTAAAATTTTCTTTAAACATGGAAAAAGCTTCCATATTTCTCCATCTGTATGGTTGGATTAGTAAATATAGCTATAAATGGCTTGTGCCTCTGTATTTTATACATCTGCAGCCACACATGAACAGAGCATAATAGAATAGATGGGGTTGTGAAAAACAAAGTTTCTGCTTCTATTTATTGAAGGAGGCCTCTGATCTATTCGTTTAGCAGTACGATACAATCGATGATGCAGAGCTTTCTGCCATTCCCTCTGTGAGTTACACAGCTTGCCTTCCCTCTAAGTTACTGAGCAAGAAGACAAAAAATGATTATTTCGTCTATAATTCTATCTCTACCGCCATGCGRATATATATAAAGATATCCCAGTTCAGATTAGATTTTGAATTTAAGGTTGTAGGTACTGCCTTGCAACAAGGGAAGCAGGATTTTTTTTTTTTTCCTAACCTTGTCTGTGGTAGTTTTTTTTTAGACCGTGCAGGAGAGCTCCATATGAACGGAACAGCAATGTTAGCCAACCTGCCAATCTAGACACTAATCCCCTACACATCTCTGCTGTCAGGAGACAGATACCTGGAAGCTGGTATGCAGGAGATAAAAGAGAAAATTTGGACAGAAACCAGAAAACGTTCAAAAGAAAAACTACATATGTCCAGATATGTTTCCCCCCCCCCCAAAAAAATCTAAAATGAATGAACGAAAAGAGAGTTTTGACCTCTGCACATTCAAGAAATAAATCTGCATTTACACCTTAATTAGTTATTAGGTTCAGGGTGCACTACTTTAACTTCAGTAGGCTTATGAACAATAAAATCACAGGATTCGTGAAAGCAGAAATAACAGCATTTGTCAATTTTGAGACACATCAGTGACTACAGAAAGCAAATTTAACTATTTGAATCAATATGCGATAATTTTATATCCAAGTCTTTATCTTCATATGGATACACTACAAAATTGTGGATACATCAAGGAATTGTATGAGCAACAAAACCTGTGTTATCTGAAATTTCCTGCTCATTATGTTTTTGTTTTACCCACCAAAAAATAGAGAAACAAAAAATTGTTGCAATTGTTCTCTCGTATTCTGCTGCTTTCTTACACAATCCTACGTGAACAATAGGGCCAAGCAGATTTAAAATACTGCAATATATTCTCTCTCTTATCAGAAGTTATCTCCAAAAAGATACCAAATTTATTATCCTCATTTCTGCCAATCATTCTTGATCTGCAGCATATACAGGCAGTTCATGGAAGTAATTTGATAATCAAAATTGAGCTGTTTTGACTAAAGTGATAGTTTATGAGAAATGTTCGCTCACTAACTGGTTAACTTTTTAATATCAAATGTATCTTGTAACAGAGTATATGAATATCTGCAGTTATGAATGAGAAACACTTTTTCTTTTGAATATTCTCTCAATGCTTTCTTAAAATTGGCTGTTGCACTCAATATTCCTGCCAGTAATTTGCTGGAAGACTGTTGGAAAGCAAATACAGAAGGGGTGTGAACAGAGTTGAAGAGAATTCATTTACAAATTAAATGGATGGTAGAGGAGGAGTAGCATTCAATGAATTCAACAAAGCGAGTGTCACAATAAATACAAGAACATTTGGCAGGAGTAACCTTGGCAAGACTCGTAACCTCAGTTCTGCAAAGGTATCCATACATCTAAGCTCCTACCTCCACACAGATCGTTTGCTACACTAACAGATGCAGAATTGTCCTATTAAACAGCTTGYGGAGCCAGAAAACCAAATTAATATTAACATTTGAAACTAGAAGTGAGATAGCTTTTGCCTTCAGCTTAGCCATCATATATAGAATGAAATAACATTAAATTGTGTTTTAGGCTTATTTTCTCCTTTACTCAAAAGGCAGCAGGTGGTACCAATATTGTCATGAAAGTTGGGGAGTAAAGGACACCAATCACATATTCTACATTAGCTATAAGCTGGCTACAAGATTCCAACTCTCCTGTTTAGGCAAGAGGAACTATGAGAAAGYCTGAGTGAAAAAAAAAGAGGAAACCACTTTTTCCTAAAATTCATTAAGAAACTGAGAAGGTCAGCGCCTTAGTTCATGACAGTAGCGAAGTCTATCCCCTCTGGTTACAGGCACCTACCTCAGAAAACACTTCTTCCTCTCCACAAAGACCACATCATCGATGTCTATTGCAAATTGCTTCTTGCTCACCCATCCTAACCACTTACCAATTTTACACTCAAGGAGTGGATTAAGTTAACTCTTATCTCCCCAAAGGCTATRCCCATGCAAGGTCTCCACACCGTGTACCCTTGCTACATGTTCAAGTGGTTCTCTGTATTTACAAGTAGTAGTTCTGTATATTATACTAAATAATAGAGTAAAATGCACCAGTGCTACAATGCAGCAAAGCATATTCATATGAAATAAAGTGGAAAGGGAGTTTTATAAACATCATTATGTCCAGGATATGTACCAAACTATACAGTGTTTTATTCATATCATCCAATAAAAGCAGAGATCACTTAATCCTCTTTCCTCCTTTTATTTCTCCTCCTGAATAAGCCCCAAGACCATTCCACAACTTCACAAGCTATTTTGCCGTAAACAGAGCATCCTGCCTAAATGCAACATGCTTGAACTAGTCTCCATCTCTGGAAAGGATGAGACAAGGGGCAATAATTCACAACACACACCAGGCCTTGCCATTCTCCCCTACCCTGTCAGACAGACTTAAGAGAAASAGCCTCCTTCTACCACCTGCCTGCACCCATGGCTTGTTTTCACCAAAAGTCCTAGTGCTAATGCAGGTAAAAATAAATCTGGGTTTGTACTGGACTTTATCCTTTGAGTGACACGCGTGGAGACGTGAACTCAGGTTCAGCTACATGTTTTCTTTGACATCACTGGTTTCAGATGACAAAGCTTGCGTTTGTCTCAAAATAATCACATCTCTACAAAACTGATAAGTAGCAAAGAATGAGTCCTGTAAGGGGAATGAATATCAATATGTAAACTGATATTTACACATACACATGTATGCATGCATGAATGAGAATTTCTATTAGGTATGCATAATTTCTAAGGGAAGACCTACATCGCTCAGCAAAAGCAATATTGCTATTTTCAGTGAAACTGAATTAATTCAGTTAGTGAAGATGAATTCAGATAGTAAAGTGCTATCAATACGATTGACTGGATAGAACATGATTCATCTAATCAGTAACARCATTTAATAAATATTTGATTGACAAAATATTCTGCAAGTTAATTGGAAAAACAGAGGGGTAAAAATAATGTTGGAGTAAAAAATGCTACATTTATCTATATTTTTTTAGGCATACCAGGAACCAAGTCCCCTTTCCATCTCTAATGTGGATCACACATTGTGGTAGTCTGTCCTGTATGAGTGCCCTCAGCTCAGTCAGGTGTTTGGTTCATTACCAAGCAGAGCAGAGGTACCATGATATTAGAGGCAGTAGAGGTGAACCAGCTAAAGAACATTCAGAGAAAAAAAGAAYGATATAATACGATAGTACAGAGCTATTCAGATACCCTTTGATTACACAAAGCACCTAAGAAAAATATCTTCCTTCCCTCTATAGCTTTCAGAATATCAAGAGAGATCTAGCATAATTATACGCTAGATGGAATCTCATTAACAATATACTTCAGCTTCTTATGAAGTTATTTTTCTACAA
This sequence comes from Nothoprocta perdicaria, assembly GCF_003342845.1. NCBI lineage: Eukaryota > Metazoa > Chordata > Aves > Tinamiformes > Tinamidae > Nothoprocta > Nothoprocta perdicaria. Next base: position 1,093,402 of record NW_020455754.1, read on the forward strand.
TAGAGAAGTTTAGCTTAGTTCATCACAGCTTCAAGACATAACACCAATTAATTAGTTTCTAGTGATTTACTATGTAGTACTGTTTAAATCTACATAAGATATTAACAGTTTACTCTGAATGGAAGATAGGATGTCYGGATTACTAAGACTGTGTCCAAAATCCCCCCTGGCCCTCTCTCCATGTGGGGGCACCAGCATAGGGGGCTCTCTGCTTGGCTAAAGGTTTCCTGGGCACGTGCTGACCAAGACACTCTGGCCTATTTGGCTAAAACGGGCCCACAGACCCAGGCCTAGGCGTATGGAGGTCTAAGGAGGGCAGACAAGTTACCTAAAACAATATAAACCACGCTCCTTTATTTCAATGGGAATGTCCAAGGAAGGATTTGGCCCATCCTGAATTTAAACTGGGTTCCAGAGATGAAAGCCTATATCAACTAATCCCTATAGCTACAAAGCCTACTGCTTTGCTGGTTTATAGAAATCCTACCAGCAGCATGATGGAAGGGTACAAAGATAAGACAGCAGACTGCTGGAAATGCTGGATCAGACAAATATTTCAGGTCAGAAAGATACTACTTAGTCATGTTGTGCTTAACCAGGTACAATACACAGAGGATGTACAGAAGCATGGAAGAAMTAAAGAATAATAGTCATCTTCTGTTGCCATTCTTGTACCTTTGAGATTTTTTACAGTTTTCAAGGGCCTGTATAAAAGGTCACCTTTTCTGATGTCACGGTGAATTAGTATTTATGTGGTCCTCAGGAGGAGTTACTTAAATTTTAACAGCATATATATGTAAACAATAAATAAGATTATGTGCATTGTTATACCTTTTATTTCTCTTAACCTACATGTTTTCTATTCATGGGTTTCTCCTTTCTTGAAATCCTCTTAGTATACACCTTCCTAAGCTGCAGATACACGGCCTAATCCAAAGGCCACTGAAATACCTAGAAAGATTCCCAGTTGTGTCACTAGGCATCAAATATGTTTTCTACCTGAAATCAATATTATCCATGGAATCCAAGTTCTAAGACAATCAGGTAAGCAGTTTTTTTGAAATTTTATACACCCCTAACGTGCCTTTTTCCCAAATCATCCTCCTCCTATGAAATTGATGCTCCTTTCACAATCGTCAGATACRGGGTGTCACTTCAACCGTTACTACAGGTGACAATTGAAACGAGTGCAGATTTGGACTTAATCTACTTCTGGACTCTCAAACAGTAATTAGAATTSTTACAAAACTGCCTTGTTTATCCAAAAACACATTTTGCAAAAAATGATTTTCTTAGCCTTTCAACATACTGAACTTTTATAAGCAAACTATAAGTTCTGTAAGACAACTTGCAGTTAAAGTTTGGTGCAAATYGGTATCTAAAGTTTATAACTAAAGTTGAACTATGGAAATTAATTATTGAAGTTGACTAAACCAGGAGCTAAAGACTGAGCATGAAAACAAGTCTTAGCTGATTTCAATCTCAACGAATGCATAATTCCTGCAAGACCAACACTGAAATGCTATCTGGAGTTTGCATTCAAAAGAACTTGAACTACCAAAGGTCTACAGTAAGCTTTTCAAACAGAATGTTACAAATAAGCACCGAATCTACAAAGCACTGAGAAAGGAATAAATTAAAAGGAAGAAATAGGTCAGCTATAATAAAGCATTACAAAAAAAGTAAAACAGACAAAATCCTAAGGAAGTGCACTTTGCAAAAGAAACAAGACACCTAAATGAAAGGATTTTTAGGTACATAAAGAGAAAGAGGACAAGGAGAGGAGCACTCTAAAAGGAGTACAGAGGTAATCTCAGTATAATTTAAATAGTGTGTAATTAGGAATATACGAAGAGAGAACTAGAAGCAGCTACCTCCATTATTGAAATAAGGCCCCATCACCATGCAGATAAGCAGCAAGCAGGAAATATTTCCTTCAGCACATTTCCCAGATCAGGTGTCTTGCATTCAGTCATGCTTTGCAGGCTACCCAACATTTTCTATGCCCTATAACCAGCTTCAAATCAAACACACCTAACCCTCATCTAACAGCTGAAAATACAACATGCCACAGCAGGAGAAATGATGACAGTTGAACTCCATCTTGAAGGTCTTTTCCAGTCATAATGACTCTATGAGCATCCTTGCAGTCTTAAGAGGATTRGATGGACACAAGAACAGGATGACATTGCTCCCATTCCCCTATCATTCACCCTGTGATTTTTACCAGACTGACCCAGAGACSTTTTCCACCTCATGTCGAATACAGAGATTAGTCTAATTCCAGCCTTGATTCCAAGACATGGCCAACAGAAACAGAGTTTTTAAACCAAAAAAAAGCTCGATGGTCCTGGTCCTCTTCCCTGCTACCATACGCGGTCCATCACCAACATTTAACAGAAACCTAAAAATTTCTCAGAGATAAATACGGAAAATCATGAATGAGTGGGAATAATTTACTCTTGGCTGCTAAGTAGGAGAACTAAGGGAAGTCCTAGATCAGATTAATGTAACAAGTAGATGCTTTAAATAATTGAAATGAAAAAAAATCATTGGATCATTATAAGATTTGATTATCAGATTTCCTTTTTTTTTTTTTTTTTTTTTTAAAATACCCCTTCCATTAACAGTATCATGGAAAACAAGACTTGTTTTGGTACCCATAAAGTCTGAAGAGATCCAATAAGCTCTGCATAGTCTAACTTGAATTATTTTTATTTGCAGTAAGTGACAAACCGTGCTATTGGTGCTGAACACATTGAAGAATTTCCCTTAGGATATTAGGATTCCTCCTGCCCGAGACAAACACTTCCATTTCCTTGAACCATTAATTTAATATCCCTCCTCAAAGTGCTCTTTAAGAGCTGCAGTGCTACACTCCACTTGCCTGAAAAATGCTTTCAGAGCTGAGGTCCTGGAACAATTTTTGGTTTTTAATGTATATTTTGCTGTCAAAGGTGGAGTAACACTTACTCCATGGAAATGTCTTTGCTATAAAAGACTATCAATATCACTTAATACCTTATACCTTACCCCTCTAGACAGGTAAGAATAGTACCACCAATCCAGCAAAAATATAACAGCAGCAGAAAGTAACTGTCTGCTCCCAACTGGAACATTTTCAAGAGAYCTTACTGGCACAGCCCTGATGTTTACTTAGGCCATATTATGTATCCCTAGAAATCACTATAAAAACATTTTATTGCTGTTATTTTATTGGTCTTTTTTCCCCTCTCCCCAGTAAGATTCTTGCCATTTTTATTTTTTCTCCTGAAACCGTCCTAGCTTGCACCTCCCTCGCTCAACTATGATTTAAAAGCAATGATATAAAGCTTATTCCTTGGTTAAGACAAGCTTTACTAATTAGTATTGAAAAGAACATGATTTGTACCCCCGTCATAATTGCTGTTCATTTTCAGTTCATAGCCTGTGAGCCCTGCGCTGTTTTCATCAGGTAATTCTCTGCAGCACATACTGAGGCTGTTGAGAAGGGACACGACAAAGGCATCTGTCACCTGCAATACTTGTTTAGGAAACCCTCTGAACTAGGAAAACCCTGAAACACGGCGATATGAAACATGAATGCTTTCTTCTCTTGAAATTACAAAATTCCATGAGTTTAAAGGTTTGAATAGCCTGGCAAGCTGTCTGATGGATAGTACAGCTGTGCCTCTTTTGTGTAATATGGTACATTTGGTTCTGTATTGATAAACTCAGCTTACACTATATTTAAAATGGCAGTCATAGAAGACTTCTCTAGTTACCCTTCCCTAGTTTCCAGTATAAATCTTGGTTTTAGAATGCATCATCCCACTATCATAACTGGAAATCAGACTTTACCATGTGCTTGCACAGACAGAAAATTGATTAAACACACAGCTCCTATTCCAAAATAATCATCATGCAGGAGTTGTGACTCGAAGTTAATACCTYGAAATCCCAGAGGGAAAAAACAAACCAACAAACCAAAACTTTCACATGGAGGTAATCAACTGTTAGGAAGCTCTGTGTGCATAGCAAAAAATGCAAACTGTTGGAGTTATAAAATAGGGGAACAGATACACAGCAGTTATAGCCGACTTGAAATCAAAAGACAAGTTTGACATAATTTGGCCTAACATATCTCCCCTGACACGTTATCCCCATGATATACACTGCTTTTTCTTGTGACTCAGGAATGTATATGTTACATTCTGTTCTTAATATACAGGTACATAAATACACACACTGACACATATGCATACATAGATTACATTTCTCCTTCAACTTTCATTTTCTTTTTTCCATCTCTCTCATCACAGATGCACACAGACCTCAGCCCAAATGAAATAATTCTCACTGCTCAAGTTTCTTTGGTTATAGACTTGAGCTCAAACCAGTGATTTCTTTTTCTTGTGTTCACATCTATATTTTTTCTCTACAGGATTTAAAGCTTGAGAAGCATGAAAGATGGAATGAAAATAAATTTGAATTCTATATTACAATAAATGTGAATATCAAAAGATTCTTTCACAGCTGTGTGACTGCTGGCATTTGTAAAGAGTCAAAGAATCCTGAAATATGAAAAGGCAGAAACACAGTTGGTTTTTCAATCAAGTGTATGCAGAAAAAGAAAAAGAAAAAAAAATCTATAGGAACAGCAAGAAGGTCTAGGGGTGGGTGACAGGTAAAACCTATTTCCTCAATTCAAACAGTCATTTCTAGAATCACTTGAGCAGGGGGTTGATATGAAAGATTGACATATTCAATTCTGCTCTTTAAACTCTGGTTTGCATTTTACCAGAAGCGTAAGGAAGAAGATAAAAAATGTCCTTCCTCATTCCTTATTTAATTGAAGTGCCTATTTAGGCTGACATTTAATAAAAATAATAAAAAAAACCCTAATTTTATTATTTGTACTACTAGAGCATCTGGGATTTCCAGACATAAACCAGAATCTTGCTGTGATGGTGATTCCAGTGCTGAGAAATAACTTATTTGACTGTAAACACACACCACGTTCTGCTGCACTAATGGTGGGAAAGGCACTCCTTTAATCCCCCCAGTAAATTCCTTCCTCTGCTGCGCAAAACAGATAGCAAAAGATCATTCCTTGCTACAAAGTTCCTAGCTTAAGAACAGGATCAAGTCACCGAAATTTAGAGAGGTGATCGTATTGATCTAACGATATCTACTCCTCTCCTGGGGACAAATGTCGAAATGTGGACGCAGTAGAAACGACTTTTCATTGCGTTCTCCCAAAGTATTTCAAAAATGGGAAGTTCTTGATAATGATGAAATATAAGGGCAAATACTAATGGAAGGCTGATGACTATGATGAAGGCTCAATGTTCTCCTCCACTCATTATTTGATTCTGTTTCCTCAGCTCTTCCAATCCACAAACTCACTCATATAGATAGAGATTTACTATAAATTGCAAATACTGTGGATTTCTCCATTCTTTGGGCCTGACAGTACCCATAGGCAAAGCTAGTCCCTTACTCATTAAAGCTGTTAATTGTACATGAAAGGTTCTCCTGACCTGGATAAGAATGGAGCAGGTAGGAGACCCATTTGGATCGCTACAGCAGTGAGGAACGGTAAGAGCTTAGGTTAGGAGTTAGCACAGCTAAGGATTCTGCCCGATTCTCTGCTTGCACAGCAATATGCATGCAGAAACAAAGCAGTCATCAGCATTCACCCTAATGAGCTGGTTTTCACACTGCAGTTATTAGACAAAATGCAATCTGCAAAACTGGAAACAATAACCATAGAGTTTAACCAAACCCAAAAGCAAGACACATTTCAAGTGATTTTATATTGCAACAGATAACTTAAGCTATACAATAAATTTGAAGGCTCCTTTGAAATGTTTTGTAATTATAGGWTGGTACAGCTAGAAGAGAGTTTATTCATTTGAGACCTGTCACATATTTGTTAGAACTATTTACAGCTTCTTGTTCGTTTATTTCTATCATTTTAGATGGGTCGTCTATTAAATTATTCTTTTAAATAAATGAAACTGTTTCCGATTTGCTGCCACTCAAACAACTGTACAAAGACATGCACACCAGCAGTTGTATCCTATGCAAAAAGCAATTCACTACAAGTTACCTGTGGATCTGACATGGTGAGTTTRCCCTTTGGATATACAGCTACCTTAATGACGAAAAACTGGAGAATGTTTTACACATACTTTACTTTTTCCACATTAGACCCTTTCTGTTTTTTAAGGGACAAAACACGACCATTAACTGACCGTGTTCAGCCCTAAAACTGGATAGAATAAAGTTGAGTTACAAAGTGAAACATGTCATTTAAACAATTACCTCCTTTGACATATGAAACCAAATACTGGATATCAAGTTCAATCATTGTACTTTTTTTTTGTGAAAAAGATTTTAAGGCATTTGGTATCTTAACTATGTCAATGGCGCTTGTGAAGGAACCAAAATGATTATGTATGCACACAAACACATATACACCCTGCTTGGTATTGTCCTAGGCAAATCACAGATACAAGATCTCGCAGCACAGTTCACGGGAAAGGGCTACTCTTCACAGTCAAGAATCCTAGATTGTAGAATTCTGTATGCCTTTTTGTTTGTTTGTTTGTTTTTTAAATCTACACAAAAATATTTATCTTCCGTATTGCATGCTACCCTAAATGATATATACTCATGACAAAGATGAAATATAACAGAAATATGGTATCAACTTCAGGAACTCAGCCCAAACGGTGGTATTCCATTCTCTTTTGCAACCTTAGCAGGCTAATCAATGCACGTTGTCATATTTAACTTGAGCAATGCGCCCTTCAATTAGAATGGCTACACACAGGAGAGCATCCACGAGTGCACAAGGAACTTGCCACACAAACCCAGGTTTTGCTTGGCTTCTACTCAGCTCTGTGTTGCACCGTTTGACAAGATGCAAAAAGTGAAAGCTCATCTAGGCGATCCTCACTAAATAAATATGTATCTCTAAAGAGCTGAAAAAGTAAAAGGTCAGAGGCTGAGCTTTTGACAGTCCAAGGCACATGCACAGTTATTGAAATTGCAAAAATTACTATTATATACTCAACTTTTTTTGTATTCTTTAAATAATAATTTCAAAGAAAAAAGTAGATGCTTTTGTATGTGAAAGAGAAAGTGAACCAAGTCAGAAAAAAACCTCTTTGTAGTATATCTTCAGAATTGCTCTGTATTTTTTTTTATTTTATATCCAGTTTTTGAAGACTTACTTAAAGTCTAAATTCTGAATCAGCTTTTATGAAACTGGCTACATCAAACTAAGCTGCTCTCAGTGGGCACATCATTTGAAGCTACTACTGCCCGAAGAGAAACTGTCTTTTTAGAAATGCATTTTAGCTAACTGCCTTTTTTCCCTTGACCAACTCTAAATCGTAAACTCTTTAAAATTTTATTCACCTTCAAGGAAAAAAAAATATTCTTTTGCTTGTGAGGATTTTGCACCACTGCATGAAGCAACACTGGCTCTTCTATCATAATGTACTGTCCTCACTAACACTTCAGAACATTCAAATATTCCCCAAATGCATCTGGAATTGAGTATCAGCTCAGAGGATATAATGTAAAGCTGATTTAGTCACCCCCTTCCCATACGAACTATCTTTTCCACAGGTGGCYGCCCTGCTCATCTGATGTGTGCTCCACAGCTACAGGCATCAGGAGATGCTCACCAGCATTCTCCTTGTGGAGTTCTAGTAAATTTAAAATGCATTAGAAATGTCCAGGCATATGTATATGAAAATAAAAAAGCTATCCAACAATTTCATTACTGTATGCAACAGGAACTAACACTGGAGATTCCTTCTGTCTATGTCTAGAGRAAAAAAAAATCCCAAGCTCGTACCCTGCCTTAGAGATTCACTGGTCCATAAGCAGGCAAAACTATAGTCATATAGTGACCCTGCAAAAAAGCCCACCAACTTTCCAGGCATTTTCGGAACACTAGGCTGATTTCATCAGTAACTCATTTAAAGTAACGATGGCTTTTACAGATTATCCTAGGTTTCTGTTACTGTCTTACAGTTGAACATTGGTTGTAAATATTATTAATATGACAATTCAAACTGAGACTTAAGCAACCTGTTTTGCAAATTCCTGCTCTTTCCACACCAAAGGATTTTAAGTCTGCCATCAAAATGCAATCCTCAGTAATACACAGCATGCACAATAGCAAAGGAAGAACATGGTCTAGACTAAATTGATGGCAATTTAAGACAGGATCATAACCCATTTTTCCAGCCTGTCTGAGGCACCTGGTGACCCTGGGAGGCAGCTCTGGCTGTTAGATGGGTGACGTGCACAAATACGCGAGGTGGGGCCTTGGGAGGAAGGGACATGCAGCGAGGGACAAGTTGGTTTTGTTTTGTTGGTCTGTGGGAATGGGAGATGGTTGGGTCAAACCACCCAGCGCAGCATCCTGCCCAAGGTGGACAACCATGAAAGCCTTCTTGTAGCACTTCAGCATGTCACCAGTACCCAAAACAAGTGCAAATCCTTTGTGGAAAAACAAATATGGGGTGAATATGGAACAAAACCCAAGATTTGCACAACACGTAGCTAGTCCTACAGTGCCTGAAATGTCATTTAATAGTTTTAACAGCATAAAGACTCTTCTGYATCCAATAAGGCTTCTTAGTATCTGAGGCTCAGGTTTAGGTGACTAATACTACCATTAGCTAGATTCAGGATTCCTAGTTATTTGGGACTACACACAAATTGCTCTGTAGCAGTTTAGTTGCAATATTAATGGAGCCAATCATCACTGAAATGCACAGCAGCAGCAAAACGCAAACACAGCCATTTGTTCTCCAGCCCATCTCATTCAAGCCTAATTCATATTGCTGTAATGAGGGCTGCTTACTTCCTGTCATTTTTGAGAACTCTACATTTCCTCAAGGGCAAAATTGTTTTCCAAATAAGTGGCTACCTGCATCCAGTCTTTTCTACTGAAGCACTTCATAAGAACGAATTAAAATAGAACTTACTTACACATTCTCCTAATATCTTCATGTTATGTATAAGGCTATAGCCTTCTAAATCCCCAAACATCTCACTAAGTCACGCACTAATTTCTTAAGCATYAGGCAAATATAAAATACAATAACAAAACATGAATAAATAAGTGTATATATTCTACCTGTTTAGGCTGTAAAAAGTATTGTAAAAAGTTACCAGATCTATTGAATTTAAAAACAACCTTAAGGTCAGTCATTAAATATATACATACAAGGATACATAATCTCTCCCCAGGGTCCCAAAACCTCCCTAAGAGAACAAATCTCTGCTTAGTGAATTATACCAAGGATAAAGTTTGTCCTTGCAGACCATATAAATAAATATATATTTTGCTAGTCTTCAGTTATTATTTGATAAACTAACTTTTCTTTTCAATCTTTTTTCTAAAAAAATAATAATTTAACCTAATTTAAAAGCAACATTGAGTATCCTACCTATTCCAGTAAAACAGTAGTAAAAAAATTACTTTTGTGCATAATGAGATATTACTTTTTAATAAAAACTACCAACTGCATTCCTGTTCGCCTGAAGGATTTGGGATCTGCAGGATGACCCAGTGCCCGTGCTGCTGCACAAACCCATGCTGTGCATGGACAAACATCTCCAGCCTGCCCTGACAGCACCGGGGCAGGGAGATGTGCCACGAACAGCCGCCGCTCCCTGCCTGTTCCCTCTCTCCTGCAGCAGAGACTTCACCCAAAGGCTCATCCAGAGCACCCCTGCCTCCCAAGGAGCAGGGAGGGCYGCGTGGCAGGGCCTGAGCCCTCAGCACGGGCCTCACGCTGCTCTCCTGGCTGCCCCAGTCGCGCAGAGCYGCCGGCAGCAAGGGACTCGCACCAGCTCTGAGGGCAAAAACCCTTTTATCAACTAAAAGCCAAGGGGAAAAAAAATCTTATACAACTATAACTAGGAGTACCTTCAACTTGCCTTTCAGTTTAGTAATACTTCTACTGGGTGAATGCATCACTTCAGCTCCTTTGTTAGGAGTTATCGACACTCGGGTATACCTTTTAAGAGAAGTGGTTAGGAAGGTAGATCCAGCATCCATTAATGTTGACAAGCTCACGCTGAGGGCCTTCACAAGTCCTCCTGTGAAGAAAACCTCCCTCCCTTGCCCCAGCTATTAACATTATTTTTACATCTTACATTTAACTAATATTACATCTGACATTTAACTCCAATATTACATACGTATATATGCAATGCTTCCTCCAAATTTTGGTACCTGAATGACCACTGATTTTCAACAGCCAAAAGACAACCTTCTCCTTTTTTTTCTTGTTGTCTAAAAGGCACCATAAGGTATGATTTTAAAATATTTTCCATGAATTTGTCCCACTAAATCTGTAAATACCTTCAGTCAGATATTGAAATGAACCTTTGCAWGCCAAATGAAAAAAAATAGTTACTATATTTTTATAGCAGATGATTCTCTTTCGTTATTACATCTTGTACTATAAATGAGCAGCCATAATGAAAAAAACACTGAGAATTATCAGGTTTATCCCCAAAGATCTAAAATTATGACTGGTATTTAACACACATATAGCCAAATGCTACCTCATCAATTCCCTTTTCCTCTRCTCTACAGAAGTATGATACAAGTTATCATTCATAAAAAAAATAGAAACCAACATGTGAATCTTGCAGATTAACATAAATGCTTTGATTTTTTTACATTCTACATTTTTATACACACAGCAACATTCATTCTTTTAAACAGTGTGGAAGATTTTCYATCAAAGCCTAGGAAAGAAATCCTCCAACCAGCTGTCTCAACACTCACTTTCTCTTTTGAAATTACTTTTTTTTTCCTCTTTTATTCCCTATAGGTCTTTTATTTTAATATGTAATGACAGTGTTTTACATTTGTTTATATGCTTATGTAATATGATTAGCTACCCAAAAAGAACACATTGAAAAATAATTTTTCCTATGCATGCAATTTAAAATTGTGCTAAGCAGTAAATGACACAGCTGTTTCACCCACACACATACATATATACACATATAGGCTGTTACATTGACTCAGAATTTTTTGACTTTTAAAAGAGACAGTTCTTTATAAAACCTTCATTTCCATATGTCTGTTTTCACTCTATATTTACCAGATGTCACAACTTCATTTTCATTCACGCATCACACAATCTAGTCTATGCTGTTCTCTTCTATAATCCTAAACCAGATTTAAGGCTGACAGGTGGAAAAAGTAATTTTAGTAATCCATTCATTACCTACATTCTTGTCATTTTACAGCCTGGCACAGAATTTTTTCAAGTTTCATCACAGCCAAACAATCCTTTGAAAAAACTTTCATCCCTTCTCCTAATATATTTGTTTCATCAGCTCAGTTTCAATGAAACTAAATTAAGACTTTTGCCCTTGAAATCGGCTGAAAGGAACACTGCAACTGTTGCATTTTACTTTTGCTGGATAAAAGCTGCAGCAAGGCCCATGTAGCTCCTCTACAAGGCAGCATTAGGAGTGCAAGGCCAGATGGGGCTGAACACAGACCACCACCTCCCACCACTTGGAATTTGCTCTCCGAACCTCCAACTCATGAGGAAGGTACCAGAAATAGACTAGAAAACAAGGCTGGGTGCATCTATCATTTTGCACCCACATATATGCGAGATGAACGTGAATTCAACATTTCACATTCTATATTTTACATTAAAAGTGAAACAAAAATATAATAAACAATTTTGCTAAGCAACCCACCTCATTCCAGTGGCAAGTGGTCATCTTTGAGAATCAGCTTGAYTGCCAACATACCCTTAGACCAACATACCCGTTTCTCTGCAATTCACACTCCATTTTTTTTTTTTTCTTACCAAGTGCATTGCTTTGACCAATATTTTACTTCTGCTGTGCTACCAGCCTATCCAGAATAAGACTCTATTACAAGCAGAGCTGCTAAAGCAGGACAGACCTTTGATCATCCTCTCACCAGCAACGTGCTTGAAGACTAATGAGATCAAAGGCTGCCGTCCTCATCTGCAGGTGTTTATTTCCTAACACTTCCTTTTTCCTAATTTGAAGCATTTGTGGAGAATTTCCTCTCGCTTCCCTCCCGCCCACCTTCATCCTCTGCAACCCAGCCAATCGTTTCCCACCTTTTCTAATACTGACAGAGCTCACCTCCATCCAGCTCTTCCCTTCAGTCCCAAAAAGCTAAAGCTGCTGCTTTGTGGTTCCAAGTTTTGCAGATTGCTTTAACATAATATACAGTAGGTCCTGAACACATTCAAACCTACTTTACTGCAGGATAAATAATTTCACACAGTACAGAAGCAAAACTGAGCTTTGCCCTGGAAACACAGACCTTTCTCAAAGSTCTCTGCCAGCCCCCACCTACCTGTATTAAGTGGCTGTGATGCCCATGAAGTTTGGTTTTGACTCAAATTGCCCTGTCAAGAAAAAGAATTGGATGGAATAGGCTTAAAAAATGTGAAGCCTAAACATTTTTTCACGGAAGATTATTTGTTTAATCCCTATTAAGTCCTACAGTATATTTTTCTAAGACAGCTAACCAGGATCATAATAGCCAAAGTRAGTATAAATGAGCTGAAAAAGAACAAGGTTTTAAGTGATATTTATTTGCYTGAAGATGGACTACTTTTTTGAGTAAGAAGTCGTCCATTTAGAGCAACTGAGGCTCCAAACAGCAGTGCCTGAATAGCCCCGGCTGCTGTCGAAACAGCAGCGCTGCCTCTCCCGGAGCAGAGCCAGAACGGAGCTGCTACAGAACCRGAATATTTTGCAGCTTAGATCTCTTCACTAAGGCTAAGCTAGCTCAAAAGATTTCATTGCTGCTTTAACACACAAGCCTTTGATGTTCCCTCATCTTTACATCATAGAAGGAGCTCAAAGGGTTAATTAAAATTTAATGATATCAGCRGTACTTTGAAAAAGTTATGAACTTGGGTGAGATCAATCACTTCCTTGGACTGCCTGACTTCAAAGCAGGCATTATGCAAAGGRAAAAAACTCTCATTCCGCATTGAATTCATAAGCAAGAATTTCCTCATTAGCGGTCTGTGCACGGAGGAGATTCCAAGTTCAAACTGGAAAGAGGTGAGGTGCCAAAAAAATGGTTAATCAGAATTTCATGCCTTTGATGCCGATCACATGTTCAACGAAGGCATCACTGCACAAGCCAGGGACACTCAAACGCCCCAAAATAGGAACTCCGGGATTACAGAACGAGCATTCCTCCCCGCCCCAATCACACTGTATTTGCASAGATTTAGCTAAAACCTCATTAGTTTGTTTATTCCTTCTCCGTGACATTCAGTAAAATGTCAACTGAAATAACAAAAGTAAACTTTTTTAAAAAGCACACATTTCTATTTTCCTGTTTTTAGTTGTATTTGTTTACCACCCACATTTCAGCTGTGGTGACAGTCCTTACTTTCTGCAGTTTGCCTTACACCGAGTTGAAGGTCTTATTGCATCTTCAAAGACAAACACATTTCAGTTGAGAAAAATACGAAAATACTTAGTACAGAATGCAAATTTACCAGTAGCTAGTTATATTTATCATGAAGATTAAGAAAATCTCATTTTAAAGCAGTCAGTATTGGCTGTCAATGACCCTTTTCAGGCTGTGTTGCTAATAAGATTTAACATAAACATATTGCCTTGCTTGGCTTTCAACACATAGCGAGCGGGCACCTATGCAGATACGTCCTATACCTGACACGAGGCCATCCCAGGAGCACAGCTACAGATCTGTGTCCACAGGGAAGCCCATCCTTTGGCCCTGAGCATGGTTCCAGMATCACTCCCCAAAAATCCGACTGAAAAGCAAGGTCATTAAATTGGGGTGCCTAACTGTGCCTTGATTGTGCTAAAGATGCATTCCAAACATTTTTTGTTTGTTTGCTTGGTTTAACTCTTGGGTATAATAACCAAATATTCCATTTTCACCATATCCAAGTACATACACATACATACGGCAGACCACATGAGTTTTATCCTTTCAAGATCAGCTCCATCAACCATCTTGATTTTTTCCATACCTTCCTAATACTTTTTCTAAATAAGATGACAAATAATCTCATACAGTGATAGGGAACATAGTGAAAAAAGCCTTCCTTTCTAGAACATGACCTCCTGTGCAYGTCACCAAGCTCTGCTTCGGTACTGTCAAACTTAGCCCTATTTGTTGGAGATTCTTATTAACATATTGTCCTTACTAAACACTTCCTAAATTAACAGGGGTTGTTTATTCTCAAACTTTTATTAACCAATCATACAAGACACACGTCATATTTTAACTAAGTTCATGTTTCGACCCGATATGAAACCCTAAGATAATTACAGTAGGCATAAAGGGTGGGAGACAACTGTGTGGTTTTGGGGGCAGATCCAAGGGCAGGACCCCTACCCCATACAGGCTGCATTAAGGGCAGCACACGCAGCGGGGACAACGCAGACCAGCGCTGCCACCCAACCGCATTGACTTCACCCATGTCTACTCAACACCCTACAGAAAAACTGTTGGAGGCAAAGGAGTTGAGCAAACAACTAATGCCAGCTGGCTGATAATCTTCCCTGCTTCTTGGACAAGTCGTTACATTTTGTGCTTTGKTTTCTGTTGTTCTGTTTGTTTGTTTTTTAACCTAGAGTGCATAAATAACAATAAAGATTTCCTGCCAAGGAATGCCATTAGGCAGTAACTGATGCTCAGTTTAAAAACAAACTACACAAACAAAACCCCAGAACTTTTCATTGTGAAAACACACATTAAAAAGGTATCTGGAGATCTTCAAACCCCACTTGGACATGCTCTAGATGACCCTACATGTGCAGGGAGGTTGGATTAGATGATACCTAAAGTTTCCTTCCAACCTTAATGATTCTATGATCCTGTTTCTCACTGCCATGACTTTTTTTTTTTTTTTTTTTTTTTAAATTACCTGGGGTAATGGTTACAAATGTTTCGCATTTTCTACTACTTTCACAGTACAGTGTATATCACTGTATAATCTCCCAGTTCTTTAAGTACTTCAAATTCCCAATGAGACTCTACAAGGCACCGAGTAGCACCGTGGTGTTGTATACACARTTCCAAAACCGGGAAAAAACATTGTGCACAGAAGGCTTCCAACGTGCTTGTTCCTTCAGCGTGCGGTGCCTACAGGGCTCACGTCAGCTGCAGAGCGTGGCAGAGAGAGGACACAGAGACACAGGTCCCTACTGGAAACAGGCCTCCAGTCAAGGAATCCATGAAGGCAGCCTACTTGGGAAAATGGCCTGTTGGGATCAAACCAACAAGAGCACAACAATCTGTTCTTAGACAGTCGCTAAGTCACTAAGCCCCACATCCTTACAAACTATTTTCAAGTCTGAAATACCAACCTAGGCTACCAAGGATGCACATCTAAGTCCATCTTTGTTTTCAAATTTAATACAACTAAGTCCAATAGCATTCAAAACTACAAACTTGCAACTTAGCAGAAGGACCAAGATGGTTACAGTCTTTAAAGTCACAGTCTTTAAATATTAGAATGCCCTTGGAAAACATAATATTTTAGTCTACCTGAATATTCTTTCCAGCTGAATATTTTCTCCAACTTTTGGGACTGTGCTTTTGGGATCTGGATTTCTCCAGATTTTGGGATTCAGATCTTATTTGAAGCATCTATTCTTATGATTTCCATCAAATTCCTTTTGGATTTAGTTTTCCTCAAGCCTTACTTTGATTAACTATATCAAGTTCTATAGCCGATACTTTCTCTGGTAATGGAATTCAAACAACAGTGGAGAGAGATCAAGAAAAATATGGCAGAATTTTCTGTATATAATCTTGTAAAATAACACAAAATTTAGGCTGCAACCTCATTTGGCTTTATGCGTGCACATACATATACACACACACACACACACACACACACATATGAAAATCAGGCATTTGTGTGTACCAAGAGACAGGAAAGGAGAATTTTCTTTCTGAAAAAAAATCAGTAAAAATATAGGTTGTTGATACTTTTGGACAAAAGTATGTATTTTTCAGTTTGGTTGAATAAGTCCACAGAGATATAGTGACTAGTAAACAGTTTTTGCTTTAACTTCTTAAATAATTCTGCTTATTCCCTTGTTTTTCCTTTGTGGCTATTCCTAGGACACTAACTAGTCATGTTAAAAAAATAACAAATCCTGTTCTCGCAAATCTAATACCATTTTTTATTCCATGATATTGAGCCATTTTTCTGACATACTGTCCACATTTTAAGAACGCCTATTGTTTTTATTTCTAACGAACACAATCATAAAAATTTATGTATCAAAAATATTTCCAAAAATATTTCAAGAAAGTAAATGCCACAATATTATCCAAGATCTACAGAAAATCTTCGTCAATGCGGTTTTTGGGGTTTTTCTTTCAAACATTTTTTGAAAAATATCAGGGAAAAATAACAACCAACTCTGCTGTTATTGACTCTTCCCACTAATGATACTGATTCTGACCCAAGGCATCTCTTGTAATAAGCTCTAAGAAAGTCTGTCTCTGCTTTTTCACTTACTATAGGATACAGTTATAAAATCATTCTAGCTTCTAGTATGGATAAATATAAGGCCATCAATTAAATCTTCTCTAACATATTTTTTTCCTGATAATTTATTCTAGAATTAGAGAGAAAACATTTTCCATTTTCTTTTTTTTTTTGCATTTAGCTACTGCATCTAGAAGTATCAGTTGTTTCCGCTGCATATTCACTGATGCCCCAGTACTCAAAGCAACTAAATACACAATCTTATTCATATACATAAGCTCAAACAAAATAGGAAGAAAAAGTTTTGAGTGTTTGCAAGAATCCTGTTTGAATTCAAACTTTATGTATACATATCTATTTATATATCTACTATATAAACATTTAGGACACTAAGACTACCAAAGTAGTCTAATAAAAGTCAGTGGCTAAATCTAAAGATTTCTAAATCTAAGGCAATCTAAAGATGGCTTCTAAACCGAGCTCATTGGGACTAAAGTTAGTGAGGTCTCTTCTGCTGACAATACACTTTTTTGCCCTCTGTTAATTAATATCATATTTCTTTGTGCGAATTACTTCCAAGTTCAATACTGCTAGGTACATGATCTAGCCTCCAAATCCAAGTTAAGGCTGTAGCTGCTATTAAGGGTTGAGTTCCCTAGGCAAGTCTAAGAAGATGGGTTCATGGTTTAAGAAACTCAAATAAAATTTTAGCCTGTTATTCCATATAGTTTGAATCAAAATAGGATTTTTTTTGCAAAAGCTAAGGGAACTATTGTGACAAAACATGTGTGATAATCAATTGCTAGCAATAAACTATTTGCATGATTATGCATAAATTAATGATGAGTCCAAAGAGTTCCGAATGGATGCCATGACACACAAATAATTTCCATAAGAGCRGGTCACAATTGCCATTCCTATTGCTGATAATTACACTCGACTAAAACATCCGAGATGCCAACACTGCCCTTGTGTCCCCAGCAAAGGGCAACAGCCCATTAAAAGAAGCAAGGGTGTATAGCAGGGTGGTGCCAACACGCACATTAAGGGCTGCAAACTCCCACCATAACCATCCATCAAGCATATGGTCTCACTGTTTGCTATCACCAGGTGAAGTTCATCGTAGTCAAGAAAAAGCTTTTGCAAAATTAAAACGTTAACCCAGGTACCTTGTATCCCTGCTGTCTCTCCCTCTGCAAGCTCCCCATTCTATGGTGGGCCCCATCCTCAACCTCTTCTGACCACAACTTCTCTTCTGCTCCTCAGCACCTCCATCCAGGCCCACACGGTCCACCAGGATCACAAGGTACTTCCCAAAAAAAACTAATAGCAGAGAGCTGCTTAGCCAAGGAAGGCCTTAGCTGGCTAATATAGATTAGAAGCAGCCCGGGGAGCCCAARGGAAGGAGAGGATGATGATGGAGCCGTCCCCGACTGGACACTGCTCAGGGGGCACCGTGACACCGGCCACCCCTCTCACTGTYGCATGGCTACGGCGAGTAGCACAASCATCACGATACTGTTGCATCAGAGCTGGGAACTATGAGCAAGCGCTGTCAGCACTTACGGGCAYCCACAAACACCAACACGACTCGGCAGGACCACCAAGCACAAGAAACCACATTCGGAGCGTGTGCACCTAGGGCAGCATCCTATTTTAATAATTCACACAGTTTAAAGCATCCCTGRATGCCTCTGCAACACCACACTAATCACATAGACATCAGCTGTTCTGTTTCCCCACAAACCATTACACTGTGAAGAGAAAAACAACTTTTTTAAAAAAAAGATCTAGCCTTTTATGCAATGGGACACTGTAGGGAGACCAACAAGAGATGCAGGAGAGGCAAAACGTGCACTGTACCTTTTCCAAAGCACATTTATTCCGCCCTAGCATGTTTCATAACCTCTCCAGGGTGCAATTTATTTGCTTTTGTACTTCAAGTAGATGCAGTCCCTTTATATTCCCTGTCTATCTCCTACCACGTCAGGACCAGTGTTAATATCTATAGTACAGCACGCATTCAGAATGTTCAAATTCTGGTTTTATATTAATCATGAATTAAGCTACAATGTTCTAATAAGTAGCTTTAAAGATTCGGGTCTGGAGCCCTACCTTCCTTTAGGAGACCACATTCCTTGATAAGTCTTTTTTGCCTACAGAGGACATGAATTATTAGCGTATTTTATAGAGATCTAAAATAAATGGTGGGGGAAAAAAAAGAACCTGTCCTTAGAAATAGCATGATCACATTTTAGTACACTATAATTTGCGCCGGTAATGTTGATCACACAATGCTTTCACTTAMGGTTTATTTTTGTGACCGAAATGCTTTCATGGCAGCACATTCAAACAATTTCTCCACTTCACATAACACTGAGAGATAACTGCATGCACTTCAAGTGACTTTTGATATGACTTGGCAATTGTCAAAATACGGTTACAGGCTGCACCCCACTGTAACGGCAGCGCCTGTGAAAAAATAATTAAATATACCTGGAGTGCCACGTGAGCTTAATACGCAGCCACTGATCTCTTATCATTTCATTATTGTGGCATTTCTAACAAAACCCAACTTGGTTTTGTGTGCACTAAAAAAAAGTTCAATTTCAGTGCCTTTGATACAGCATTGCTTTCTGTAGCCTTAATTGTTCAGGTTTGAATTAATTTTYTGAGTAGTATTAATACCTTTAATTTCTGCTCTGAAACAGAAAAGATTGAGCAGCTTACACTTCATTGGCACCACTTCAGCAAAACACGGCAAGTGCAGCCTTGCACTGAAGCCGTCATAGTTCCAGCACCCTTGTCGCTATGATGGGTTAAGTGCAGATAGATTTGGAGAAAGAAATAACATCTTTTATTAAAAAAAAAAGATTTCTCTGCAGAGAGAGAAAAAACTGACACATTTATGCACAAAAGCCATTGTTCAAATCCTAAAGAAAAAAAAAAAAGTGAAGCTACAGACTGGTCAGGAACACTCATTATAATTACTCATCTGGAGCTGTGAGAGAAAGGGTGGTCAACACCTTTGGAGGCAAGAGGAACGACAGGGCCAGCATGTGTTACTTAAGGGCAAAAGTAGTAGCTTTTGCATCAGAAGTTATTTCTGTGATCAAGGTTACATCCTGACAATTAGCTGTAACTGCTGTTTCCAACATCATTGCTGAAGTGTTATCAAGAATCTGAACCAACCAGGACACCTTTTGGGGATGAAAATGGCAAACAGTGACCCAAAGTCTCAGCTGCTTGCAGCTCAACAGAAGGTGTTTTCTATTGAAGCTAAAGCTTCAGCGCGTGTTCTTCAAAGGAGAAAATTCATCAGTAGCAAAAAGATTGTACATCAGCGCCCATAACACGAATGTCAAGAACAAGCAGTGCATTGGCTTTTGAAAAGATCATTGCACAGGTAGATAACGTTCCCTCTTCACAGATCACCAGAAGGCGGCCTAAGCATCAACGAATCCAATTTCTGAGGCCTTCGTTGGGACTACAAAAGCYGAGAGACTACAGCTCAAGTATTTGGTAGCGCAGTGATAAGAGTATGCCACCCCGGGAAAATATTCCCGGTGTGGAAGAATTATCCTTCTCTAAGACATGTGCAGGACAGAGTGAACCTCCCCTCTGCAGTGAAAGCCCCTCGGGCAAGTAAAGTGTCCTGGCATAACCACCTCAGCAGTGGTGCTTTTGCCAACACAGACAACATTAACCCTGATTTGCCTTCCTACATGAGGAAAAAATTCTAGTTGTAACCTGGTCTAGGACTCTGCTTTTGTACATACTCACATGCACATTCATTTGCAAAACCCAACAGAAACAAATAGAACATGTACATGCAACACGTACATTTGACAAGACAGACATATGCTTCAGATGCTTAAGAGCAACACTGCTTTCTTGGTGGTGGTGGGGTTGTTTCCCAACAGTTACAATTGCTCTTATCTGAAAGTGATATCAGTCTCTCTCCATTTTCTATTTACGTAATTCCTTTAACATGCATAATGTTTACATTAGTTATAAAATAAACAGTAATAGCTCATTCTCTACAGCCACCATATATTAATGATGAAAATAAATCAAGAAACAGATACACATTTCTAGCACCAGTTTGCATCTGCTCACTCAGTAAAACATACAACCAGGTCCTCRCCAAGACCACAACAAGGCAGCATCACCTTCCTACCAAACCACACAGTCAGTTGGCCTCAAGTCTAGTGACCTTCCTGGGCTTCAAATTGCCCTTTGGCAGCCAAAGGCTTTCAGAACTTTAGTACGATTCAGACCAGCAAAACATGGGCTTGAAAACCTAATTTATCCAGCCATCTAAACCAATTTATAATGCTCCACTGAAGCGATACTTGGACCCAATATTCTAATGACTTCTCCGGCTGCACATTTGAAAACTGAAACATCTTGATACTTCAAYAGCTTTCTAGACTAAACAATGAAATAAATTGGGAGAGAAATCCCYGTTAGGTCCCCATGAATTATTGAAGCAGAGAACCCACACCCATGCGGGAGCTTGGTGCAGGGGTACATGAGCGGTTGGTTTAGGCAGCCGTGCTCCTTGTGCTGCCTGCCAAGTGCCCTCATGTGGTGCAGCCCCAACAGATTGACAGCACAGGGTTAGCCAGGGCCTGTGTCACYAAGACACAGCCAGGGCTTTGTATTCACATGTGGCCAAGCCGCACTAAACTCGCCTGAAGAAGAGTGCATTCATGCTCTTCTTCTGAACAGGATGGTTTAACAGCCGTGGAAAAGGACAATGAACCCTAGTTGGCCTGCRGCAGTTGCACAGTCAGAAGAAATTCACGGTCGCAGCATGATGAGGAGAAATGTTTGGAAGAAAGAGAGATTTTTCAAGAACGATGTTCCCATGTAAATTTCTCCTTATAGCCAAATCCGAATCAAACCACAGTTCTGCCCCAAGCACTGGACGTACAGCAGGACGTCTCAGCAGCTGCTACACTGCTGCGGTGCAGTCTCAACTTGCACAAAAGCTGTTGGAAGRAGGAGGGGGAAAAAGGTTCAGTGTCTCAAGAACAGAGAGAAAACCCAGCTCATGTGATGGGGACAGCACCTCCATTTTACACATGCCAGCAACGAGAGCATTTAAACCAGCCTGCTCAGATTGCCACTGACTGAAATATTTGCTGGGGTTTTGCTGCCGCTTAGCACCCAGGATCATTTCCTGAAAAATGCATGGCCGTGGTGGACCCAGCAATACCACGGGCTAACGTCAGAATCTTCAGTGCTTAGCTCTTCTAGTCACTAGAGTCTTGTAATGAGAACACAAGAGTTGTAAAACTGCAAAGTTGAGTGAGATTTCTGGTTTCCATCAGACATRCAACCCATAATCAGTGAGTGACAGACTCTTTGAAGTGCAAAGAAGACCTGCCCCTCATGTTGAAATCTGATGACTGCTAAAAGACTTGTTAAGATGCACATCAGAATCAAGAACATCACTGCCACTGCTTCCATGACAACAAAACATAATGTCATAATGTGTATTATGATTTCATGACAGGGTGAAGCCTGTTTACCAAGGCAGTCTCTTCAGCCATGAACATAACTGAAGAAGAAGAGTTCACCTGACAAAGTGGTAACTAATTTACAAAACAGACTTATTTATCTAAATATATATATATATATATCTTATAAATAGAGGTGAAAAATTGGGTTTGTTAGGTCCAGCTCATTCCCCTCTCAAGCAAGATTGATACCTACTGTAATAATTTGTGCYCTGTTTGTGCTCTAACAAGCTGTACCTAGGTCAAGCAATAAAGATTTTTCTTGTACGGAAATAAACCAACAATCAAARTCCAACACAATTTTATTGGTACATATGCAGAAACCCAAACAGAGACCTGGATCACCAGGTACAAGCTGTTATGTATACACCTGCTCATAAGCATACCAGGATCTAGAGCAGTTGAATGCTTTGCTTCCATTAACTTTTTTGGAAAGCTACCCTTTCAAAGGAATAAATCACAAATAGCTTGGCTGTCTTTAACCCTGCCTTCTGGGATATTCTGTAGGGCTGATGACTCCATCTCACCCATCTTTTGGGTGAGACTCCATCTCACCCATGCTTCCTCTGAGTCACATATCCTGTTGCCGGTGCTCCAGCCCTATTTCTCTCTTCTGCTGTCATATTCCATTCCCATTTACACTAAGTTACTTGCTTCCCTACCTGGACTCCCATTTATATTACAAACATAGATGTTTCACTTGGACTTCACCTGATTTCCTAGCTTGGAAACAGTTTCTTTACTAAGTACATATACATAACTCCCTTATGTACCTTAATACCAATCTGATCRATATTAGACATCTGCATTACTGGCATTCTGGAGCAGCCACGTCAGATACTGACCCTTGAAGATGGTTTCTCAGGTAGCCCTCACCCCTCGCTAGCTGGTGCGAGGGACTTGGGCTCCCGTCTTCTGAGCATTGACACAAACAGCAAGGGCAAAACGGGCAGCATGACTCAACGTGTGCAAACAATAATCCATGTGACCTATACAAGGAGACACAGCACAATTCCACCACGGACCCTAATCGAAACAGCGCGAGGCTGGCGCTTAATAACGCTKAAAGGTCCCTCCACAATTCACAATTAGCTGCACATCGAACTGCCTGGTACTAAAACCTCAGGGTCTSCTTAAATGCCATCCTCACGGTGAGGCGTTCGTCATCACCTCAGCTGCAGGAGCGGGTTTTTATCATAAGCCCATAATGACTAGTGATGCTGGTATCCACGCAAGTCACCGGTGACAGCTAGGAAAATTGCTTCTAGCCGAAGCCAGCCTAGCCATCCTCTCTTCTGCGTGCTATTAACTTAGAATTGCAACAAGGAAAGCACAATAAGCACAAAAAACCCCTTTTTAGTGGGTTCCTTTCCTGCCCAGAGCTACTTCCATTGTGTGTCCCTCGTGCTGGAAATGGGTGAAGACGCTCACGTGATGCCTGAACACTCAGGCACTGAAGCAGGCGTGATGGGACAATGATAAAGTCACTTGAGTTTTACTTTAAATGATTTTCTAATGTCAGGAACATTACGGATTCTTTGTGAAAGAAACATATAAAGCCTTAAGTCTTCTATTTTTCAAATTTAGTTTGAGGATTTCACTTCAATCAGCTTTCTCCACATCCTTTTTAGAACTATCTTTGGCTGAGTGGCTAAGACTGCCAGTGAATACATAACAGCAGTTAAGCAATAATTTCCCCCTAGGAGAAAATTACTTTTTGCATAGAATAAAAAGGAATTAAATTATTTGAGGCTCAAGAAATAAATTTTTCTCCACACAATGAATCTATTTCTTTAATTTATTATTTTTAGCACACAGAAAGGCTTTTTCCAAATTATGTGTGTAATATAATAAAGGCTGCATGCATAATTTTTAACCTTTTTGAAATAACTATGTAAAAATTATAAAAGCAGTTACAAGAACAATGTTCATGAGATGCGCGGCCTAATTACATGGTGAGAACATTTGTTCGATTTTTTTTACAGCCTAAAATTCACCTTTTTTTGTTTTCAGCAGCCACACAAGGAGCACAGCACACTTCTAGAATAATGCAGCTGTCATAATAGGAATATGCAAATCATTATTATTTAAGATGAACTTTATCTTTTTCTCAAAGCAAGTTTTATCAAATTTGACTCATATAGAAAAAGGTCCTATTAGAATATGAGAAATATTATTCCCTGTTTTAATATGTAACTCTCAAAATAATGCTACTGCATCAGACAACAATTACCTCACTTGTATCCAGCAGCAGTTTATTTCTTCTAAGTCCTATACTTAGCTGCAATTGCTCTCATATTTGCCAAAGGAAAATGTTAAAATATTAATAATCCAGTAACCTATTCCGTGACAATGAGTCACTGGTTTGAACTTTCATTTTGGTCATGCACACACAAAGAACTTTAATATAAGCAGAGAAATGGAAGTAGGTACATTATAAAATGATATCAGGTCTCAGCGGTTCCCATCACTGCAAAGCAACTAGCAGCAGCAGATATCACACAGTGTTGAGCAGCACAGAAAAAAAGTCCTGTGATGCACGTGCACTTCTCGTTCACAAATGCAACGTAGCACAGTGCAAGTCAGTCACTGAGAAATGCCCTTGTGAAGTCTTCAAAAGCCACCAAAACCTATGTAGAGTTTCTTGGTATTGTTATACATCAAACCGTTTGCAAAAACTAAAGAAAAAATTAGGAATATTTCAATGTATTTCATTACAAAATGGGTACATAGCKCACCCCTGGGTTGGGGGAAGTGGTGGTGGTGGGAAAACAGGAAAAATAAATTACCAGAACACGCTTTTCTGTGGTGAACTGCCCACATTACAAGAGATCTGCATCTGAAACCCTATGTCGTTAGTCCAGACTACTCCAAGGGACATGCATTGCCAACTGCAAGTGCAGTTTCACACTATACAAGGATCCAGAAAAACGACAAAGCAGTAGCTGAGATTTCTAGGGAGTCAGGAGTGGAACAAAAGCCACCCTTGGTTTATTTCAGCTTTCCATCACCTAAACTCCACTCATTCACTGTGAGCCTCGTGCTCCTTTACACTGTTACGTTACAAGAGATATATAAAAGAATCACCTATCTGGACTCTGTGTTTGGACAACTGAGCCTTTAAAATACTTAGTTTTAGGTTACTCTGAGCTGACCATCCCCAAATTAACAAGCAGGGGTCCCACTTGTGTCTATTTATATGCKCAAAGGCCACAAGGACTCACTAATAAAGCAATTAAAAAAACAAGAATTTCTTTACAGGCCTTTAACCCTGGATTCTGAAAATGTTTCCCTTCAATGAATTTTGGAAATTTACTATATAAAGGGACTAAGTCCCRGTGGACTTTATGGTCCCTAAGACCATAAACAAATGCCAAGAAATCTTCAGTCAAATACTAATTACAACTTTGATGTTTTTCAAATTTTCCCATAAAACTAGCATAATCTTATTTAATTACCAGAATCTTAGCGTAAAGGGAACACTCATGAAGATTACCAAAAACACGTTCCAAAGCAAAGGATTAAGTAGGACCAGATCAAGAGCCATCTCGACAGCGACGCGCAGCATCGCTGACGTGTTTAAACCCTGCTCCTGTTTATAACCACCCATTCAGAGTGCAAAGTGTCAGCTGCTCTCTGCTGACGTCTCTGACAAGTATGGAATACTGAAAGCAGTAATTTGATTGAACTTAATTTTTAAACTGATTGAAATTCATTTGCATATGAAATACATTTTGCAATCGCTCTGGTTCAGTTGATACTTGGGATTCGTTCCCACTCCGTGGGTCCCCAAGGCCGGGGCTCGCTCTGGATGAGCGCAGGGAAGACCCTAACAAGGTTTGTGCCTCCATCACCTGCATCCATCTCCCCTCTGCAAGGTTCTCGCTCCTCCTCTGGCAACAGCAAAAATGGTCCTAAGGGTGGGAAATGCTCTGCTGAGCAAATCCTGATTTTCTGTCCAGCAAGACTCATCTGTGATCACTAGATCCTTCTATTACTTTGCTGGAGTTAACAGGAACTCTCTTAAATGCGAACAGAAGAGGTGCAAGCTTTGTAATTGAGCCCCAAACACTAAATMAAGGCACAGAGCTGGGGGTGGGAAAGACATGTGTCCAAAGCCCAGGGCATTCGCTTCATGCTTTTGTAGGGGGCTACGTTCCCTACGTATTTAATCTTAGATTTACATCAGCACYGTGAAAAAGGTCACATTATGGCATGACCTGAAAAGAAGTTTTATTACCATTTCTAAAGAAAGTCTAARCCAGGCTAACTGGCTAATGCCTGTCTTTAAAATTCTACTATTCCATTCACTCATTCTCAAATTACTTATTAATTTAGCTGACGATTTCCTGTGGCTAATCTTACAGACCTGACTGTTTCAGTCTTCATCCTTCAAAGAAGGATTTAAACCTCTCTAATGTAATTCAGAAGTTCAGACTCGCTTTCACATATCCCTCTATCTTTTCTGCTTCAAGTCCATGTCCTGCATTTAAATGAACAATGATACAAAGAACTAATATTTTCTTGTATAACCTAAATTATAAGACTGAAGAGTCAGAGAAGAAAAAAAGATACTGCTTTCTTCAGCAAGAGCAGTTATCTCCTGAAAGCAGTAGAAGGTTCTCTGCATTGGATCTCTCCCTATTTTATTGTGGACTATTTCATGTCCACAGTATTTCCTTTGTGCTTCTCTGACATGGAAAATACACAAATACCAGCCTTATCAGACATATTCGGATTCACAGTAATATTAAATAAGATTTCTGAAAGTGTTTTTCTCTGAC
This sequence comes from Nothoprocta perdicaria, assembly GCF_003342845.1. Lineage (NCBI taxonomy): Eukaryota > Metazoa > Chordata > Aves > Tinamiformes > Tinamidae > Nothoprocta > Nothoprocta perdicaria. Next base: position 1,120,243 of record NW_020455754.1, read on the forward strand.
TAAAAGAAAATTTAAATGCTCTAAAAAGCTATGCTGTGCAAGACACGAGCCCCTTTATATTGAATTAGACCCACTTCACCAAGATGCCAAGTTAAGGGCTAAATTTTACCCCATGTATAGTTTCAATACCAAAAAATCAGGACACTCTGTCAAGATAGCCCAAGAAGAAATATGGAATAAACTCACATATCTTTRCAAGAATTATGATAATAATTCTCGGCAGGTAGGATGGCTTTTTACAGAGAATAACTATCCCTTCTTGGTTGCCAAGATACAAAACTTGCACTCAATATATTCTGAAAATTGGCAGCATTAGAATTTTTACAATAATGTTCAAGTGGTCAAGAAGGCCTGGTGAATGTCCAAACAAAAACAGTTCCATTTCATTCAACACATAATATTATATAGAACACCCACGAAATACTACAGGACTTCCTGCAAATGATCCATACGAGGTACAGTTAAAAAGGGAAAATGATTTTTTTCCCACTTTTAGTTCTTGCTCAGTTCTCCCTACGGAGATACAATAGGCCCAAATCCAGACAGCATTCAGGTGCTCAGGTCCTATTTATCTATCTCAGTCCCAGTGACTCCCTTACCCTTTCTCTCAGATATTTCAATAGCAGGTTCAAGATTTAAGGCAATGAATTAAAAAAAGTCCATCCTCCACAAATGTACATCTTCAACTCATTTACATAGGCACAACTATCAGAAACCCAGAAACCCAACAAAAATCCRAACTAAGTAAAAATATCAAACCCAAGAATTTCACAACAAACACATCCAGTGAAGAAATACTTGAAATAAAACGCATCAAAACATGTAATTTTAAGTGACACTGCTCTCTGCTAGAGAATGACTCATGAATATGTTAGGGAATGACTCAGGGCCACCCCGAGCCCCACGGGCTGCAGCCCCACAAGCTCCACAGCTGCCTGCTCAGCTAGTGACACTGCCTGTTCAGCAGAGGAAAACAAAATGGCAGGACATTTCCTAATACTTTTATATTGCCTAAATAACATATTTAAGTTACATGTTTTTAAATCCACGCTAGTGCTGTAACTACATTATAATCTGTTTTTCTTTTTCCATTTTTCTCCCCCCACAGCTGCTACCTGTGCCTGAACGCTATTTTCATAGATAAGAACAGGGGAGATAATTATGAGGATGACGGTCAAACAAGGATTGAATTGCCTTTCTTTAAGGCTGTATTTTGCTCTACTCACTCCAAGGACCAGCTAGATCCAGTTGTGAGCAGACTCTCCTGTTTCAAACACAACTGCCTGCAAAACAACATTTTTCTCCCGCACACAGAAGAAGGAAATCTGCTCAGTTTTATGCACATGGAATTCCTTTGGAATACCCTTTTAACAAGAATCAATTAGGACAAAACTAATTAAAAGCTCTAAGTCAGAAATACATTTGCCTATTGACTGTAGCTTGTTTTTAACCATGTCATACCACAACTTTATGAATAAATCTGGAAAAATCTATTTTAAAGTCTCAGCACTTGAAGTCATTTCACAAGAACACGGCCTGTAATTTACTCTGCCACGAGCTGAATGTGAGATAATTCATCTTTCACTCACCATCGTGAATTGGTGAAGCACATTCAGTTAACACCAAATTTTCTTTCAACCTCAAACTGTCAGGAGACCAGAAGAGTCTTATTCCCCTTACTGAAGCCAGAAGCTTCCTGCTTTTATGGGAATTAGTCTCCCAGTGCTACCAGACCAGGAGTGCTCTTCCAAAATCAGTTATTCGGCTCCTTGCTGCTGCAGACAAATACCCCTAATGAATGCCTGCATAAACATCTTTCACTCCATCCTAACCACCGTTTCATATGCTGGGAGCAGAGCTACACAGCTTAATTCCACTGATAGTCAGAACTGTAGATTGCTAGCTGAWTTTTTTTATAGGGAGCTTTTCCTTATGCTGGGAGAACAATGCTCTTTACCTTAAGTAGTTACTGGTCATGGATTCCTTGCATCAGGCTCATAGAGAAACACTGGCTGACTAGGCAGAACTCACTACATAGGTAGGCATTTTTGCTGGTGGTTTTTTTTTTTTCGGTAGTTCCATTTACCTTTGATTTAAAGGAAATCCCTCAAAAAATTTGGTCTGACATCAAATGAGGCTTCGTAAYTGGTAAGTCTATCTGGTCCACAACTTGCAATCATCTGAAATGTTATGAGCTTTGMTTTCAATGCAAAAAGGTATTGGCAATCATCAAATGAGGTGAGACCTTGCGCTTTAGTATTTTGCCACTCCCCACCCTTACTAGTGATCACTTAATAGCCACAGATATGACAGGGGCTGTACCTTATTGCTTTTTATGCAGCAATCTAAGAATGCACAGCCACTTTAGAAAGGGTGAGAAAAGCTTTTCTGTGACCTTAGAAAAGGATGGTATGAACATATCTAAGTGCRAAGAGAAACACCACCAGAAGAGGAGAGAGGAGAGAGAAATCCCAGTACTGAGTCTGTTTTTATCCTCTTCAGCATTTGTGCAACGCTCAAAACCTAGCAACTTGAACTGAAGCTAGAAAAGCCACAGGAAAATCCACTAGGTCTCCAGTAGGTSAATCTCTGCTGGCTGTGCATTCACTGCGAACTCCCAACTAGAGCTCAGTGACTTACTATGAATTGTCCACATGCCAGATGACGCTACTTTGGTCATTTCCAAACTCCTCAGAAACTCAACACAAAGCTGCTAAAAGCTTTGCTGGGGATGGTGGTACTGAAAACCCAGTAGCAATTCCAGTAGCATGAGCTAYCAGAGCACCCAAATTGCCCATTTTTACCCACTGTCTTTACCATACATCTTAAAGATTCACATTTTTTATTCAATCCAGAATGTTAATGACAGATGACTCAAGTGCTCTTTGATCAACAATGCTCCATAATACCCAGTCCCTGAAGCATAAATCCTTGACCTTTTCTATCAATAGGACAACAGAAAAAGCCAAACACTTGAAAACCAATTTTTTTTTTTTTTACAGTATTTTTCTGGTGGGCAGTTACAATACATATTTCATTGCATTAAACATGGCTTTTTATAAGGATTTTGGGAATTTACCATATCTTTCTACCTTTCATTTTCAGACTTGTTTAGGGGCTAATCTGTGGATGAGCTTTTACAAGCCCCCTACTATGAAAGTCAAATCAAGTGCYCTTATGAATATGCATGAGGAAAACAACTAATATACTCATTTTCTATGGTTACTTACTGTGCTGGGTGGCCCTGGAAGCCATTGCAAATGGTTTTGATTTTGTGATTGAGATTCTTAATGGTTGTAATTATCTGTTGCAGCCATGCAGTACCAAACATGATGGGTGTTAGAGATACTTAAAATAAATAAATAAATGCCTCAAGATGCTAATGCTCACATTTTAGTTCCTATAGGGCAATTAGCCCCTACTAACGATGTTTATATTTATATGCAAATRTATAAAAAAGATTCTTAAGAGATACTTCATATTAATGCTCCTGGGATAGCTGAGTATCCCATCTGTCTGTAGAAAATATCTTCCATGAGCTCTATGTGTTGCTGATTTGGCAATAAGAACTATTTAATGTCAAGTAATTTCATTTTGATTTTGTTTTCCCTTTTCCTTCAACACTGTCACAAGCTCTGCTTAAGAGAACCAAAGTTGCATATGCAATAGCAGAGGTTTTAGGTACACTTTGAACCAACAACATGTCATCCAYCTGAGTTGAACTCTGTGTGTGTGTATATATATATATATATTTTACACACACACACACACACATATATATATAGCAGTAAAAAGAAAACTATTACTTATATACTACTAAGTTCAGTAATAACAATTTTGCAATCCACAAGAACCTAAAAGAATCTAAAATTTGAAGGGCAAATTATTTGTTCCTAGCTCACTTGCCACTGAGCTTGGCGAGATCCAAACACGCCTGGTAATACAGGTAGCAGCGAACACACTCCTTACTAATGAGATGAGTTCTCTTTTTCTTGTGCGTTGGTCTCGAGACTGGGTCAAATTTCCAGTCCATGGTATTTGTTAAATGTTCAGTATATCACAGTCATAAAAAATTAATATGTGCATTTCTATGTTTGATATAAGAATGAATATTAGAAATGAGATAGTTGAAAAGACAAAACACACTTATTCACCAACAATGYATTTTGCCTGATTGCCTGTGCTTTCAGTCAGCTAGCAGCAAGGTTTGAATTGAGACGTGTTGAAGGGGGACACTGAAAATACCGGTTGGTCTCATCCACTGAGCATAACACATTGTGGAGAAGAGCCATTTTGCCACGACAAATGTTTTTATTAAGTTTTGCATAACCTGGTCACCTAAGTCTCCTATAAATTAAAGAAAATATATCCTAGGAAAATAATTTTTTTTTTTTTTATGTCACTGTGATTAAATATATTAAAATGCTCTCACTAGGATATGCATATATTACTGAGAGAGAAAAAAGGATTCAAGTCTGTCAGGAAATTGAAAACATCTTAATTAAGAGCCTTAGCCAAACAGAGCTGGCTGATGAGTTATATCAATGCTTTGAAAACCTGCTATGAGATTTATTTAAGCCAATAATCATAAGAGCATAACCTAAGTATCAGTCTGGGGTGGATCAATTTTTCTGAGAAGAGCAGTACACCAGATAATTGACCAGGAGTTTTTCACCATCATCAGTCCATCTCCTGCATACCACACATTTTATTTGCCTGTGCTGGTAAATATCTTTACTGTGCAAAATGCAGAATTATCTTTTCTGCATTTTATGACCTATAGCACTTTGCACTAGTCCTAGAGGACAGCTCTGACAACCCACTTCTCTTCCACTATTTCCTCCCACAGACCTTCACCAAATGTCTCTCTATGCACAACAGAACCCCTCCCCATATGCTTGTTTTTGAGATCAATTTCTATCATTCATCTTTTACAGCAAAACTAGCCCCCAGGATTGCTGGAAAAAAAAAATCAAGTAGAGAACACAGTGCCTCAGCTGAGGCTTGTTTGGGCTGCAGCATAAAAGTAAAACGTTGGTATGTGGGGATTGTCCTGCTTTGCTGCTACAAATTCCATCTATACACGTCTACTAATCACTAGAAGATGATTTGTTTCTGTTTATTATCCAGTCTTTAAGAGCTTAGAAAAAGCACTTGCCTTGCAGGTCCTTCCATCCAATATCTGAACAATCAGAACGCATGGCTAATTCTCATTAAGCTCAATGGCTTTAGCTGCAATTCCCCCACCTTTTCCAAAGTTTAGGATTGAGACTCTGATTAACTCTTCCAGCACAAGATGCAGGAGAGACAATTTGTTGGTTTTTTTTTTTTTCCTCTTTTTTATTCTGTTTCTTCATTTTATTTTATTACTGCAGTGAAACAGGTCAGACTGTTCAAATGGTATAAAGCCTGGATGAGTCCATTGAGGGCCCCCTCAGTCTTCCCCAATTTTTTGCCCACCTCACATATTAGAGGAAAAATACAGGGAAGAATTAAAAAAAAAGATTCCAACAGAAAGATATTGCATATGAATGTGTCCTCTTATAATGTTTTTCATTCAAAGAAGCCATGGTCTAATTTTCATGTTCAGACGCCTCAAAGATTTCACCTTCACCTTGAATATAGCTGTGACAACTGAGTCAAGGTCCAATGATTCCAATTAGAGAGGTTTCCTTGTGAAGGTAAAGCACACAGCATTTCCTGACAATACTGTATTACAGCAAAATTATTGTGAAAGGGTTTATCTTTAAAGAGGGCAGTAGTAGCTACAATCATCTTATTCAGTGACTTAAAATTGTGACATAAAGCAGTGGATAGCACAAAATATCTGTCAAGTACTATCTTTTCTTTGTATCAGTGTTCCTCAAAGCAGAACAATTACTTTCATGTGTTTTATGCTTAAAAGAAAATGGCAAATGGTGACATATTTTCAGTCACAATTAGAATGATAAGTTCCCCATATTGTTTATAATCCTATATGTAGTTTCACCTGTTTTAAGATAAAACACTAAATCCTGTTTAACAATGATAAAATATTAATTGATATAGTACAGAATTCATGTGGAAATATGACTAAATGCCTGTAAAACTGGAAAAAAGATTAAAATAGGATTATAATTCATAATTAGAGGCAAAGGATGAAGGAAATAGAGCAAGTGGTGGATACTGTCTATGAAATCATGTTTGGTGTTACGTTTCTTTGCTTTACCATCCGYAAATGTTGCTGCAGAGAAACAGCTCTCAGCTTACGCTGCGGTAAGTTGCCTGAACAAGGTCTCTATCGGGCTTATAAAGCTGAYAAATTTTAAGTCAATAACATCCTACCAAGCACGAGGTTCTCATCACCAGGCCCTGGGCACACAGTGAGGGTCTGSATCTCAGCCAGGAGGTCGAGTGCTCCAGTCATCAGTGAAGTTGCAGYCAAGGCTGCTACTGGACTATGGTGGGACTCACCTGCCTTCTTCTAACATGCTGAGGCGTGAGGATGGGATTCTGATGCATATGGATAAGGTGCCCTAACTGTGATAGACTCAAAGGGAAAAAATAAACTTAGGAGAACAGGAAATTTGTTAAAAAACAAACTAATCTTTTGTTAGATGCCAATTAATAACTTAAGACCTAGATATTCAGCATCTATTTTGTGCATTTGTACCTTTTCAGTCTAAATAATAAACATATTTCAATGCATCACGTTACACCTGACCCCAGAGAAAGAGCATTAACTTTCAGTTAACATTACTGTGTACAATCAATATTCAATAGTTGGTATTTAATAAGAATAATTGGCTGTGAAAATAGTGTACAACATAAGACAACATTATCCATATCCTTATTTTAAAGGCTCAGACGTTGCACATGCGACAGGTGCAGAAATGTCCTCACTGGTAGGAAGCAATCTCAATTTGCTTTTAAAAGCAGGGCTTGCTGATGAACTGAAACTCTACAATTTTAAAAGTCAGCTTTCTTCTTCATTCTTTTGAGAAGTTAAATAGAGAGAAAATGYTTCACCAATCTGTCACAGAGAAGATGCAGTATATATTCGCAAAGGAATGGGTAGCTGGCCAAACACAGCCACAGCTGTGGAGCTGACATTCCCTTCACTTATAACCAAGATACAGAGACTCATCACTTAAATGTCCAAATACGCATGCAGAGCAGCTCAAGTTTGAATAAAAGCAACTAGGAATCAAACGCAAGATGGTTCAGCCAGCTAGTCGATAGTGACTTCCCGAGCCACGGCGTTTCTGAAGGTAGTCGCTCCAACCACCTTCCCTACTTACTCGTCAAAGAAAAGAGTCTTGGCTTTGCCTTCACAAAGGGCTTTTTCATCAGTAGACCTCAAAGCACTTTATAAGGCTGGTTAAACTTTATTAGCTGCATTTTACAGTTGGTCTAGCTAAGCAAAGAGATTTTAAGGCATGTGCATGAGCCAGTGTGGTCTACTGGATTAAATGTGTCTTGTACCTTACTGTTCAAAGTCTTGGTCTTAGATATAATCCTTTTAAGTTAGTTTTGCCTCCCACTTTTACTTTGAAATTGGACTCATCCATATTTCAAGGAAAATGGAATATATAGGAGGAAAACTTCGATTCTGTATTTTCATCTCTTTGAGGAAAATTTAGGCTGGCACAAGTTGAATAGCAGCACTGTTCCCACATTACAGTTTCCATAGTAGAGATTTACTGGTAAAGTCAACTACATGTATATATACACACACAGAGAGAGAAATTTAGAAGTTAACTAACCATGACTATGAACTCTTTCATAAGCTRGTATTAAAAACCTTGAAGCCTTGTAGTATCCTTGTCATTTATCAAGAGATGCACAGGAAGCAGCGCTCATGGCCTTCCTTGCACCTGGATGGATTTTAACCAGAAAGCTTGCAAAGATATATGAATACAGCAGTTGGCAACTAGTATAAAACTTGAGATAATATTTCAAAGAAAAATTGCAGTGTTTGCCCAGCTCATTGGTACCTATTTGCTATTCAGTTATTTGCTATTTTCTACTGTGTTATTCAGTTTTTCCAAGCTAGTATTCAGTGAATATTTTCTTTAAAAACCAAATAAATTCCAGGATTTTTACATTGGAATTAAGCTATTTGGATTGACTGACTCTTGCAAGGCTGCTATTTGATCATAACTCTCGGAAAAGACACACTAATATCCACAGCAATGACACACCCTTTAATCAGAAAGAGAAATTATCAAGTTTAATAATTTCCATAAGTCTCTGTTTAGTACAAAAAAAGACTTCCAGAAAACCCCTCAAAGTTAGCCTACTCAAGGCACAGAATACTCATCACGATGCTACAATCAACACGTTACTCATCATTAGCAAGAGCTTCACATTTTGGAAAGAGAGAAAATTTGTATCTTGATACCAGTTGAATGWTTCTAAATATGCCCAAGAAAACCAAACAACACTGACTAAGACAGATAAAGACAAAGATAGTCAGCCAGACTTATTATAAAATAAAAACTTGTCATGTTCATTTGAAAAAGTAATCATTTTTCATTAACGTAGAAAAAYAAAACAAACCTCTGAGTGTAAATTCTGGGGGTTCTAAACTCAAAAGCCTTACATTAGTACTTACAATTTCACCAAAATAATCTCATTTACACTCCTAATCACGTAAGACTTGATTTTGCTGTTGGGTTGCTCCTTTCACATTTGACCCTATGTAATTTCATTTGACTTCCGTATTATTCTTCTAATGCACTTTCTCAAAATACAAACATGATTAGGAACATGAAACAAACTATATTGTATTATCTCGGCCAGCCTGCTGTTTGCTGCGGACACAAAATGGACTTAGTGCTTTTTCCCGCTGTTCTCTGAGCAGGCCTATCGCCCGCTCCCAACCTGCGTTGACTTGAACGTGGCTCTGGGTACAGCACCAACAGCTGAAAGCTGCTAGCTGGGAGCTACAGAAGTGCCCAAAAGGCAACGTGGTACTGGTAGGGCTGACGTTATCCCACATGCAAGCTTCACTGTAACAGAGCCTGCTACATGGAAGAAAATTCACTCTTGATGGACAGTCTATTCTTGAGCACTTGCCCATGGCATATCCCCTAAATACTGGATAAATTCAGTATTTATTCAGCACAACGCCGTACCTGGCCCACATCCCATCTCAACTCCACCTCCACAGAGTAGAGAAACACAGTCACCTTCCATAAAACTAACAGAGCACAAACTGTCATCAAGATTGCCTCCACCAACACCCTCCCCGAGTAATTTTTTTTTCAGATCAATGTTCAAATCACCACACCACCAACTTGTACTTCTAAGGCTAGGCCCCCTCCTTCCCCACCCCACAGGGCCTCTTCCATGTAGTGAACCAACTCTGGTCCAAGACACACAGGCATCCTTGCCACAAACGGCTCCTCCAGCAGTCTGCTCCTCTCTTGATTAACCCCCCTGCTCAATTACACCCATCTGTTTTTCCCTTTCTGCCTCCTATTTGTTAGATTAAACAGAGATCCCATCAGTCTTCTCTCCAGAAAGAGTTCAGGCTTTCACAGGTCTAATCATCCTAGCAGCCCTTCTCATTTATTCTCACCCTTTTTCCCTCTTCTTTTCCCCAATTTAAGTGGCCAACACTGAACATAATATCCTCAGAAAGGGCTCTACCAGTGCAAATAGAACAATTTTGTACACACTGTCCAAACCCTTGCATTACTGGTGAATCTTATTTACTATTTTAGTAAAGCAAGACCATAACCTGCACTCATTCTTAGAGCTTGTAAAGCCTGATGTAATACAAGTTTGAGAAACCAACTCGAATTAGAACTAGATTTTTCTTGATTAATAAGTCCTAGCAAGTTTAAGAACTGCTAGTCATCTTAAAAGCCTTGATGAAACTCACTGCTAATATCAAAACAGAATGCTCCAGGTGATGCAAGAACATACCCTAAAGAGAGTAAAGAAATAATTATAGACTACAGTTAATGGAGTTAAGGAAGTATTGTTTGAAACCTGTCAGGCCATAAACCATTGGAAGCCCATCAGAAAATTAAAGTAAAAAAACAAACAAAACAGTAGTAAAGCGAAAGGCTCAGAGCCCTAAACAAGTTGTTTGAGACTGCTCCAGTCCTCTTATTTTCCTTCAGCTGRGAAGATCTGAGAGTTTTGATATTCTTTTTAATTACCCCCACTGTATTTCTCGATTTGCTTAATGCTTTTACATCTGCCCCTTGTGTCCCACAAGTAGTCTATGACTTAATATTCTATCCTAAGCAGAAAATCCACACATTTCCTACTTTAAGAGGAGCGATAAAAAGATACTTTATCTCCGCAATGGGTAGGTGACATTAAAAGGGTAATTAGAGCAAATGAGGCATATAGAAAAAGCCTAGAGACATATCCATGGGGGAAATTCAATCAGCATATGGATGTCTAGAGTATGGTCGTCACGTAGGCTGTCACACGTATGTGGGCTGCCAAACACATCACATGCCTGATGACAAGATAAACACAGCCTCACTAATGAATTCCCCCAATAGATGCCRTAAGTGGAATCACAGATCTCTTCATTGTCTCTCACACACACATAATCCAACACTACTTGCATAAAATGTGCACGAACCCAACCATCCTATTTCCTTACATATTATAATAATTAGAGTCAGAGGTTGACATACTCCCCATGAGCAGATGGCAAGTCCACTACACCTCAAATTAAAATACTCACTGTCCCATCCTACAGCCAGTCAGTTGGCCCTAACCAGCAGATCATTTGCAAACTTGGTGTTTACAAGTCACAAGATGCAGTCTCAGAATACAGAGTGGAATTTGATTATAGTTTTAAGCTGCAATAATCTACTTATTTACTAAAATTTACAACAGAAAAGTGATCATCACATCACAAATGAATGTTAATAATAAAAAAGTTGCAGTAATTCTAGGATACTACTGGCAGTTATCAACAACTATAAGTATGGTAGGTATCCACATAAAGCCATATACCATTAACCCATGTTTCATCCCCGCTTCACATTTGCATTTCCAAATTATTGCAGCGTCAAAAGTGATTTTAAGTATCAGATACTMAAGCAGAACATATTAATTTTAAGCACCATGTAGTGTTCTGTCAGTTATGTTAAATTTTGTTATATTTTACGACAGGCAATCTGACACAYACATTTTAAATGAGTATAAACAACTTGGCTGAACTGTCTCAGACAGTCAAGGAAAGAAGGGAAGAAATTTGATTACTTTCCACATGTATAATATAAATAGGTCTGAGAAAATAAGTCTAGCTTAGCTAGAAATGAACAAATAATGCACTGCACGCATGAAGCTAATTCAATACCAGGATCACAATGCTCAGGGCCTCCTTCTCTTGCAAAATTATTTTTCTTTTGCTATGATTTTTGCAAATGGGAGGTGCCAGAAAACATCTCACAGAACAGCTCAGTACCTTGACTCTGTTCAAGAGGTGTAAGCACCAGAAAGCTCGCACAGATTTACCTTGACACGGACATATCTAATGGGACACGAACAGGAAAGAGGAGCCATATCGATACTGGGCTCCACACCTAGGCTGGACTACAGCACAGAGGGCTTCCTTTGCCCCCAAATGTTTTAGATGACAGAGTGCAGCTATCTAAAATACAGGTTTAACACTATAAAACSACAGACCTTTAACATTTGTGTCAGGCCTATCTGACATTTCAGAAGAAACTTTTTTAAAAACACAGAAGTCAACCTAACATAAGAACCTGAATAAATTCARCAATTAGGCTACTTAGAAGACTACTGGCTGAAATCTGAAGCGGCAAGTGCCAACACCAAGCTCTGTTTAACTCTCAAGAAGGCTGTACACAAGAAGACGACAACACTGAAGCTATTCGTGCTGCCCTTTCCTCATGATATCAAACTCTTTACCCATTTGCTCTAAGTTTTTAAGTCAAGCTGTAAGATTAGGAGGTTCCCTCATCCGCATTTACAAAACATTTCTAGCTGATAAAATTACTAAAAGACCCTCCTAAACTATGAATCTACTAAATTAAGGCATTTCCAGAACTTATTTTTCTTTCTGAAATATTCAGCACCTGTGTCACTATTGAGTTTTACAGTAGACCTCCACTACATTTCCAATAAGGGATTGGCTTATCTAGACAGATATTAGCATGTCTGTCAAGAGGTGCAATGGAGTAATGAGAACACCACCGGGTTGTTTTCACTAGGATACTATAAGCAGTCTAATAATGCTCCAAATCAGTCATCATGGTGAATATCATCTAGAAAATTCTTGAAGGAATTAAGTTCTTCTCATTAGATGAATTTAAGGCAGTTTTGAAGGGGAACTAACTCTTGGCTATTCATAATGCTTTCTAGTCTATTTATTTAGAGCTTTCCATTACCTTAACAGAGCAGGTACTTGACATCTTGGCTAGCAAGAAAACTTTCAGCACAGAAGCCTGCTCAGGTCATATGCTATTTACCTTAACAGGAGTCATCCCAGTTCTCTCAGGTAGATGACATCAGTGAACATGATCGTGTTTCTCGTGGAGACCATCTGCATTTCATATATTTAACAATTTATGGTAAAACCAACAGCAACACTGAAAGCTGTATGATGTCCTCTGGGGCCCCGCTATGCTCTATTACACCTCAGTCGGCTTACTGTGTGGAGCACTAGCCCGACAGCAGTGGAAACATCCAGGTAAGTTTTCTTCTCTAGCTGCTGTTGGTGCTAGAACAACAGTGAGTTTGAGAAAAATCTCTTTACAAGGACAGCCTAAGCCATGGATAGATACAGGAAGGCCATCAATCAATGGCTGCAGCAAAAGACTGCAAATCAATTGCTCTGTCTTATGAAGAGCTAAGTTGTTAACTGCCAAATTAGACAATTCACCAGACATCACTGCCTCTTCTCCTCCTCTATAAAATATAAATAGTATTAGGACTGTAACATATTTCAAGACATTTAGTAAACTACTCGACATGTTACTGCATATAGATGTTGAGCTGGCCCAGAAGGAACATGGAACAGATAYATGCAAGAAATGGCCAAGCTATATTCATTCTCTTAGGAGAAAGGGGGAAAAAAAAAAAAAAGGGAAAAAAAAATAGGCATCATACACATCCCTTTTTTTCCTGAAGGCTTAGATGACCACTACTGAAAGAGAGGTCTACAAGTGGAGTCATTTTGCTTCCAAGAGGCCAGCAAGCACTACCAGCAGGACTGAGTGTATCACTCAGAAGGTCTAAAACTCAGTGAAGCCCTTCATAATTCCTGCTCTCTCAACTACTGCACTTGCTCATTGCAAGTGCTGCTGCCTTGAGCAGCCCAGAGCTGGCTCCATGACCACCCAGGCTCGGGATGGGCTCAGCAGACACGGAACCAAGTCGGGGCTGTAAAGCAGACCTCATGTTGGGTTTAAGCCAAGTACACCAATGTGATTATTCTACATGGGCAGACCAAGGCCTGGGGAGAACCTGTGCAGAACACAGGATGCTTAGCCTAGTATTTTTTGACAGATTTCTGCTGCTTTGGGGGGAGAAAAACAAGTACTTCCAAAGGTATTTTTTATTACTGCTAACGTAACTAAATATCGTCCTGCATGATGTCCTCATTTAGATTCATCTCTCATGGTTTCTGCTAAAAGAGCTTTAACAGTGAATGGGATGAGGATTACTACCTGCTATTAAAAATAATACAAGAAAAAAACAAACCCTGATTAGAAATAGGAAAGCTATCTAATCCTGCTCTTTTAAATTCAAACTATTGCCATCAAAATCCTGCAGCACGATGTTACAAAGACTATGTCCAAGTTATTATTAAACACATCAATACCAAAATACACCAATATGTAGAATATAATTTGCAGTATCTGGGGGGTTAATCTCTAAAAAAGGGTATATGTGAATAGATGAATCATTTTTTTAGTCCACAAGACACCTTGAACAAAAGATTTCTCTTGTTTCCAACTCATTGTCTTTGCACAAAAGAACTCCCATCTCCCAGACTGTCCCTTGAATATATGGTTTCCTTTGTTAGCTCTGTTAACAAGTACTAGCAAGTGGCTTTCTCGAACAGCGCGGAGCTGTTCTTTAAATAATTTATAAAGGAGGTTTGTTTTAAGTTTATTTACATCAACAGGCCCATTATAAATATTATTAGCGCAGCTTGCAGCATTGTTATGCCTGCTATCTTAATGCAATCAGTATGCAAATCAACTAATAGGTTAAAAAAGATCATCTTACAGGAACCTTTTTCAGGCTGTGAATATTTTTTTCAGTCAGTGTGTGCACGCAAAACGCAAACCCCAAAACTAAGGAAAACCAAAAAAAAMCCCAAGACCTCAGAAACCTGTTGTTCCGGCTATATAAAGAGCATATCCTAGGAGAGGTGCTAAGGCAGGAAGGTACCGTGTGGACAACAGATGAAGCAGGAGCAAAGACATGACTGCAGGCCGTGAGGATCGATTCACTCAAACTCACCGGAAGGAGCGGGCTTTGGCAGCAAGACAGACAACTATGAGCTTTATTATTTGAGATGTCTAAATTCTCTGATATTGAACAATGACCTGTGAAACAAACCCTGAAAGAAGCCCACTTACTAATACTGGCTCAGAACTGAAGGCAAAAACTGTGGGAGACAGACCTATGACATTGACATCTGTTTAACTGTACTTACACTTAAGTCTGTTAGTGGCTAGGAAGCTGAGACTAGTCTCTCCAATAAGAGCTGGAATACACAACAAACTAATTTACTTGCAATTACCAGAACTATTTTCATAGCTTCTCTATCCCACAACTCTCAAAGAAGGTTTGAAGATGACAATAGAAGTCCAGCATGGAAAATGGCATTCCAGCACGGGACACCAGCTGGTAGTTGCCTTTGAAAAGCTTTGTTTTCCTATACTATACTAGTTATTGTTTTGTTTTTTTCACCCTTTCAACTGCACCCAGCAATCATGTTTTAGAACATACAGCACTTGTCTGGCTATACTGAGTCATAAATGCTAGATAAAGAACAGTTATTTACTGCTGTCTACTACACCAAACAGCAAATTCAAAAGCTTTTCATCATACATCTTACACTTGCAATTTTCCACATTAAATTATGCTCTTATTTGCTTTGAAAATGTTCTCAAAAAAGTTCTGGATTTGGGCAAAAGCTCCCTTCTTGCAAAACTTATTTTGCTCACTGAACACCAGGTGTGTCGAAGTGACCCAGCTTATGACATGTAACTAAAGAGATCCCAAATGTGTAGAGGACTGTTGTCCTCACTGTTAATTTGAGGCATTTTTAAGTGCTACTCTTCCTGCTTTCATGGTACCAACTAGTTTTTTTTTTTTTTTTTCCTCTTCCTTTTAATATTCCATAGTGCCAAGGGGAAACAGGGAACAAAGCAAGCTAATCCTCTCCTCACTTCTCATACTTCTAAGGTAAGAAGCACATGATGCTCATACCGACTCTCCTGTGCTCTTTGCGTAGAGTCCCTGGTAGCGTTCTTCAGCTCGCTGTGGGGCTCCAGTTTGATCTCTCTTTGCACACTGTGCAATCATTGTCTTTCACAAAGAACATCTGCTGGTACCTCCACATCAAAAGCTTCTTATCCTCTTGTAGTTCTCTCATCCAAGTACCCCATACAATGTTGACACTATATTTTTTAATGTCCTCTCTGATCTCCTCCCGCAAGGTCTCACATAACTCATTGTATTCGACCTGTTCCCCTGTTCTGATATAGTCTTCCTTCATCTATTCTCTTCAGTCATGTGTTTTGCTTGATTAGATTGTGGCTTTTCTCTAAGTCCTATCTGCTCACCTAGGATTTCCTCTTTTGTTTCAAGTTTTGCTTTCTTTGAATTGTCATTCAGACTTTATATTCCTTCAACCAGAGCTTAAAATCTCTTCTATAGCTGGAAACTGAATGCAAGCATTGTGAAAGCATGTTTTGTTGTATCCTTGGTTGCTGGTTTGACACCTTCACTGCTGTCCAAGCCATTAAAATGCACACAGTTGTACTCGCATCACACTCAAAATCTTTAAAGCACTAAAGACTCAAATATGTCTTTTTCCAAAAACATGTCACAAGATATTAAACGCAAAACAGGTAACTTGTTCATAACTTTGGCGTTAGTGACAGAAATAACTAATACATTATCTGAATTTAGTTGAATGCTTCAATTTGTGCTGGCATTTTCATTAGAGAAAAAAAGGCATTAATAATCCTGTTGTTACTTTCATTTTACATAAGATTCTGTTGTCATTTTTATTGCAATCCTCATTTTCTCCAGTAATTCATCCAGAAATTTTAAGTTAATTCGGGCTACCTCCTTGTAATCTTTTGTGGTTTTCATTAGACAAGCAGGACATTTGCTTCTCCATTTACAGGAAACCTAAACCAGAATATCTTCCCGTTGACCCTTCCGCAGTTATGTACTTACATATTAATGTACTTAAACTTGGTGCCTCTCTGCATCTATCATACCGGGAAATGAACTTTGGAGGACTCGGTTGAGGTTTTATCAGTTGCTCAAAACTGTCTAAAGGAGCCTGTCACATTAACTGCTGAGTCAAAGGACTTGTGTTTTGTCTCAGGACAAGTAAATACTTGGTTTGACCTCAGACCAACCTTTTTTCACCTGGCAATACAGCTCAAGTCATTTGCACTTATTATATTCTCTTGGGTTCTTTCCAAAGCAGAACCATCAACCTTACAAGTTGATTATTCATRTTTCTTCCGCTTCTCTCATTTTTGTTTACTAATGAAATATAGGCTTCCCTTGAAAGACATATTCCAAGAAATTTTTCATGCTTTTTAAAAAAACAGTCTTCATCATCATCATTCRAAAGAGAAAAGCAAAATCCTTCAACAATTGTCAGAACCCTTAGAAAGTTTTAATRGCAGTTTATCTGCAACTAATTGCTCGAGGAAATTGCTGTAAGGAAAGTTTACCTACTGTTTTCAAATCACTTATGCTTACAGCTCTGTGAATCACCTGCCAGAGCTCCATATTTTCATGAGGGGTATCCTGCAGAGCAATTTCTCATCACACATTTAATGATAACTCTACAGAAAAGAGAGAGAGAGCCAAGACTTTCATTCCATTAGACTGTGGCTGCCTGGTATCCTTCAGAACTACACGATGAATAGGGGTTGTCTTTTTACACTAAAAAATATACAAAATGCTGCACATGCTTGCATGCTTGTCATAAGCAATAAAACAATAACATTTTCCATGCAAGTAGCAATGCTTCCCTATACATCCTTTTAAATTAGGGAAAGGTGCTGCAACAGCATCATCTTCAAAAGCTTCTCAGTTGCCAAACATGGCAGGGTATACCCAATGTCCATACTAAACCTTCATATATCTTTCTCAAGTAGGGTTCATGCTAAATCCAAACAGAATCCAAGTGAAGTCCAAGCATTCAAGACAAGTTTAATTTGTATAGTTACAGTCCATAGCGAGCCCTGCGTACAGCATCAGGAAACCTCACAGTTTATCCAGATGTCTCATTGCCAAGTTGCTGTTCCTTTTCTCAGATAGGACAGTGGAGGGAGAAGAGAAAAAGGTTTCCTCACTTAGCTTTTTATGTAAGAAAATGGTAAATTAGCCTATGTACATGTAAAGAAAAAAAAACAAAGATCAAACTTAATACAGAAATCACAAAAAAAAAATAGGAGGAAGGAGTAGTTGGGGAAAAGACAGTGGGAAAAATCAACACAAACTGTATCAACAAACTCCACAAGGGAAAAATGGAAAAAGTAAGCAGAAATAGAYTTCAGGTTCTGAAACGTAGCTTGCAAAATTGTTTTCTTTGGCGAGCAGTAAACATTCAACCCAGCAAAACAGTGGGAGTTAGATGGAAACCTTATGCATTTAACAGGAAGAAAACTGTTATCGAAGGGAAGATTTATTATGTATTTCTGAAACGGTCACAACTAACCAAAATCAGATGGTGCAACAGTGAAGAAGCTATCTTAACTCTTCTATTTATCATAAACTTATAAGTCATATACTTGCAGCTTCATAGTCATCTGTGTACTCCCTCTCCGAAAGTCAATAGACTATTATAATATATAATAAAATGATATAGAGTTAAATGGGGATGAGGTCCTCACAGTACCAGCTTCAGCTCTGGCAAATTTAAAGCCACTAGCTGAGAACAAAATTACTGACTCCTTCCCATCCAAACACCTGAGGAGGGAGTGGACACAGGCAGCTCAGCAGTAAAACTTCAACTGAAAAGACACTTGTTGAATCACTTCCCCAGTCTATTTGTGTTTTTTCTTTCACTCAAGTAATTGGGAAATAGAGGAAGATCAGAGTTAAGATTTCTACGTGAAAGAAAGCAGGAAAGTGGAAGAAAGGTAAGATCCCTTGATGCCCTTCCAAGACTAACTATTTCTTAACAGTGTCTACACAAGTAACTCAAGTTTTGCTGTGCAATACAATACCCATAAGGGATTCACTTTTGCAACTAAATAGCATGAGTATGAGAGAAAAGCACTGCAAATAACAGTCGCTATATAGAGGAGAAAAAAGCAAGCATTGTGCTTTGCCAAAAGCCATCCTCCAAACCCTTCCCAGAGGCAGCCAGAGGACAGAGCAGCTCCGGGCGCCGGGACCCTCGGGTCCTGCTGCCCCGGCAGAGCAGCGGGCACGGGCACTGCACTGGGCAAGGCTTGGGATCAGCACACAYCCGGGCACCTCCCCACGGCTGGAAGCAGTCGGGAAGCCAGGCTRAGCACCCAGCTGCTGGAAATGAAGAAAAAAGGCAAGGCGGAGGAAAAAAAAAATTCATGTGTCCTTTAACTTATGCAATGGACATACCAATCCTAAGCTTGCCTCCCACTAAGGTTGTCTTATGTCTGAAGAAGCAAAAACATTTATTCTGAAAGCTGGAAGATGGCAGCTTAGCAAAATATCCTGATACCTTTTATTTTCTCAGGAAGATACTTCCTGCTTTACAGATGCTGACAGTACCAAGCACTATTTGGGGAGACATTCCCTTTAAAGGATGAGTTAGTCYTGAACTAGGTTGACTTTTATGCTCTTATAAGCTGTCTTTTCTGATCAGAGTCCTCCGATTACAACTAAGCAAGGGCTGCTTTGTGCCAGCCAAGTTGTGAAGCTCTGCAAGTGTTTAAACCCTCCTTAAGGGTTAGCAACCATCATATGAACAGGGATCCTCCCGAAAGATCCTGTCCCCTGAACAGAAGGATATATTTTCTGTTTGTCAAACTGAGATAATATTCATTACCTATGAAAACAAATAACTTGGCTCTAAACATGCCCACTCACTGCTGAACTCAGCACGTCGAGCTATTTTATCAGTGGTCAGCAGCGACTCCAGCGTAACACGCACTGGGAAATAAACACATACTTGGAAATCTTTCCTCCCCATTTATGCTTCCTGCAAGGAGCCTAACAGGACCAACTCTGCACTGCATGAAGCATGTTCAGCAGTATTTTAAGGACACTTTTCTGACTCTAAATGGTGACAGACTGCAGGAAAGCCTTACTCACTACCACTGGGGTTGCACATTGCAGAACAGCGTGGCACAGAGAACCCCAAATTCTTCCTAGGGTCATCTCCGTTACACCTCCGCTAGCTCCGGGCTCACCTTGGCTCTGTGCTCTGACACTTACAGGTGGTTAAACCCATCACCTGACAGCACCACATGATCTTCAGACATAAAGTATTATATTCCATGTGTTGCACATGCCACTTACTGCAATGGATCTAATATATATACACATACAACTACAAATCTATACAATGTGATGGGAAAGAGAAAGGAAAGTTACAGGTGAGTATGTATGGGTGTGCTTTGTGATGGACACGTGGAAAAGGAGTTAGGAGATTGCCAGGACGATGTCAAAGATGTGACTGATTGCAGCACTTCTCACAGTCTCATAGAAGGCAAGAGTATCAAGACTCCAGTGTCCCTGCTTATACACAACAGGAGTACAAGTTGTCACACAAGGAATGTGACTCAGTTACCTGGCATACTGCTCTACAAGAACTGGACCACAACATGGAAAAATCCTCAAACTCAATACAACCTATCACTAGGGTTATAGCCTCAAAAAGCACATCCAGTAGTCCCCAAAAACCCTGTGTACACACAGAAGCCCTCAGGCAAATTCACGTGTTCCAAGTACTGSCTTGATTTGCAGGCTTTTTCCAAGTATATTTTTTTCTGCATTACAAACATGAATGATATCCATGAGGCAATATATAAGCTTAAGCAGTTGCCGGTTGATGATGTACAAGATAACGTCTGATGCAGGTTAAACTTCTGACCATCTAGGTGCAATGACTTCCAACATGTTTGCCCATTCAGAACCAAAGGCTGCTCTCACAGGCCTCCAGCAGCACATGAGCAGAGCAGCCAAAGTTATATTTGATGCAATAATATATCACTTTTCAGAATTTCTTCATTCCAGTTTAAGGCAAACTTATCCAAACATACTATAGTAGATATTAAATATTTTAAAGATCCTTATCTGCATATGCGAGTCTGGCTTCAGCTGAGCACAGCAAAGATAAAACTTTCAGACACTACTGTGTGGCCCCTAAGGGATGTAATGGTCTACATATACAGATTTTACTGAACAATTTGGAGATATTAGAAGGCCAAAATAATACACAATAGATGCTACAAAGATGAAGRAAGAAAGATTTAATATAGTGTGTTTAACATATGTGCATTTAGTAGTGGTTTACCTCCAGGTGCACCTCCTTTATAAAAGATGTTAAGAGAAAAGCAAAGTTTCTCATATAGTTTTCTGTACATCTTAACATCAGATGTACATCAGAGCCCATCAAGATCAGATGGGAAGACAGCCCCACATGCACTTAAGGATGCCCCAGAATAGCAGGGTCTTTTCAAGCAGGAGGCTTTACTGAATAGGACAGTTATGATACACAAAGATCATTGTCATTGTAGTGTGAATAAATTAATGAGAAGTAATTTGCTAACTAATTTGTCATTAGCCCCTTGTATTGTTTTTCCTTGATTCTACAAATTGTCATAGATCCATCACAGGAATAATATCCAAGCAAAAAGCTTTTGTGACACCCACAGATTTGTATTCACAGGCTTAAGAAGGGGCCATCCAGGCACTCTGCTATTGCTAGAAACTCSTTGGAGCAGCAGAAATTACCCAGCCACAACAATCATCTCATTTTCTTCATTATTCTTCACACTAAAGAACAGCATATGCTTTCAGTATATATAAGCTATTTACACTGTGGGTTTATTTGTTCTCCTTTTGCAGTTGAAATCAGGAATTGCCCCAGGGAATGTAGAGGACTAGGAGCATCAACTTGTCTTTTTTCAGCTGCCACCAGCTTGGAAATTGGGCTGAGAAARTAGCAACAACTCCATATAAGCACTGATAGTTAAGGAAAAACATACCAAATTTATAAAAAAAAGCACATATCCTCAAGATCAGCACCAAGGAAAGAGCAGTTTTTTTATGGGATGAGCTGATCCTGCTGGAGAACACGGTTAAGGACAAGACCAGGTTTCCGAGCAGCTCAAGGATGCCCAGATCCTCCTGGGCAGGCTCAGTGTGCCTCGAGGCCTGCTTGACCATCAGGTCACTTCTGTGACAGCCTTACAGCATTTCCACCATGGGGAACTGACCTTGGCCTCCAATTACACCATTTAACTTAAATGCAGATTACAAGTGATAGCATTTTACCTAAAACACCATGTGGGACCCATCTTCCAAAATCCCTTTTGAGACCTCAGTGTGGGAGGAAATGTGCCATTTACTATGTCCCTTTTTCCTGTCATGATAGCATCTCACTGCAAATGAGTAAGTTAAACCACTTGGTAACACTACAAAAGACAGCAAACTTTAAACTAAACGCCAGTCACACTGCTACAAAGCCAAGCAAATGATGTGTTCCCTTTAATATAGGAAAACATATTTACAACATTACCTATCATTAAATAGAGAAAACTGTCAGATACATTTTTTTTCTCAGGATTGATGGTCCTTTCAGTGTTAGGATGCGCTGTTCAAATAATAACATACATTTGTATTCAAAATTGAAGTTTATTATGTGTTTGCCTGTCCCATATTAGCTAGTGAAATGGAGTTCTACCCTGCTTTCAGCAGCTATCAGCAGCCATTCAAGCATTTCCACTCTGCCTCAGGAATAGCTGGCTATTCGTGGGGTTGTCTGAATAGAGCCAAAATTCACCTGCCTACCCGTAATCACCTACAATTTTGGTGCCTGGTCTCCAGCTGCTGCTCCAGAAAGGAACTAATCCACTTCGCTTTCCATCAGCTCTAAGGGGAGGTCTTGGCATCGAGTGCACCATGTGCTCAGGCATCCAAATCCCACCCACACTTTCTTTCATAGAAAATGAGATTCTAACAAGGATGATGAGTAAATACAGGTGACAACAGGAGACCCTACCAGAGTTAGCAGTCCTGTGGCAMAGACCATCAGATTTTTAGCTCAACCAGTGGAGTAGCAGCTTGTATCACCCAAGCTGCTGTTTTCGCCGATTAGCTGAAAGATACTATCTCTATACACCACGTCTTTCTTTTTAAATATAGATACACGCATATATAGCCAAGCAGCTTGCATGACCTAAATGATCTTTACTGAGTTTCACCTGCAATGTCTGTATCCTGCCTTGAAAACTCCTCCCATCTCCATCCAACACACAATACACACCATGCAACAACTTGAAAGAGACTCCTAGAAAACCAAAGCGGATTTTTTTTTTTCCTTTCTCTTTTTAAAGAAGGCAGCTTTGGAGCTTTCCCCCACTCTGTGTTGGCTAGAGAAACCAGTCTAATTAGATTCACAGGTTTTTGAGTGTTTTTTTTTTTAAGCTCGTTGCACTGATTTGCAAAGCAGTCAGAGCTGGAATGAGGTTCTGCTTGTGCACTCTACCCTTGATTTTATCTTTGTCTGCTAAGTCCAGCAAATCACTTCACCTCTTTGTCACAGTGCTCTAAAAACCAGCACACAGACACAGGCACTTCTTGAAAAGGCTTCACTTAAAGGTATGAAAATCATCAGAACTGGGTATCATTTTCTCAAATGCTATTCTTGCCAAGAAAAAAAAAATCCAAGATAATCAAGTTTGAGCTCAGCAAATCTGGGTAAACTAAATTACTGTAGGCATTTTTTTTCTTTTTTTCCCCCCCTTTTGTTGAAAGAATGGATTGAAACGGAACTTCCAATTTCCATCTGTTAAAATAAACTCTGACCTCCTTTCATGTTTGCTCTAGGGGGTACTAGGTTGAAGAAGAAACATGATTAAAACAGTCCTAACAAGGCACTTTAGAATTTCAGAAGCTCCTGGATAACTTGAAATGATGTCACAACTTTGAGATAAAAAATATATATGGCATTTATAATAAAACTACATTCCTCAGGTAAATGAGCAACAACTGTCTATTACTAAGGTGCACACTGACTCCTTAGGATTTCAGTTTTACAGAAGCATTCTTTGACTGCTCTTTGTTCTTCAAACTGGATTTTCTTTAATACCAATAAAATACTTGGTGCAATATGAATGCAAGCAATAAAAGTGTAAGAACTACCTGATGCAACAAGAACCTTTCTCATGGCCCTTTGCAGTAGTTGCGGATTTGGCTGAGAGTTTCTCTACCGACCACTGTTTCCAAGTCCCATGACAAACAGAGTTACCACTTGTAATACTCGACCTGAGGAGCTCTTCCGAGCAGGCTGCCGTGACGCAGCATTGCTGCTGGAACCAGCACATCATCAACCCAGGCAATGGAGACACGCGAATCATTACTGTCCTTGGTTGGAGCTCCTACCAAGCCATCCAAGTAGGATGGTCCAAAGACAGCAAATTACAGCTTGCTATTACTGCCTAACCAGTTTGCACAACCATCTCCAGCACATCACTCCCCATCACTCATGTTTCCTCTCACCATGTTAGATTCACTGTATATTCTATTTCCTAGGAGCCTGCAAATGTCCAACATCCGCAACCTATCCTTACACAGCAATGACAGGCAGAACACTGCTTTTATATTTACTTTTCTGTAGAAGCTGCTGCTAAGTGAGCTTAGGTGCTCAAACATGGACCTAACCATGCAAACATATACTTCTTGGTAAGGCAGAAGCAACTTAAAGAATCTTGAAATTCTGGATATATTTCATCAGTGTCTCCACAATATATTCTGTTTCCAGCATCARATGTTGAGAAACTATTTCCTGAGGAAAACTGCAAGTGAGTGTCAGACTACAGGAAGAAGCTTTCAGGTGCTCACATAATGTATGTGTCAGCATTTAGCCCATAAATATCTAAAAACAATTAGGTGCTAATTTTGAGCAAGTYGGCCTGCACAGACTGAAACTTTAGAGCAATTATTTGTCTTGAAACAAAATGTTATTCCTTCACATCGGGTTGCTGAATTATGCATTTACCCGGTACAAATGTAGTTATTTTTTCMCCACTTCAGAGCGGAGCCACTACAGAGTACGAGGGCACAAAGTCACCCAGGACCGTGGCCTTGTGCAAAAAGGTTCAATTAAATATTCTAGCTGGTGCCAAGGACACGTAACCTTGCGTTTCAGACTGAACAAAATAAGCACGTACACACTTGCACATGCCTCATAAAGAAGACTTAGAATAAAACAGCAACAGCGGACCAAGTAGTTAACACAACCGTGTATTATTTGCTGAAAATCAGTTAAAAAAACAGGTTTATGGCTCTGTCGTTCACACACGAATATGAATTTCGAAGTGGCTATTATATTCCCAACATACTTGTGGACTATATTTTGCTMCAGTTTATCAAGATTCAACTCTGAAACTGGAATGACAGTTACTAGAAATTCATATAAAATAGAGATAATGAAATACATTTTAAGAGCACACACTCACATAGGACTCAAACCTATTCCTCACTGAATAAACAAAAGCCTTTATGYCTGGTACCATTTAAATACTCTTCAAATTTTTTAATAGCGAGTACTTTAAACAACTTAATSAGAAAAGCACATAAAAATAAGACAGGTCTAAATATTGTGCAATGCCTTTTTCAAAAATAAAACTTCAGATCTTCTCAGCTCCATGACTCAGTTTTCCCCCTCACATAAATAATTTACTGTAGCCACTGTGAGCCAGCTTGAAGTCTATGTGGGCCAGAGGTAAAATTAGCTCCAAAATGAGGGACATCTCTCACAGTGAATGACAGTTGAGAAGTTTGCCCTGAAGTGATTTGGATTTCTAAGCTATCTCCCAGGGGTTAGAGTTTATCTTTCTAGTTATATGCATGTGTTTTGAAATCTGGCATGGACTATGACTTATTTTGTGGGATCCCAGCATTTTAAGCGTTTGTTCACAATACCCATTAAAGTTCCCAAGTGATAATAAGTAAACGCTGCCTAAGAAGTAAATATCAGCCGGGGCAAGACACGTAAACGCCATTTTTTCTGCAGGAATGACAGAAGTTCACGTATAATATTAATCAAATCTGACTATAGGGGGAAATTTAATAATGGTACACTGTCTTCTAGGGTAGTTCTTTCTTTTATAAAAAACCTCCATTATGAAATATTCAACAATCATACATATTGCATTTGATGAATAGTGCAGACTGAACAGATCTCTGTCTATATATCTGATGAGCAACCCAGGCACTAATTCCTGTTATGTACCAGGAATCTATACTCCAGAACAACAATAAAATTCTGTCACAAAGGCATATCCGGGCCATTATGAGACTTTTTCCAGAATTTTCTTCCAATTTTAAAGGCTGAAGTGACTTCAGTTATGCCAAAGGATCCCACTGGCATATGCCCAGTCATACTTCTAAGTGGTCTTCCATAGATTTTCGTTAGTATTAGGAATAAGGTGGGTGGAAAGGCAACACCCTGATTTCATGTCTCTACATGAAGAATAACATCAAAGAATAAAGAAATCAAAATAGTAATTTTGACAGAGCTGTCTACTAATGCCGTCTCTATTCACTATCCTATTCACTTACCTCTGCTAAGAGTCTTTAAAGCACCTAATTCTAGACAGTACATGGACAGGCAGATCCTTGAGGGGACAAGCTCTGGCACCTTGAGAAATATCAGAGAAATATCAGAAATTCCACATACATTTAGTGTTGACAATCTTCACAACCCCCAATCTGATATTCAGACCGTTCCACAATGCTTTAACTAGGAGCTAAACATGACGTCACTGGGTACACATCTAGGCACCCAGCATGAAACACACCCTGGTACAAGAATTTAAGTTCTAATGGCACATTTACATGAATTGGTTCTTAAGTGAATTTCATAATTCAAATCCAGATTTCAGGACATTTGTAACCTGACAAATAGATTTTGTCAGGATCAGAATGTCTTCTTTCTGAAATGGCTTTGAACAGTTTACATAAACCTTACGCCAAAAGTATCAAAGCAATTTACACATGAAAGCTTACAACTGCAACAAATAACTAGGAGGGAATAAACCCAAATCTTTCATATATAATTGCAGAACTCATTTCTTTAAATTAGCTTTCCTTAAATAATTAATTCCCTTAAACACAAGCAACATGCCTGCCGAACTCTACTGACAAAGTTCTTCCAAACTGGTCAGATTTGTAGGTAAGATTATGTTTTTTCGCTAAGCTGGAAGAGAAGAGCGAGAAATGGTTATGCKTTTTTCCTGCTCTGAATATTTGAGAGGCACTCGTACATCAGAGCAGAGGTAGCTACGCAACTCCCAAGACACACAGGAGCCTCTTTCAAAGTATGAATCGTTAACTGAAGCCTTCTTTACAAAAAAACTTTCTAATTACGGTTTTGTGACCAAAATCCCCTTTTCCCCACCGCCGCTCTAAGTAGCTGGGCAATTAGGCTAACAGTCACGCTACCTGGGGACAAGAACGTCAGCAACCACCTAGGCTCCTCTTGTATAATATTACTGCGTTTGTGATAGGTTTTGTAATGAGAACAATAAATACCAGAAGCATATGATTATTCTGTAATTTAGCTTGCATTTTTCTAAACCCAGTAATAACTAGGATAATTTAGATCTCAAAAGAGGTAGGGATAGCAACTGAATCTTAAAAATCAATGCCCATGAAAGCCTTTTAATACATGATATATTCAAGTGTGTTCAGTATAAGCATCTGCCGACTGAATCTTATCATTCTTATTTTTCCTTTTTTTGTCCACTTAGCATCACTGCGTGCAATACCAGAGAATGAATCGGCAGAGTCCCCCTCTTGCCACATTGGCTCCGTGATGCCTGCTCTGAAACAGCAGAGTTTAGCAGAGCTCACGGTAACATAACACAAACACACAGAGCAGAAAGAAGCCACAAAGCCTCCCCAAAAGCAGTAACTACCAGGATCACTAACTAGCAGTGGTGCTCCACAGAAAATGTGAACGCTTCCACCTGTGCCTCGCTTCCACCTGTGCCCRCACCTGAACTCATTTCCAACATTTCCATCACATCTAACCTAAAATGCTGTTGATGATTCCCAATGCAAGAAGCAAGTTTGGAAAGCCAGGGTGGTATCTTTTTCAGCTCCAGCCCTACTACTGAGTGAAATCCTGGGACAAAGCCAAGTAAAAAGTTTCTTCAGTCCTTGATACTAAGCTAACCTGGTCTCTATAAACAGATTCAGAGCAGAAACATACACACAACACAACAAATGGTGGTACTAGGTATGAATCGATTCAAACATTTTCTTTATATATTTCTATATTGCTAAATGCATCATCCTTTCAATATTGAAACCAGAAGTAATATTTATAGATGATAAGAGTCTTGCTTTGAACCTTCACTGAGAACACCACATGGTCATGATTCAACTATGAAATCTAAGTTTGTTTTAGGGCTCTAAAAGGCAGTTAGCTCATTAAAAGGCAATTACACAAAGTAAATTCAAAGAAAATAAAACAGCGCTTTTTGGTTCATTTCAGTGATATATCAAATATCTTGACCGAGTTATTACGTATCTTGAATATAGAAAAGGTAGGACAAATCTTCATTTAAGAAAAAAGAACCCTTAGAAAAACAACAAATCATTTTGTTCTATTGATTTAAATGTAGCTACTTATTTTTCTCTTCTCTCTTTTTCCTGAATTAGTGATCTAAGAATTTACAGAAACACTTCCTTTTTCAAAGAAAGTTCACAAGTGTCAGGGGATAGGGGGGGAAAATGGTTCTAAACTCTAGGCAGACAAGTTTATCCAGGCAGATATTTCCCATATGGAGAATATCAGCACATACATAAATACCTACTGCCTTTTCCAGAGCCGTTCCCGCCGCGGTTCACAAAGCGTCCGTCACAGATTAGCAGCTAAAGACCCCACAGCAAGACTGAAATGAGACACTCACCGCAGGCTGCCGTGTGCCACGCGCTGGCACCAAGCGCCGCCGAGGCCTCGTGCTGCTGAGACCGGGAGCAGCAAGACTCACAAGAACAGCTCAGCTTAGCAACACACAAACTCAGGACTCCACCAGCACTAGGTGCCCCAGGCAGGCTGGGAACCCACCGATATATAGAGCAAATCTTCCCTCATGCGATGCAGCTGGAACAGGCACTAAAGCCTTGGCCATCAGCTGGCTCCTTTGAGGATGTCCACAATTAACAAATCTTTTACAGCTGCGTTCAGTAACTTTTTGGCACACAGACAGGCCTGTTTTACTGATGCCAACCATATGTTCCAGTTAACTACTCTATTTCTTACCTATCAATATGTATTAGTAGTATTAAGATTACAACAGCTTCTCTTTCCAGGGCACATGTAAGATCACATGGTCGCATCCTGAATATTTAATTCAATTATATTAGCAAACGCTCCTTAAGTTGCTAATTTTGAAGCAGAACACAAATAGCATGTCTCAGCAATCTCCTACAATAAAACTTACCCCAAAAAGCCAATTACAATACATTTCTTCAAAGTTAGTTTGAATGACACACCAATTAAAAGAACCCAACCCCTCAAATTTGTTAGCTTTTGAATTTGGCTACATTTTCTAGTTTCAGGTCTTCCATAATATCACATTATTGGAAATCATCAATTATTGTGAAAAGGTTATTCAGACTTAAACTCACTAAAAAGGCAGAAAAATATAGAAGAGCTAATTTTATTGGAATAATTTTAGCCATTTTTCCCCCCTTATTTGAACCTTTATTTAGTGGATAAAAACTGCAAAATATCTATAGATTTCGATCTGTTGAATAAGATGTCACCCTTTTACTATGTTTCATAGCTTTTTTTTTTCTTGTCAGAACACTAAATCTAAATGCTCATATTGATGTTAACAAAACGTCTTGCCTAGAAAACTGAAGAGGACCCAGTGAACATGTAACTCCATTTTTGCTTGTACTGTTTCAAGACCTGGTAGGATTAATTAATCCAAACGTAAGGAGAAAGAAAGTCTTCAGACTTGCAAATCTCTCATAAACCTCTCCCCCTCTCTAATAAAAACAGAGTAAAGAAAGTTCTGGAGTAAAGGATTGGTTCTGAGGAAATTGAAGTAAATTGTTCTTTTTTTTAAACATCAAAACCAACAACAATGACAACTACAACACCACCACAGAAGCTGTACTAGCGTAATTGTTTCTGTTTCTGTCTGACAGTTAAAATTCTCTAGATTTCTCTTTGATTTGACTCGCCGGCTTTGTATCTCTCGAAGCAACGTGGCACCAGCCATGGGTACCAGCTTATTAAAGTTCACATCATTGTTAAACGCAAATTCCTACTGAGCCCAGGCTGATTCAAGTTAAGAACTCTTCAAATTGTTTACAAAGAGTACCTGAAGCTGATAAAAAAAACAGTAAGAAACGCCTGGAAAAAAAAGCCCAACTTTTATTTCATTTTAAAATGTTTTAGCTCTCTTTGATCAGAAGCCATTAGTTGCCCATACGGCACCGGAGCCGAGGTCCTACAGCCACATTCTCCTCGATCAATAGATCCAACCTGTTGCAATTGCATTGCCACCTCCTATCTGAAGCTATTCTGGGGTACAGCCAAAGCCCCAGAAAGATTTGCTCTGATCAACTTATTTGTCCCTCATTGGGGAGTAAAAAATGCCTTATTTCCCTTGCAGAATCCTTTTATGAGAGGAACTCTCGTGTCGCTGTGAATCAGTGCTCCTCTGGCTTACAGAACCATTTCTGGATTTCTCGTGTTGAATGCATGTGCTTTTGTGCCTGTAAAGCCTTTGTGGACACGTCAATGCAGTAATCCCCTGCTAAGGAGGGAGGGCAAAACCTCGTACTGCCTGCACGGCCCTGGCACTCAGCGCCGAGAGCCCATCCTGAACCTTCCCAACACCTCCTTGTGCTATTGCGTAGCACCCAATTAATTTATATCTTATTAGGTGAGTGTTGAGGCCAGCATTTCAGTTGGAATCCATTGCATTTGAGGTCAGCCTGCAAATGACCCCCTTCGAATTGCAGGGGGACTGCAGACGCCCTTAGAAACCCCCCGGCTGCTAACGGGCATTCGGCTCCCAGCGGATCCAAGGGACCCTCTGCAGAACAAATAGCACAAGGGAAAGCAGAAGCCTTGGCATCAAATATTTGTACCCCATTACAAGGGGGAAATGTGTGGGTTTTTTTTTTTATGCACTGCTCGCATTAAGATTCATAAAAAGTGATGAACTCTCTCAAGCCAAGCAACAAATCCACTGCAATATTCTGAAGAGGATCCCTAAACCTTGGCTCTTAAGCTGGCGCTCTGGCACGGCACAAACAAGAAGAGAATTTTGTCTTTTTTAAAGAGTAATTATTATTAAATGTATGAGTTATTTAAGAGAACTACTTCTGCAGCACTTCCAAGTGCTTATTTTTCAAGTACAAATTACCATTCTGTTATACAAGTGCATGCTGAATTCATTCTTAAGATTTTTAGTGTGACGAAGCATAAGCAAGTATTATTGAATGATCCAGGTAGTATTAAATTTAAGAACAGCTAGAAATGATAATGGAAGACCGAGTATTTTGTAAAATCAATTGGCATAATGACAGGCTAGCATTTCAACATGAATATTGTCAGACTAGTTATACCCTGAAGTATGAAAAATATGAATATTGTGAAAATTCAGTTTTACAAGCAGCTTGAATCACTGACAACAGAAAATCCTGCTTTAAAATGAAACCAGGTATGAATGCTAAAAGACATCAAAACAGGGTTTTGGTTTTTTTCTAATCTATTGCTTCAAAAAATGGCTATTCCTTCTCTCTCATTTGACTTCATGAGAATTATTTAGGAAATCAATATCTATATTTGGAGGATATGTATTTTAATGTGCATATTATATCATAGCCAGCATTTGCCTTATTTCCAGTGTTTCACCACAGGAAATGCAGGCTCAAAAGCACTGCTCTACTGGTAGTCCAAACACCTATACCTTGCATTACATGCATACATCGTATGCTGAAATTGTCCCTATATGTATTTATGGTGCACTGCTCAGACCAAGCAGATGAGTGATGTGATGCTCACAATGAGGTGTGCATTTGGATAGAATTGTCTCTGGGACCCCTAACCTGGAAGTTATCCGTATATTCCATATGGTTCTACTTGAAGCAGAGGAGAGCCATGGAAAGCACACGACTGCAAGGAATGGGTTATATTCACATTGGATGCATTTCTGTGTGCCATGCACTCACCAGTGAAATAGCACAAACAGCATCTCTCATCATCCCACTCAGCTGACAAAGAAATCTCCAATGTGAAGCCCAATACCCTCCAGAACAAGGTTTTCCAGCAAAGCTCTCTCTTTGTCCCACTTGCTGCATAATAGCTCAAGGAGTTGAACATAACCAGCATTTTCACACAGCTTGCAATGATAGCCATTGTGCTTCTCTTGGTATATTTGCAATATTTCCTTATCATCACGAGCAGTGATAGAGCATTTCAATTTCTCTTCTCTCTGCAGCATCTTTATCTTTTTTCTTTTTTTTTTTTGTGAAAAAGCAGAGAGCAATTCTGCTTTCATACTCACTATTGCTGTTATTTCTTCACCAGCCAGATGCCCATGCCCCTCTGCAGCACAGCCTATGTCCCTCTAAGATAAGAAGACCTTGTGCTTCTGCATTACCTCTTTTTTTTCCAGCTGCCGATTCCAAACTTATGGGGTGGGCCCTGAGCACATGCAGCGACAGCAAGTGCTGCCACCAGCTCCAAGGTATCCGGCCACTCCAGGATATTCCAGGAGTGAGGAATATTGCAGCACATGCTCGGAGCGCGAGCAGAGCAACCCGCCGAGGAGCACACAGCTTGGGCGCAGACTAGCAGTGTCAGTCCTTCAACACGAAGGATTACTCAAGAGAGATGAAGTTAACCTCAAGAGCCACAAGCCACCACTAAGTTTTCTCCCAAAATTTGTGTATTTTTAAATGCAATATACTTAGGACAAATAAAAGCTCTAATTGCTGAAACAAAATAGACTACAACCCATCATAATCTCTGCCTTCAGGTGTCTATCTCAGCACCACGTCAGTACTGTTTTTATATATTTAATTCCTCAAATTTCTTTTAAGAAATATTAATATCTTATTTTTAAACAGTATACATTCATCATTAAAGAATAAACATAACATGTTTAAAAGGCCCTGTCAAAGGAATATTATTTCCTTATGAACTCTACAGAACTGGATAAACCAGTTTACGCAGAGCTCGTATTTTACTTATTCCCATTGTGTTTCACACACCTGGGCTTTCATTTATAGCATTTGAAAGACTAAAATCTGGTTATCAGGTATGAGTATACATTAAAAAACAGTAGCAGCCTAGCTATTGCTAGTCTTAGAAGATACATCACTATATTAAAGAAATAAATAAATCCTTTGGGGAATTTGGGACTTGCTTTCTGCTCATTTAGGACAAGGCAAAAACTTGTCAGGGAGCCACAGCCAGCTGACTTGAGAGAGGTTGTGCCAGGCAGTTAAGAGAAAAAATATTTCTTTGTGATGACTTAAAAGCAAATCAGGGCTCTCTGTCTTCTTTGAAACGGCTGCACACAAAGTAGATTTGTCACTTCTAAGACAAAATTTCAATTTTACATTATAGAGTTAGGTAATATGCTTTCAGTACCTCCAGTTAGAATCAGGTCAATACTACAGAATACGGTACATTACATGTACACAGACATTATTTACTACCTGTATACGTATATGTGGTTCAATTTCAGCTTGTCCTAAGTATTTAGAAAATGATTAGCAAGAATATTGCTTTTTAGATGTGATATCAAATACAAACCATAAGAGTCTAATTACAAATTTATTTGTTCAATTTTTTAAACAATCCATTAATGAAAAAGAAATACCATGTGACCTAGGTGATTAAACTTATATGACAGCTAATGGCAGTAAATAATCACACTGGAAAATTTGAAAACAGACCACAGGTGGAAATCACCTGCATAAATCCTTCAGCTAATAGTTCACAAACATAACAAACAAAGCAGCAAAGACTACTCATAAATGATTTATGAAAATAAATTAATACAATATGCCATTGATTATTCCATCTTCTCTATGCCTGCTCTCCTATATTTTTCTGAATCTAGTGAAAGGTTGTGATAAATTTAAAATCGTGTAAAATGATCCTTTCTAAAATAAAATTCTAGATACTTTTTTTTTTGAAGGAAAAATTATTTCTATCAGTTATAGTCTTATTAGGATATCATATATGGATCACTCTCCTTTCTGTTCAATCTCATACAGCAATCTTCAACACTCTGAACATACCAGAGGGCTGGAGACCACGGCAGCCAGCCCAAGCAGAGGTGCCAAGAGTCACACAAACACAAGAGAGCTGGGAGATGACCAATGAGAACATTAAAAGATGCAAAAGTCGACAGAAGAACACTTGAGAACAATAGGAAAAACTTCAAAGGGCTCTATTATTCCTGGAATTTTTCTACTGCCTTGAGTTACACTATGGGTCAAACCTTACAAGAGCACGACATAGGAAAATGAGAAACGAATAAGAAGAGAAAAAATAAGAAGAAACATAATGGTTTAAATGGATATCTTTGAAGTTCCAGCAGTAAAGAAACTTTTAAAATACGTCTTAAATGCATCTCTTAAGCAGCTTTGGGAATCTTAGAATATTACCCCATTTTTAATATTTCCAGGAAAATGGAAATTAATAAACCATTCTTTTACCTGCATTCAATGCCCTGCTAGTGAAATGGACTGCCTTAATGGATGGTTAGTACAAGGCAGAGATCCTGTCTAGCTGAGAGGTGGATGGAGAGCAAATTCCTCTTCCACGCTCCGTGGGTTTTGAGCAGTTGCAAAAAAAGGACAAGGGTTCTGGGACACGGCAGATGAGTGAACTGTGTTAAAACCAAGATAACTCTTCTTTTGAACTTCTATATTAAATTTATAAAGCCCTCTACCTTCCAATACAACAGATTTACCAAATAAGACAAAAGCGTCTCCACAAAATGAACCTGTCCAAAAATAACACCACCGATCCCTACTTGCTTATGATAGCTACAGCTCCAATCACTTCCACAGTGTATACCAGAAGATCTCTGGTTTGTTCCCAGCAACTAATTACTGAAATGTCGCTATGAAAATCTGCAGTATAACTGAGAAAAACAAAACAATATTTTTGCAAATGCCTCTAAAATGCAGAATATTAACTCTTAATAACAATATATAGCAGAGATTTAGGAGTAATATATTCCTGTCATGAATTTCACATGTACTTTCAGCATGGTTTTCTTTTCTTTCTTGCAATGAAACTATTTTGAAAAAGTCTAGACAAAGTTGAAAAAAATTAAGTAACATCCCTATGAGCTATTACACATGTTTGTAAAATTTTGTGAGGTCCCACCCTCCAAATGGCTTTACTGCAGTGTGCAATGGAAACGGGACATGGGGACATGAAATGCATGTCACAACACACAGATCAAACAGCTCTGGGTCAAAAGATCTCTCTGCGAATTAGTAAATTCAGATGAGAAAATTCCAGGTTATTTTAGATTATTACAGTGCGTGGAGGAGGAAATCCCAACAAGAGGGACATTGTGGCTCCAATTGTGGCTCTTGAAAACAGCAAATCCATCTGCCACATCCATCAGTTTCCTGCTGCCTGTCCCTAAGTGGCAAGGATGTGTGTAGGAATAAAGAGGCTGGCTCAGCAGCTCTCCAAGACAAGGGCAGAACAGGCAACACCCCAGAAAGGCTACTTGGCCTGGATAGAGATTTTGAGCATTGCTAGATCTAGGTACGAGTCAGGACTGAAGTTTCCAATACATAAGGAGAACACATCCTAAAATACACTTTTTTTTTTCCCCTCCTTCATTAAAACTTTCATTTTCCCTCTTAAAGGTCATTTCACGACTGCATAACTCGTGAGAAAGGATGCATTCCTCAAGTGATGGGGGATCTGCCACAGCTCATCTGAGCCCAGGTGCAGCTACGAGCTGCGACACGCCGGACCACCGCAGCTCCCAGCAAGGTTCATGTGGCAGGTCCTATTTCCCATATATCTTCCAGGCTAAAAAGATGCCATTCCCTCCCTGGTGATTCCACAAGTAACTTCCATCAATAGCTTGCTGTAAATTTGGCACGGCAAGGGGCTGCAAGAACACACTTGCTAAGACACAAAGGTTTCCTTTGTGGGACTATATGTTCTTTAGTCTTCTCTGGATGATAATATGAACCTTGACTATTTTCCTCTAGGAGATTCCAGAAGGAATAAAAAGGGAAAGGGGAGGAGGATCTCTCTGACTTGGTGCTAAAACAGGCACTTGTGATGTGTGCTCCCTTCAGTCATTTCTGAGTACTTTTCTATTTTAAAATAAATGCATTTAGAATAAAATCAAAATCCAGAAAAAAAATGAAAGCTCTTACTCTTCTGTTGTGCCATGTTCTGTTGTGAATATGATTATTCAGCTGAAGGCTGCTGCCGAAACATGATGCTATTATCTCCGGTATTGCCATCATACCTAACTTGGCATTTATTTATTTTTACAGCCTATTTCTACACAGAGGCACAGCAATTAAAAGGTGCTACTCTCAATTTTTGTCCTGCCTTACTTTAAAAAAAGCCACCCTCTCTACTCCTAACCTCTGCCTAAAATAATCGTCAGTACCATCTGTTTACTTCACTGTCTTCACCAGCTTTTCTACTGAATTTATGCATTTTTCCCCCTATACGTTTTAAGGATGCTGGAGTCAGAATGGCTTTTTTTTAATTCTATTTTTTTTCCCCTATGCACTTGGGCAGATTCCTTAGCCAATTTGTAAGCTTTTCAATGAAATCAGTGCTACTCTATCTGCAGGAGCTTAGCACGTGCTGGTGGTGAGGAAGAGGAGGCAGGGTGGTTGCATTAAGCACCCCCTGTCCTCTCAAACCTTGAGATTTGCAACTCGGGGAACAAGAGCAGAGCAGTCGGTGCTGCTCCTCGCAGGCCTGGGGACACCCCTTAGTTATTCCACGCTCTTTTCTTCAGCAATTCAGCAATTTTTCCCTTGTCATCATACCCTGAAATCTAGGCAAAACAGAAAGGTCTGCTTATGCTCACCAGGCAGGTTTCACCCAAATTTTACAGTCATAATTAAAAGCTACGTTTTGATTAAGGAAATTATGAACTACAATAAAGTGCAAGGAACATGCAAAATGAATAATTAACACTGTATAGACTTCAGCATCATAATTAAGATTAAATACTACATACATTCAAACTAGATTAGTACATCCACTGAACGCTGAAATGTGCTCGGTAGGAGAGTCTGTGCATTCACAAAATAATGTTTTATGAAGAACATTCCAGCAACATTAAGCATAAGGTTGTCATATATAAGATGATTAACGTTTTGTACAAAAGAAGCTGTAATTCCAGTAAATGAAGTCATTTCATCTCCCTGCTGCTTCTACCTTTAGGAATATACTGTAAATGAAAAATGGCTCAATGTGAAGTCTAGTTAAATAGAATATGACTCCTCTTGTTTGAAGTTAATGAGACTTGGAAAACTGCATTTAAAGAAATGTTGTGATTTTAAATCACCGTTTTCATTAAGATCCTCACGGGGCCTCCCATTTTTGCCCACGGTTGGGCCTGGCAGGATGTCACCGTGCTGCTCCTCACCCTTGCTTGCAGAGGACGTGTCCTCCAGCTGCATGGACCTCCCCAAGGTCCTCAACCCCTCTCCAAGGACATCAGTCCAGACCTGGCTGCCACTCGCCACAAAGAGAGTCCCGGTGTTCAGCTTAAGCAATGGCTGAAGTTGAGCGCAGCTGAAAGCTGGGAACACCCCGTGTCACTGCTGGGCATGTCCCTGCCAGCCTTCAAGGCGCAGGCAGCAATGCCAGGTGTCACCAAGGCAATATACGTACAGCTGCCTAACGCTGGATGTCTGCTCCCTCTGGGCAAGGGGCTCCTCTTCACAACACAAGCATGTGGAGCAGCATCAGACGTGCTGGGAAAACCTATCCAGCACCCTCACTTTCCTCACCTCTGGGCTAACTCAAGCCCAGAAGAAAAGGAATAATTCGCTTTATATCACACCTGCATGAGCTTTTTATTTTGTTTTAAGCAGACCTTGATTGCTTGCCTACCAGCCCTGGACAACAGAGATGTCCAGGAGGATGCAAGTTCTTCAGGGAAGGGGATCACATTCCCCATGGTTGCTGCCCACGGGGCTGCAGACCTTTGGCAGCCTGCCCCTATTCCCATTTTCTCCTCACTGCAGCAAGTGTAATAGGTCTTCGATAGCATTAAGCATCTTCAAAGAAAACAGATTTCCACCTCCCCCCCGAAAGAAAAATGCAAATCATTTTCCATTTCTATTCAGAATTTGCAGCAGTGCCTCAAAGACATTTCTGGAAAACTTCCACACCTGCTTA
The DNA here is from genome assembly GCF_003342845.1 of Nothoprocta perdicaria. Taxonomy (NCBI): domain Eukaryota; kingdom Metazoa; phylum Chordata; class Aves; order Tinamiformes; family Tinamidae; genus Nothoprocta; species Nothoprocta perdicaria. The sequence goes on from NW_020455754.1 coordinate 1,158,056, forward strand.
ACAAAACGAGACGAGGCAGTTCCTGAGGAGCTGTTAGCTCATTTACATGCAGCTGGTTTTCACAAAAACAGAATTTTACGTCCTCCTGTGGTGTAAATCTTTTTCCTCATGGCAGTAAGAAAAAGTCTATGCAAACAAAAATTAATAGATTAGAAAGTTGAATTCTCCTGATCCCCCCCCTTTTTTTTTAAATTTTCCTGACGTGTTAAAAAAAATCATGGCAAGATGCAAATTGTTTATGTCCACAGGAAAATAAGATTGGCAGCTCCTACACTTCCAAAGGCTCCTCAGTGTTTTATGAGCTTCTCTCCTTGTTTTAGAAAGCACAGAGAAGCTTTATCCATGAGGATATAGCTACACAAATAGCACAATTTAGAAGAAAAAAATAGGAGTAGATTGAGAAAATTTTCAACTTGGTCTGCAACAGCAGTTCTATTTAGAAATGGAAATACACAATTTGCATGAAAGAACCCTTCATGGAATCACAAAATGCTTTTAGATCTCATGCTGAATGCTAGAGACTATTACCAGAACTATAAATTAGGTTTACAGTGATATAATTGCAAGTGCTAAACCTACGTAGCATTAATAGCCTTATCAATTACAATGTCATAAACATATTTTATAGCAGCATAAATATTGATATTAATGCAATCAAGCATCTATAATAGTAACTCAAAGTTTCCTCTGTTCCACTGAGTATTTGACTTCCAATTTGATACGAACGTGGATCTCCACATAGAGTAATTTCATGTGCCAGTTGTAATCACATGTAAATACTATCTGAAACAAATAAGCTCTGTTAAATGGAAATACTTCAGGTGGAATCTATCTTCATTAAATGGAACTTTTTTATACTGAAAATAGTATCAAGATAAAAATGTTAACTCTTACATTAAAGCAATCTGTAATGATTCATAATTCACAAGTCATTCACAAAATTATTTTTATTCCAACTATTCTGCTGAGTTCACGTCAGATGGCATCAGCTGCACACTACACTTGCAGTCTGCCAGTTTTACACTAGCCACAATTCAGCCCAATTTGCTCTTGCTCTTTCACATGTTCTCTCCAAACGAGAAGCCTCCTCTTGATGATGGCTTCAAGTCAGGTCTACTATACAAACTATGCTGCCTAATCCTTTCCATCTGCTACAGTAGCTAAGGAATGGAAGATGCTGAATACAATATTTTCCTGGACAAGAACTCCAGGAGGAATTCAGAAAAATTGTCAGAAATTCTTAAAAGTAGAATTAGCAGATTCCCAGAGATATTATTACTTATGTAAAGGAAACAAGTAAGCACGCTTTTAGAGGTACTGCTATTCTGCAGAACTAACAGGAAWTTTTCCAGTCACTCATATGGAAAGGAACGAACCAATTTCTATGGGGATTGCCTATCTGAAGAGTTTTCAATATCTTTTCTTAATCAAGCGCTCCTGAAGAAACTAAGCTGCAATGGTATATAACGAAGGGTCCTCGCATTGATCCTTCAACAAATAAAAGATCATAAATGACATTTAGCAAACAAACAGTCAGCTTTTACAGTCAAAATCCTGCACAGACTTATGCTGGTGGCTATGCTGCTCAACTTGTTTATAAACAACCTGGAAGAGGGATGAAATAGTGAAGTTTTCTAATGATACAAAGCTACTCACTGTAAAAAGAAAACAACAACAACAAGAACGCTAAGATGACTTACAAAAAACATAGTATTATTTAGTGCCTCAGTAATAAAACTGCAGATGAATACTAGGCAAAAATCAACAAATGACAACCAGCAGTCTTACAAGCCCACTCTTGGGGATAYCAGCCAATTGAACATCTAAACACACATGCACAGGTTTTCATTTTTATTTTACTGATTTTTCAATTCTACTATGTCTTTTTTGTGCATTGCCTTGTCTAGAAATCTGTTCTGGTACTTCCCACTCAGATACAGCCTAGAAAACTTCCTCTGTTTTCCAATCTGAATTTATTATTAACCAATCGGAATATATATCACGTTGAACCAGTATTGCCCTACTAACAAAATTCATTATCTTACAATCAGCAGCTATAGATTTGATCAAGATCCAATCCACTCTTACTATTATTTTCATTTTAAAATTCACTTCAATGATCGCCCTTCAACAAAAAGCACCATCTGCAAAGAAACTCCGCATGTCTTCTGAAAACTAAGTACAGCTTGATACTATCACACACCTCATTAAGATGACATAAGTTGGCTCTGGTTCTTTAATCAACTTTCAAAGCCACTTGTTGATACCCTTGTGTCCAGAGTCTGCGGAATCTCATTCCCAAACAACCGGTTGCATCGAGAATTGTAATCAGAAGAAATTTGTGTAAGGCTGCATTTTTTTCTGTCTATCAGACATGTAGGTCAATCTGCCTTATGATTAAGATTTTGCCTAATCATGTTAAAGAGCATTAAATTTTAATTACTTGCAAATTGGATGAGAGTTCAGAGAGGAAAAATCTCTATTGACAAGAGAGAGCTGTTTCCAATCTGCTACTGCCATTTCTGCCCATGTGTCTAGCTTTAACAATATTATATACGCATACTTTGTGCCCTGATCATTTGACAGATCTAAAAACTGACAGCTGAGGCAGGAGACTTTCTTTAGGTGTGGTAAGTATAACATGACATGGARCAATTACGTGCTTAAATCAAAGGACTTTCTTTTGACAAGCCTGGAACCTAATACCTTTACTTAAACCTAATCAGACAGTAATTATAATAATAATAAAAAATCATATACCAAACTATCCTACAGAACTTGGCTATATAAAGATAAGGCTTCCATTTCAAGCAAAAAGAAGTACTTTTATCTAATGCAGATGCATCTGAGCTAGGTATAGGAGAGCTTAGCAAGGACTACTACAGATGCACAGACACAGAAAACTCAGTGAAGACCTGATGTTATCCAGGGTTCTGGACTGGTTTTGAAAACCGTGTCAAGCCACAGACTGCTGAAGCTACTTTTGCTATTTGTATCCCAGGTACCCATATTAATTGCCCTTTATGTATTTCAAGAGTTTTAGTGTTCGCATACTCAGTGTGATACCATCTGAAACTTGATCACATTTTCAAGTGCACAATCTTTATAACATTGCATTTTTCTTTCTTTTTCCCTATTTACAAGTTTCTCACATAGAACATACAACCTGAAACAGATGTAAGCATGCACTTGATTCGTGCTCGAAAAGAACAAGATGCAGTGAATTCACAGGTATGCATGAACACCCAGCTGGCTGACCTAAGGCGTAAATATGTCTAGGAAATATGTCTAGGCATACATAATTTAAGCAGAGTCACTTTAGTAGAAGAGAATGGGATATCATGGTTTGAGATACCTCAGTATAAAACGGCTTAGACAGAGACCCTGCTGAGTTAGCAAAAAAAGGTAGAAGTAAAAAATGCTCTAGGATTACATGCAACAGCTGTACGTAATGAAATTAGAGGACTGCATAGGATGGGAATTTGGACAGGTAGACTAGAACTTAGCAATTCACTGAGGGCAATTGTTGCCATGACTTCCCTAATTCCCGACTCTCCATGCTGTGGTCACACACTGCATAAGCAAAGACTTTTTTGTAACCTAAAACCATTAAGGTATGATGCTTGCCACCTATTTCTGTGCTCTTTTCCAAAGTTCACTAACCATTTACTCTTTCTAAAAGAAGGTCTAAACTGTTACGGCATATACTCGGCTCCATCTGCTTTCCACAATGTCCGCAGTTGGAATTAGCCTGGGATCTCTTCACCCAACTTTAATTACTATGCTTTAGGTTTTCAATAAATGAATCAACCAAAAAACAAAATTAAAAAACAGAACTTAGCAAAAGGAGAAAAATTATAGACACATCAGAAAATTTGATCCCAATACAAGACGACATTTCTTCTTCTTCATTTTTTTTTCTCCTTCTCCTTACTTGAATATACACTGTGGCAGTGCATCATTTCTGGAAAATAAATATACTACAATTTACATAGCATTGAAAACAATTATAATGGATATGTTAGGTAATTAACATCACATTCGCAGTTAAGGTTAAGTTAGCTTAGTTAACAAGCTACTGGACTACTTCCCCTTGAAAATTGTGATTGACTTCTAACATAATCCTCAAATTTAAAGTTTATGTAAGTTAGCATCAGCTCTGTTCTTTCTCCATACAGTTCACATGGTCAAAAAGTGTTCCCTGGGGGCCTTTTGCCTGGAAAGCCATTGAAGTTACTCTCACTTTTATTACTCTCAGGCAGCACAGCTGGAAATAGGCAAAAAATAAAGAAGTCACCATGATAGCATACAATTAAAGATTTCAGGATTCCACTAGCAAACAAAGTCCTGGTACTGAAAACAGKGTGTGCCATAATAAACATGTATGAACATTTAATGGCTGGATTCAACGAAGAATAGCTCTTTACAAGAGGTGCTTAATTCCTCTGAATATCAGCAAATCCCATTTGAAAAAAATACTCTGTTTATGGTCTCTTGGACAATTTTAATCTATGATTAGACAGCCCAATCGCACACACAAAGACAGAAGCTGAGAAGGCATCTGCTCACAATGCTTCTTGGAAAGCTATTTACACCGACTGCCTTTTTCTGTCTCAATATTTAAAATAAAAACCGTTTAAACCAGCTTTCTAAGTACTGTCATTAGTCCAGACCTCAGGTCTGCAGGTGCCAGGTTCAAAATGATGGATTGTTCCAGTGCCACGAAGAGCCCCCAATCCAGCCAGTGCACCTATCCCAAAGATGTAAAGATTTTACGTTTGACTGCTGTGTAWTTTGCACACACGGGCCACTGAACATAATCACTAAACACGAGCAATCCCTGATAACRGCAAGGCTGCGGAGGGCAGCGTGGCTCTATTAGCTCCAGTTTTACGCTGAGGAACTGTAATCGGCAGCAAACTTCATATAGGTAATGATAGGCTTTTGAACCTYGTCTAACTCGATCATCATCAGGGGCGGAAACAGGTTACGTTTTACTCATCCTAAAATTATATTTGCATGAGGCACAAGCGAGGGAGCCACCGCCGCTCGCACTGTCTTCGTTTCCCAGCGCATGGAAAGAAGGTTGGGAATGCGGGCTCCGCATCCCGATCCTTGTGCCCAGACGGTAGCTCCAGAGCTCACTGGGCTCCTGCCAGGACTCGGAGCAACTAAGAAGCCTTGTTCCTCAAGAGCATCTCCTTCCATATGTTTACAGTCAGTGATAGACCCGCTGTTTGCATTTCGGCTCATCAATGAAACTAAATCTTATTTATATGATTTAATAATTATATGCATTTAATTATTAATGCTAATATAATACCAGGAAAACCTAAATAATTAATGAGGCTCTTATAAATTATTTCTATTAGTGAAACAGATTGAGAAAATGATTTGTTCTTAACAGCAGACTGATAAATATTTAAAAACAAGCACCAACAGTGTAGTTCATACAGACTAAAAACTCTAATGCTCCTAAGCCATTTATACAGTGTAGAACACAGCTATTAAATTGGAAGRTAAAAACAACTAATGATTTGTCAGGCCGCAAGCTTTGATTTACAGCGAGAAAGTCGGAAATTATTTTATGACTGACTTGCCACATTGGGGATTATTTTCCAAATAAGAGATAATCGATTTCTAAAAAAATCTTCTAGAAACTTGAGTACTTACATAAGGATGAACTGGGCTTTAAGTCGTGCTTTAAGAATGCTTTAAGTCGTAGCAACTGATTTTGAGTTTTGGCCAGTAGCAGGTATGACATCCAAGTAAACCTCAAGCTGGATCTTTATATTTAGCTAAGCTATGATTAATGTAATGTAAAGTGGGGGGGAAAACATGACTTTCTGCTATATTATAATCCCTGACCACCTGGAGTAAATGTCACCAGCATAAATTATTACAGCCTTGGGACTGCTCTGATTTACTCTTACTTGTAATGGCTACAGAGCCCACCCTGACAGCCACCATCATTCACAGCCAATGATGCATTTGGTTTCCTGATTTCATATTGACTTAAATGGAAAAATAAATTGGAACCTGTGTAGGAGTAAAGACCTTAAATAGCTGCYGGAGCCTGTTCAGACGTGGATCCACCACCGTGTTTAGCTACTACAAAGCAACACAAAGCAGTTCATCTGCAACTAGTTAGTGCTCTTCTTAGATGATTTTGTTCTCATAAGTGAAATACATTATTTGAGAGTTCTTAATAATTTGAGAAGGAAATCACAAGAATTTTCAAGCAGCCTATTTAGTTCTGTTTATTCCAACTCCYATATGTGACCATTGGCTTGATAATCACTCTCTCAGAGACCAGTATTTTGTTTCATTCTGTACTTTTTCAGAACGATTTTTGTGCAATTCTGCTGAAATTCTATCAGTTAAATCTCTCTTATAGGTCACGCCCCTAACAGATGGGTTTGTTTAAACACCATCACATAGTAAACCAAAATATCCCACTGATTACCTTGCGTTGCTAATGATCACGTAAAGCGTGATTGGTCAACTAAGCAAACAGCAAAATCTTCCACATTAGAAAAATGATACCCATAATTAGATCCACATAGTTATCCCTGATGGCATCTGGCATAAGCTTCACCCAAAGGAAATTTTCTATGGCTTCCTATGTATCCATTGACTTATCCAAACCACTTCAGGACACATTCATATCAGCAGTTCAGAGGAACTGCTGTTCAAAGTTTTCTAGTTGTTCGAAGAGAATTCCATCTGTGTGGTTTAAAGAGAGAGGAAACAGAGAGGCAAATTAATTTTCTAGTTTCCAAGATTAAATACTGTTGCTTACAAAATAYTTGGCTATTGTTTTAAGGAGAGGTATTACAAATTTTTATTCCTCCCATTCCCATGTTTTTGCCACAGTAGCAAGAGTTGACCTGAGAGCACCACTCACTTGATGCTGGCACTCCAAGGTTTTTGGGGAGCAGGTCTGCTCCTACTTTTTATGCCCAAGTCAGCCATGTCCTGGTCAAGGAATTACTACTGTGGTAGGCAAAACAAGGAAAGAGTCAAGATATTTACAGCTTAAATGGAGGAAAAAAAGTTTTTTACTACTTGGTAGACAATCAAGGAGAGCAGGGAATAATACCAAGTGATAATGCATGAATAACTCTGCATGAATAGTTGGCAATTTTCCACTGCACAGTGAGTTGCTTCACTGATCATTTACGAAAAATTATTGGCACATTGGTCTTCACTTTTTGCACAATAGAGACTATACAGATAGGAATAAGTATGTGCTCACTTTATTACCCAATGAGGCTAATACATAGAAGACGAGCAACACTGCCCTTAGCTGCTATTTCTCTAACCCTAAATGGGAAAAACTTTGTCCTAGATTCAGTTAGAATTTGCAAGGCAAATGACCCCACAACTAGTGTGGTCTTTTGGGACAACCACGGGTCAAGCAGCCTATTTTCACCACAGTTGTCAACAAATCATCTGTCCATGTGCTGCAGCACTGAAAAGCTTATACCCTGCACAGATTCGAAACTGTGAAAGGCCTGAATATGCTACTCCAGCATAAATACCTACGCAGTTTGCCTAAGAACCTAAAAAAAAACCTGATTTTTTTTTCCATTAGACCATTTATCCATTTCCAGACCGCGTTCATGAWGTGCTATTTTCCATTCATGTGTTAAAATCTCAGATTTTCTCACCTCCACAGAAAAAGACCCTGCCTGTATGTTACTGAATGCAACAATAGGTATTTCTATATTCCGAGGTATGACACAAACTGACATGAAGCACGAAAATCAAGCAGAGCCTGACACTCTGCCCTGAACTCACGCTGTGCTGTCACAACTGAGCCTGAGATATAGTCGGGATGGGATGTTAGCCCTAACTTTCACTTCCCTGACTTTCTGCCTTTAACTATAAATTGCAGGCAAACTAAAGACACCCTCCAGAAAGAATGCTTTGTGAGATGGACTTTTCAAAGACTGTCATTCCTCACTCTCACCTTTATTATGCAGGATCCAGTCCATGCAGCTGCTGGTGCTGCCCATAGCAACTTTCTCAGCTCCAGCTGCCTCAGAAATCACTTGCTGGCACTTGCAGTAACTACCCTTGAGTTGGAGAGCGTGGACATGGCGTGACTGTGAATGAGYGTGGCCTCTGCCCTGCACTCTGGCTGGCAAAAACGTGCCTTCAGCAGGGCAATTACTCTTGTGCAAAGAGTCTCTCCAGTCCCATTGACAACGCATGTCCTTGCAGGTACTGAGCCACCATCTGATATACTCCTCTGCAAAGACAGAAGGAAGTTTTTGCCTAAAACCTTCCATCCCATTCCTCTCACCGGGTGGCACATTCCCTGCTCCTGTCCCCAAGACACTCAGATCCCACAATTCCTCAAAGATGAGCCTTGCTCAGATGGGTGGCTGTGTGGTCTGGGCCATAGCGCTTATTCCAGGAGTGCTCTCCATTGCAGTAGCTCACACGSTATTGTGCTGCTTCAGGAGTACTAACAGTCTGTTATTCATTATTTTTTTCCTCCTCGGATACTGACCCGATACAAATACGAACTTAACTGAAGCCGTTACAACCTACCATGCTAAGTCCAATATTCTGAACCAAAAYTGTAATGAGGGAATCTATCTATCTATATACACATATACGAAAAGAAACACAGAACAAAGCTAAGAGCATGATGAAACAACACTGTCCACTATGCCACTTGTTTGTCCTTAAAACATCTATTAATTTGCTCTAATTTATCAGAGCATTAAAAAAAGCCTTCACTGATTTTTCATTTTTCCTCTTCTTTCTTACATGTTTTCAGTRCCATCTTGTTATTGAGCAGCTGAATATTCAGAAATGCACCTCAATCAGAAACCTGTTACGTTTTTGCRCTACAGAAGTGCTTCCTGCACAGTTTCCAAGCAGTACTTTACAAGGTACCACCCTGCTGATGGAGTCTGTCTATATTTATAATAAACAGACCCCTGGATTCAGAGCCAGGCAACTTAGACGATAGTGGTAGTGTACGCAAGACTCAGCACTGTTAGTACCATTAGACCCTGACCCTCACAGCGACAGTTCTTCTGCATGACACAAGTATTGTCCAGGCTATGATTGTGGGTGACGCATCCTTTGGGCCGACACACCAGCTCGCCATGGTGACTGGCTACCGCGCTGCCCTGAACGCGACGGTCCCCTGCCCTACAGCAGCCAGGGGGGCAGAGTAGCACACTGCCATTGCCACACTGGATTTTTACACTCCCCAGCACGAGGGAGCAAGGTGGTACATGGTGAACACTACGAGCCCTGGGCGCAGGAGCGATACCCCACTTATTTCTGAGCTCCGCTGGGCGTGATCAGAGGCACAGGGAGGCGGCAGGAGCGTGCGGGCCTAGCACGGCCTCGGGGGCACCCGCGTGGCACCACTCACCGCCACTCTCCTTTCAGCCACCCCACGAGTCCAAAAGGCACCCAGGAAGCACAGGAGAAGGGAGTCGCAGCTGCTCTTTGAACAATATTAGCTCAAACGGAGAGCGCTGGGTTTGATCTTCAAAGCGATACAGGAGACTGAAATCACACAGGCCGAGGAACCAACTCCTTCCCAAGAGCGACAGTACTCCAGGGCCACCTACTCTAACGCTACAGATTTGACAGGGGGCTTTTATTTCACTGTCAAACCAAGCGTGTACATTTAAACCAACATATTTACAGCACAGTTTTTGCCTTTTTTCCCCTCCCTTCTTTGAGTCCCTGGAAGAGTTTTGAGTTAAGCAAAGGAAAACACTATTATACCTCAGTAAGAGTGTACAAATTGGTGACACTCTGCTAGAAACACATCAAAATAAAGTAAAATTCTCATGGGTAAACAAATATCTAAATATCATCAAAACCTTCCATGACTTCCACTTTATGGCTTCAATCACAGCAGAAAACTCTCTGGACCCGTGAGCTTTTCTTWGTGCACAAAATACTCCCATTAAGCCAAAAACAGGCATCTGAACTCTTGAAATCTTTAACTATTTCTCAAATTCCTCATTATTTGCTATGTAATCCAGGACACAACTTCTAATTTAGAAGTGGCCTCTCCAGATTAATCCCACTTCCTGCAGCAGTCTCCATTTTACTGACCTCTTTTTTTCCCCCATATAGTCACGTCCTCAGGCTATGCTATATTCTGTAAAGCTTCCCAGTTTTTGAAAGCTGCAGGATTACATTTTGAATCATACTGGAGAAAAAATTACTTTGTATTAATTGTACCAGATTAATTGTGCTGATCAGCTCTGATTACTGTATTTTAAGAGATGCAAGTGCAGCTTGGAAGGATTTTTTTATGCTTTCTGCTGATGAAATTATGTAAAAATAAAGAGCTTTGAGGTTAAAAGACAGTTAATAAATATGTTCCTTTTTGCGTGTGCTTCTTTCACATAAATATTTAGGACTATATTTTAGAAAAATCTTCTAATTGCTGTGAACAACACTAGAACTATTTTATTAGCTTCACGTCAAGCAGCATACGCCATAAGGCTCCATTTGCTATCTCAGCCTTGGTTTTCAAYCATTTAAATAGTTAAAGCATGTTTCTATTCAAGTTAAAGAGCTATTTTCTGTGTTCAGCTTTACAGCGGAGATGAAAAGGTAAGGACACTGAACACGGTGAACAGCAGTGACACGATGCTTAACGTCCCTTCCCGTGGTAGGCAGGGACAGTCCTTCGAGTAAAACACTGCTCTGAAGCCACGGACTGAGCTCCAGGCGTATTCCTTATCCCACTCTGACAGTGAAAAAGCTTTATATTTACTCTGATTTCTGGTTGCAACCAGTAACACTGCAATGTTTGAAACTAAGCTGAATTAATCAATTAAAACAGGCTCTCATTATCATTTGTGGCAATGGCAAAAAAAGTGGTAGGAGGACTCATCTTTTTTTGTGAAATAATTAGAAAGATAAACAGAATGAGAACAGCATCTGAATTTGAGCATATCATACAACGCTTTGTGAAATAGGTTTGAATTAACAGAATACCTCAAATACACTAAGTATTGCATTGTCACTGTTGTCCACAGCTCTGTGAGTTGGCGTTTTACGAACCTCAACTTTCTTTTCTCTCCTCAGTTGGTAGATGAAAGGTTAAGAAGGAGATAMAAACATCAATACAGAAGACTAAAACCATATCACATGTAATAAAAATGCTAAAGCTATCACCGGATTTGTACTTTGGTATATTTAGGAATACGACTCCAGTCACTTTGGTGCTTCCAGGRGAGGATGCCTGACAATATTTGAACTCCAGAAAGCAAAAGCTGTGCTTTGGGGGTAATTTATAATGTACATGTGCCTACGAGAAGTGTATTTTTCAAAAGTCTTGCTTCAGAAGCCGAAGCTTGTAGCAGGTATAGATGAAATGGAAGATGCCGAATTTTCCTTAATCTTCAGTATCTAGGTAGGGCAAAGGGGGGGGGGCGGGGGGTCCATGGAGTTTCTTAAAAGGGTGTTCCAGTTCCCCCACAAATGTTTGTTAACAGAAATTAAACATATGCTCATTAGCTCGACTAGCCACTTGCTTTTCATTCCAGTCAAACTGCAGCTTAGTTGAGAAAGTTATTTAAAAAGGTATGAATTTAGACTACAAATGATTTACCTCCTTAGAAGTTTGTTTTGCTCTAAAAGCTGAACACAACTACCTTTTAATTCAAAAGCATATTTAAAATTGTTTAATGTTCAGTGCATAAAGGGAATAGAAAATAGCATACATCAGTTTGAGAATGACATAAATGTCATTATGACCTTCATGGATTTTCATACAGCCTAAGTAATCCCTGTAAACCAAACTGATTCAAATGCACATCTTCAATCATTTCACTGCTGTTTTGCCCTCTGCTGCAGTTCTATAAATCTCTAATACATCTGTTCCCCNCAAAAAAAAAAAAGCTGTTAAATCTGTAATGCTAAAAATCAGAGAACTTGTCAAGGAGATCTGCTTAGAAACCGATCTTTTGGACTTCTATTGTTTTAATTATATTGTATCCTTGTCTTTTGTGCCACTTCAGTTAGGGTTGTGTCAGCATTTCCATTACAAAGCCCCGGTCCTTTGGGTTTTATAACTCACCATTAAAAACTCCCTAAAGACTACATTTTGGCATACAAGATTTTATCTGAGAAGCGGAAAGTTGTCTAGGCATCCATAGATGTAATAGATACATAAWTAGACCTTTGGAAATATATGGACAGAGGTTTGGCATGAGGGTTAAATTACACCATTGCAAAAAACAAAGGAGCACATGAGAAGTTTTGTGGCTTTATATATTTTTCTCTTTTATGAGCAGAATGCCAAAATAGCTTCCTTTAATTAAAGTTTTGCATCTGCAGATTGCTTTTGTTTATCCAAGGAAAAAAATTAGAAATAAACAGGTAAGTTGATTTAGAAGGCAATTTTCTACACACATGGTCTCTTTAGCTATGAAAATGTCAAACACATGTTATATATCTATTTTGTGTACCATGCTAATAAAAAGAGGTTTTGATTGCATTTATAGTGCCAAATTTTGGAGCTGGAAAAAATACGTCTGCAGGAAATTCTGATTTTCAAGGCCTTAAGAAATACTCTGTGTACAAAACCATGTCTAAAAAAAAAAAAAGGAGAAGATGAAGGAGAGATTTCTAGTTCATCTGAAAGCCAGACTATTGGATACAAAAATAAAGACAATCCTGCTCATATCAGCTTTTGGCTGAGTAACAAGAGAGCAGAAAGTGCAGTGGGACTAGGCTCTGCAAGTACTATCAGACCGAAGATGTCCTGCAAGAGCTTCTGGAATTTACCGTCCAGACCCTTGCCGCACGGATCTTCAGCTACCGATGCTTCTGCTGTTGGGAATGGTCACTGAAAGGTATGCAGCAGTCACAGAAAGTATGGAAGATCTACCCTTATGCTGCTGTTTTCACCTACAAATCGTTGTTACCAAACACACTATGTCAGTGATAGACTGTAATTTAATAAATAGTTGAGGCCATGTATGCTGAAAATGGAACCAAATTTCAATTTAGTATTTGTAAGGCTATCAGAATTTTACACGAGAGTCCATGTTGATAAGATATAMAGGGAAGGGATACGCTGTCTCCAGTAAAGCTTCACAGCAACAGTAAAAGCTGACATTCCTCTCTACTGTATTGTGCAGTACAGTCCTAGCATATTCATGTAATCCAGGTGAAATTACCATTTTTGGTAACAGAACTGAACCATTGCAAAAGCAGCAAGAGCCGCTTTCACCCTTATCTGGGTGAGAACAGTAGAGAAAGGGAACCCACTTCTGGAGCGAGCTTGGGAACGTGCTCATCCTGCGCCACAGGCTACATCACATGTCCCCTGCATTGCATGCACCAAAATGCTGGTTCAAGAAAAATGTGATTTAAAATGATTTAAAAAAACATATCTCTCTGATCTGAGTATAAGCTGGCAAGCTCGCTTTCCAGTCCAGACCAGACCTATCCCCTTTCTTAGGTGATTCAGTTTGACCTAATATCAAAGCCATACTTAGTCATAGCACTCGACTCTATGTTGAGAACTCTATGGTCCCCGCTGAGGAAGGATTCAAATAAAAGCTCTGCTCTGCTATTCACAGCCTATGTCCTCCAGCTGTTACCTGACTCCATTTTATTGATCACGTCACATGTTTACTTATAAGGTGAATTCACTTCTGCCCTTAAGAATGCAACAATATTAATATACTGACCTTGCATATTATTTGTCTGTGTTCTCAAGTCAGACAAATAACTAGTAAAATAATATTATTTTATCAGAGGAGAAAACTAATTAAAAGAAAAAGCTGATGATAAGAATTATAATTACTATTCACTGCAGATGCAATTATAAAGAGATAACTTCCAATTACAGCAGCGGTAGTGAAATAGGACAAGAGCGACAATTACTCCTTCTCTTTGTTGCCTGAAGACTGTTATTATTTAATATCCTATGGGGCAAGACACCACGGGTAGCCATAAAATCTGAAACAAGTATGAAAAAGGACAAATACACTAATTTTCTAGGAGTTTGAGAAAAGGAGTTTTTTTTTCCCTTGACAGATGATTGAAGATCAGCATCACTCCAAATAATATCCGCAACTCACTTCCCCATTATAGCTTTCAAATTCTCCTTCGAATTGTTACTGACCTTAGAAAAGTCTGGATATTTTAAGTATAAAACTGCAGAATGCTTACCTCATTTGTAGAGCTTTTAAAATATGAAAGTCAGCCTGCATCTGTAACAAAAGCCTAAAAAATGAATGCCATCCTGCACAGAGAAACAGTGTAATGCTAATACTTTGCAGAAACTCTTGAGGTCCTTCTAGAGCTTCAGAAAAGAGGTATGTTTTCTACAGTTAAAGGTAACTACGGATATTTTTGCATTAGGCAAAAAAATTTGTAAAAGTAATATATTCCTGGAAAAGATATCACATATAGACTACAATTTTGACAAATGCTAAATTTACACTTTAAATGTCAGCTCTGAGTGGCGCATTCCAGGCAACATGCAGCTTTCAAAGATCAATGAAATGGCCAACGAAGAGACAGCTCTCTTCCCCCACCTCCACGATGTGCAACAGAAATGCTCTTTGTTGATGGTGAGCGCTGAATTTTTAGCACATTTCCATAGCCCTCTTCCTGGTAAACAGCAGCCCTGTTCTGCAAACAGATGCCATCATCTTTGCCTGGAGGGTGTACGGACCTCCTGGTGGTGCAGACGCTAGTGCAAGTAATAGAAGGTGGGCTCTGGAGGATGGCAAGTCTCCTTAGAACCAAACCATATGGTGTGTGGACAGGAAATGCTTGGAAGGTTTTAATGCCATCTGCCAATGGAGAAGGCAAACTGCCTGGCCTACCTCCACCTAACCTTTACCATCCCGTTCCATCTGCAGGCACAGAGCCCCAGCATCTGCCAGTATCTGCTTTCTTTCTGCACTACAGCCGCATCGGTACAGTGCTCGCCCCGTAGCCCTTCTGTGAACAAACCTAAACCTGCAGCTGCAAGTTTGAATTCAGAACTAGCATTTTTAAAATCCGCTTTTCAATTGTTACATGCTAACAGGTTCAGTGAGGAGACACAGAATATAGTTAGTACGCAAGATGCTACACCAAGAGATAGGTTTTTAGATAAAGTAAAAACAACAATGAAATGATCTGGATCTCTATGAGTAGGAACAAGATCCACAAAGACAAATTTCCAGGACACATACTGATTTGTATAAAAGTTTGAGGGTAGTAAATACACTTGCCTCCACGGCCACAAAGGCCTAATATTGTCACAAGGAATGAGAAACTTCCATGTTTATCTGCAACATAGCTGAAGAATCACCAGAACTGAACTATTTGCTTTGTGGAGAGCCCTGGAGATATTTCTCACTATGTTTTAGCATAATGCAGAAAACAGGCAAGTGATGAGAAAAATCACTATTGTAACATCCTCCTCTGCCCATCATCTAAACCAAGGGGAGCACACCACGGTGAAGACATGGTGATAGACATGTTGGCCTGAAATGGGGACACAGGAAAGGATCTTGATCCTTTGCACTTGAACATCACCAATTCCCCCCCATAGAGCACTGTGGTTATGCACTTATCTCAATGCAGCATTAGTGTAATATCATCAAGCCATAATTTAAAGGAATGACATGATGCACATACAGCAGCTGTGTGTCTAGACATGACCTTAGCTCACAAAGTAAGCTCTGGAATTATCCTTACATCTCACCATGTGACAAGTGTGTTCAGATAGCAGGTGAATTGTTAACATTAAAATCATCTTTCTTTTTTCTCATAGTATCTTTGCAGTCATTACTGATATTCCTGTACAGTTAGAAGATATCTAACACGTAAAATATTTTAAAACAATTTTTTAAAACATTTTCCTGAGAAAATGGGATAAAAGGGATTTCTGTGTTTTACATATGTGCACATGTAGAGTCTCTTGCAGTGTTGCCAAGATAGCGATTGTACATAGATAGGACAAATACAGATAAAGACACATAAAACAGGAGCAGCTGACTGGTTTGTGCTGGCACTTCAGCTTGCTCAAAGCCATTCCTTCACCAGCCTGCAAAAACAGGACCTAGTCTTTCGAGCTGGCATTTGAGATCCTTTCTTCAGATCAGTGGAGTATGTTGGAAGCAATTTGTCACAAGAAATATCTGTTCAACAGGAGGGCAGGTAAAAGTTACTGCCCTGGCAACATTCGCACCGGGTAGCTCAAGTACAACAGGTCAGTGTTTAAGGACGACACAATGGCTGCTGAACACTGAATCAGCAGCACAAATATATTTAGAGTAGGTGTTTCTGCAACTGTGAAAGGCTGGGGAAATCTGTAAGAGTTCAGTGGCCTTTAAACTCACACTTCTGCATGATGTGATGTAGCGGGCTAATGTTAACATGCTGGGCTGCAATATCAAAGATTACAGGGTCATACTGTCTTTGGGGTTCTTTTCTTTCTCTCTCTTTATCCACTTGCATTTCTTCATTTCTGCTTTTACAGAAGAACTGTATTTAGAAGAAGGATGCAATAACAGTATTTTAGAGGATCTAATCCAGGTGATTAGACTCAGTACTACTATACCAAACCAAAATAAACAGGAAAAATAATTGGCAGATCAGCAGTTGCACATTGCTTCACTTCCTCTAGCTTGTATCATCTTCTGAAATAGCCTTAAATGGTGAGAAACTAAATGCACAGCCCACACCAATCATTTGATTACTCTGAAAAAAAAAAAACCCTACATCACATACTTTTATACCTGGTTTCTTAATCCTGATACTTTGTCACTCTCCCCCGGAAATTTTGACACAGAGCAAAAATCCAGTGAGACGGCAACTGGCATCCCCTTCGTCCTCCAGACCCCGCAGTGGGCCAAGGCGGCTAGGGAAGAGCTATGGGCTCATCAACTCCATCGCGTATTTTTGTTAAGTGTTTCTGAAGACACGAGATGTTTTCACTTCACAAACATACAGGTACCTTATCAGTGTCCTTGCCTTCAGCCAAATACAGTGAAGATGGGMCAGAGGGCTCCCAGAGAGCGCATCACCACCCTCCAGCCTCCCCATGCTCCAGTCCTCTCTCTCATCCCAACACCAGCACCATCTCTCTTCCCAGTTCACCCCGACATCTTTTGCAGACAGTTTCAGCCTGGCATGAGGGAGAACATCCCAGGGGAAAATAAACAGCATCTAAATCCAGCCAAAAACCAACAACTAAACAAAAACCCAAGTCACAACCGACCTTCTGAAGCTTATTCTGCAGTACCTTTTCTACCTGCACAACTCTAGCACAGAATTTTCTGCAATCACTTGTATTACAGAAGAACAATTAAGTAGCACAGGACCTACAAAATCAATGCTGTGTCACAATTACTCATTTTGAACAGTATATATATCAGTTCTCGGGAACAAGGTTTAAAATTAGGTTTGAATGGTTTTGTCTCAGTATGAATTAATGATTTTTTTATAATAATAAAATTTTTATAATAATAAAATTTTATAATAATAAAATCCAGAGCAGTGCTTGTATCTAAACCAAAAATTCAAATAAAGGTTTTCTCTCCCTCTGCCTTATACTAGCAGAGATTCACACTTTTCTAAAGGTGCCATTTCCTCCATATGTCAGCAGAAGACACAGAGTTTATCAATGAATGTAGTAGAAAAAAATGAAATGTAGAAACGTAACTAAATTCATCTCTAAATCATTCCTTCACTCCCCCAGTATGGAAGTGTGGCTGTTAGGAAGTGCTTTTTATGCCCAGTTAGTGTAAATCAAATCAGGTTGCAATGCATGAACACAGCTGAGGACACACAAGTGAATGTCAAGGCTTTCAAAGGAAGCACCTTATTTTTCTAGATCAGCAGCCCATGGCTTTTAATGACAATTGAGATGATCTGAACTAGCCCTGTTTGAAGAAAACAATCTCAGTTGTCATGAATTGAAGACCACCTAGCAATATTCAAGGCCACTGACATTAAGTAAAGAAATTTTGGATGTCCCCCCCCGCCTTTTCCAGAGCATATTTATCATTCCCTAGGTAAACTACATTATGTAAAAGTAGTTTTAAAACAGAATGCATTCTCACAATTAGATTACACTGTGACAATGACAAAGCATAATATTCCTATTGTAAGACAACCTATTTCTTGCTCTACRTGCTGTTCACTTTACTGGAAATTGGCAACATTCAACAAAAAAGATGATGAGCATCCAGTACACCCTGAAAGGGATTTACCCTTTCCCTAATGGAAAGGTTGAGGGCAACTAGGTTCTTGGCAGCCTTGCCAATACCTTGCAAAACAGCTAAGCTGTATATTCATCTGATTGGGTCAATACTCTGCTGGTAGATGGATAGATACAAGGGCAGCAGAAGCAGTCTCCCTCAGTGAAGGTCTGGCTCACCTCAGAAGATAAATTGCTTGTTGTTGCACTTCCTTCTCACCTACCAAAACCCAAGGCAGGGAACAGGAAGACAGGATCCATAAAGCCATACATTTACCTGTCATGTGTTCACTTATAGCCTTTGCGAGCCAGCAATTTCCCTCTCTGCTGAAAAGTTGTTTTTCTTTCCTTCCCAGGTCTCGCTAAGAAGCATTGATTCACTTAGTTGCCACGGGTAGGACAAGGCATGGGGTTAATTTCTGCATCTCTCCTACTTCTTGGCTTTCTAACAGCTAATAGCTTGACTTTTGGGCTAAAAGGAAAACAGGCAGGTACTGGAGGCTGGTGGAAAGAAAACATGAAATATATATACACACACACACATATTTGTGTAGCAGCATGTAATGACAACTCACAAAACTGCATATAATACATTAAAAATTAGGTAGAAGCTACAGTGTTGTCTGCTGGTTACAGGAGTTGCTGTGCTCTAGGTGTCGAGTGTTCAGCTGGGCTGGCACCAGCCAGATCTGCACGTCGGCCTCGCAAGGAGGCACCAAGGCAAGAGGAGCCCCCAGTCCAGCAGCTGCAGCAGCACCACCAACTGCCTAAACAAGGGGCTTCCATAAGKCACTGCCGCTTGGGTCGAGGCCACGCAACTCAGGAGGTTAATGTACTGTTTGTTCTGTTCTAGGCAACAGCAACACGTTAGCAAAAGGCTTCATTTATGAAGAAAAACAGATTTTGGCAGCAAAATACTTGCACAGCTTTCCTAAGAATACAGGTCACAAGTGTTAAAACAAAAATGACACTATTCTGAACAGTGAGAATGAGTAGCAGCAGCAATGTAGTCTTTGTATAGCTCTGTCATACAACCTCACTGTATAAATGAGGTATATAAATATTTTTGCATTATTGCCAAGCATGTATATTTTAATGCATTTTCTCCTCTAGCTTATCATTCTTAATTGCAATAGAAAAGCAAGCTCTTTGCACCTGTTCTCTCAGACCTGTGCTGGGAAACCTTCTCTACCAACCAGAATATGCTCAACTGGAATGCATTGCTTTCTCTCCTCASATCCACACTTAACAAGAGACTTCATGCTCCCTTAGAGGTCAAAATGTTGTCCAAGATGGAGAGAGAATGGAACACATCCTCTTCAAAAATGCTAACTCAATTGGCAGAGGATCTCTATGATGTTGAACCAGCAGCTGATGGCTATGAAGGGTTTTCCAGTTCTACAGAACTTTTTCTGCTCCACTGAGAAGCAAGAAGCTTTCAAAAGCTGCCCCTTGGTATAGAAAGAGGGACAAGGCACCACTATAATTACAGCCACCTTTTCCAGGACAGTATTTTATTAGTTCTCAAGCTCCAGTGCTGTGAGCCAACATGAGAAACAGTGTTTTTTGTTCCAAGATGACTTCCTATAGCAAAGTCTATTCAAAGAAAATATTTTTGTCACTGAACTGGCAAGGAAAAGATTGGCTTGTCATTTCCTCGTTTTGGTAGGGAGGAAGAGTATGTTAAAGAGACGGGTTTCAGGCAGTGAGATGCTCAGACAACCTCAGTGTCTTGTGAAAGCACATTTCTGCTTTCTCTGCATCTCCTGCAATGATAGGGCTTCACTTGTGCCTACTATGATGACGAACATTAGCTCCTCCTYATTTGATTMAGCTCCAAAACACTGCCTGGCAGGACTATCTTCTGTCTTTCCTAAACAGTTTAGAGAGTGCCATAGAGAAAAAGCCTGGTCAAGGTMTGAATTAAGTACATGGTTTCAGAGAGAAGAAAATTATTTACACACACATGTTTATATCACATGTATATATAYGTAAGCATACATGTGCAATCTAAATGTAGATAAAGTCACATTTATAATAAAACATATATCTCAATACAGCACTGAGATCTAATCTGGTTTTCAGCTCATCTGCTCAAAAAGCACATGCATGTGGATACACACACACACACTTACTTTTTGGCCTAAAACAGAATGATTTTAGGATTTGTGGGATTTTAGGATTTGTGTCATAGAAAAACCTGCAAGAGTATGAAAACCCTAAAATAAACAGTTAATAAATCACCAAATGTAAAGTTGGAAATTTAAGTATGCTGAATGTGCAATGCACTCACTCTCCTTTGCCCCTAAGGACAGCTCAGCTCTTTAACCAAATGTCAGTGGTTTAAGTCAGTTCTAGAAATTGTGCACAAGATACTTTTTTTGCGTTGAACTATTTCCTTCATAGCAAGTCCCAATGGTCAAAAACCAAAGCAATTGCATGATTTATTAGCATTCAAACAAACTCTACACATATTCTTACATTCCTACGACTATCCTTAATATTCTATACCAATTCCTGTAAGCTTTTCTGTCTGCATACAGATAGATTCATGTGTAAAACTTACAGAATGTGTGCAGTCTCCTAAAAGGTACATCTGGGATGCTTATCTACATGTCAAACTGCTATTTTTATTACCTAAAGTTGATAAAGGAATAGCCAAATATATGAAATAAAATTCTACGATATTCTATTTATAGATATGACTTTCTGTACATCATCTAAGTATAAAAAACCTCAAGGGATAATTTTTACATGTGGAAGAGCAAAACATGGATTAACATAATTACTAATATATTATTTGTAGGGCAGCAACATCTGAAATGAACTGGACTAAGGCACCATCATATTTTGCAATACAAATGAACAAAAGGGAAAGATTTTTTTTCTGAACAACAATCAGTTACAATCCATTACATTCAGGCTTTCAAATGGAGAAATTAGACTTAAGTCTTAGCCAAGGTTTGCAGCTTACTTCCCAACGCAGGGTTCTGCCTAGCAAGCCAGCACACTTGCTCCTTAGAACTCAGTTCTCTGATTTCTTTTTTCAGCCAAGTAGCTCAACTCTGGATTAAATCAAAACACTCAACTATTTAGACAATGCAATTTCTATAATGAATTTTGCTTCCAAACACTTCCTTTCAAGCAATGAAATCACATAATTGTTAAAGCTTTGTCTACTACATTTCAGAATTTGTCATTCTTTCACTGCTAATGTTATCACTGAAAAGAACCCCAGTACAGGTAGATTTCTAGGTGGCTTCTGTATTTCTGGTGATTAACCCTCTAATGTCTCCCTGAATAGTGACAATTTAACACACTTGGACTAATTGATACGTACAGTTGTAAAGAATAGGGATAAATTAAGCAGTAAGGTGCACTAGACCAGCTTCTGAAGCATTCTGAATGGTCTTGAGAAAAAAAAATCATGGCAGTATCTTTCCTGTTTGACTAACACTGTCTGGCACTTCTGCCATTATTTGGGAATAATTCAGGTAATTGTACTGCAAATACCTTGAATTCATATGCAGAAAAATAATTTTAAAAAGTTTTAAAAGAAAAAGAGAAAGTTTCTGAGACAAAAAGACAACTAACAATTTCTTCTGTTGTTTCCTATAGGAAACCAGTCACTGAGTACATTATTTTGACGCTGTTGGCTCCAGAAGCTCTCCAATACTCTAGAGGAAAATAAAATAACTGTAGGAACTTGCCCATTTTTTTTTAATCCCTCAACTTGATATTACAGTATTTATTATCTTGTTCATAAGGAAAAAAATGCTATGTTGCAACAGCTATATGTACTTCCACTACCTCTCTGCATTCTTTTCTTTACAACCCCTGGTGTTCTTCCATAAGGAAGAGCAGCATTATTTAGTCAGTGCACCTCCTGGTTGCACTACAAGCTAACTTCATGTGGCCTGGCCACGCATTTGGCCAGCTTGGGATCAAGTGGGACTCAATTTGCTGTGGACAGCATGCAGCCTGCCTACAAAAGCTGAGGTGCAATTTATGTCACATTATTACCTTGTTTGGTTAGGACATCTCCTATCTTTTTTTATGGTGATTCTGCAATAAGTGATTACATACAGACTGTGGGTCACATCCCAACACGCTCACAGAACAAGAGTGACTGAAAAGCAGCTTGAGTCCAGTATAAGCTGAGACTAACTAATGGACACGGGGATTTTGCAAGGGATAGAAAAGAAGGAAGATATTATGAGCRAAGTTAAACTCTATTCTTATTCAATTAGTTAACCTAGAGAGAAGGACAGGTTGGCTAACCATGTTCTTCTGTTTACTTCCACTAGACTGCTCTTTTTTGTCCCCCAGGCATATCATTTACTTTGTGTCTCAAAGTCAGTTAAGTTACACTAATCTTGTCTTCCATCCCACTCCAAAAGAGCCTTGTTTGCTTTTCTTGTATTATTTACTTATCAATAGCTCCATAAGCCTCCTTAAGCTATGAGGAGGCACAGAGAAGCTGGAGGTAGCCTGGAATCACACTGAGGCAAGCAAGAAACTCAGGACACCCTTACAGCTGTGTGGATGAGTACAAGGCAGATGCGCTCCACAAGAAGTGCTATACAACAGGTAACTTACTACCAGCAGGAAAGGGAAGTTTTAATCTCATTATTATACATGCTATAGACCAGATTTTCTCAAGTAAAAATACATTAGAACCTGTAGTTTGGCAAATAGAGCTGCAGTTCTCATATACAAGTAAACGCATGCAACAAAGCTTGTGCACATAAAGTATACAAGATGAACCTCAAAAGGTGTCTGACAACCCAGATAAATAAATATTGCAGATGATTACTAAACACTTTTTCATGCAGCAAAGTGAAAAATCACACATATAAATACAGATATAAGTTCTCTTGGCATAGAAATTCAAGTAATGCGAAGTAGGCACAAAAGTAAGTGGCAAAAGATGATAGAGTTAAACAACTTTAAAGAGAAGAAGAGGAAAATGTGTCTGGAAGACTCTCTGATTAAGGGAGCAAAATACTGCAACTGCAGGATGCAGCCTGCCCTTGAGATCACCTAGTGTATATTCCTTCTTTTGACCATCACAAATGCAGGTTTTCTGCACAAATGGGCTCCTTGGGTATCTACAGACTCAGACGGCAACATAAATCTCAGAAGAGCAGGGCAAGGAGAGGAACAGCACATGCAGAGAGGCCTGGGGAGCAGGGAGCCCTGCTCCATAGGACACCCTGCTTTGGCAGAGGCCACGGCCTGGCCCAGCGCAGCTCAGGCCCATCAGCAGCCTGGGGGCTTCGCCTGCATTCCCAAGGTCTGGAAGCAGGCATATGGATTTACACCAAACCGAGCGCGCCAAGGGGCTTCCCAGCCTCCTACCTGGAAGCCAGCGAGACACCAGTGCCAGGAGCTCCTTCTGCCAGGGATCGGTCAAGGGCCAAGTGTGGGCACCAAGAAGGCAACACAGGGTGCAAATAGTTACTGTTAATGAATACAGCTTAATTCTATTAGTAGTAACAGCTGTRTCTACTCCCAGCTTGCCCCCTAATGGTTGCTTACGACATACCACCTCATCCTGGCCAGCTCAGCAACTACCTGAGCAACTTCAGAGGCTGCTCACTAATGAGAAAAAAAAACAGTAACGAAATCAAAAGTCCATCTCTCCTCCTTTAAGCCAGGGCAACAAAAAGGGTTATGAGGGAACTTGCTCTGGGTATCACAAGGACTTCTGAGTCTCTGGACATTTAAACCAATTTGAAGTGAAAAATATTTAATCTAGATTCTGACAAAATGGAAGCTATCTATTTAAGAACTGCTTGGTTAGCACGGGAAGTTTGTGTGCTGGAAACCTTTGAAATAAACCTGAAACAAGTTAGCTGGCAGGTAGGTTTGCAAGGCAAGAGATGCTGACAGCCTGTCAGAGTTCCACTTTTCTCACATTCAATCAACCTCCCTCTTCTAAAGAAAGCATAAAATATGTCAAAATGACAGCTGCCGAAGCGGAGCAGGAGCAGCAGCCAGCTAGCTGCTAGGCCTATTACCTAAGGAAAGAAATCATGGAGAAGTTGTGTAAATGGCACACACTGAGTGGGGATATAATTTSCCTGGTCAAGTAGTGACTCAATTAAGGCCTTATTAACCCTTCAGCTCCTGCTACRGATGCCTCCACAATTACTTTTGTTATTTTGGGGTTTTGGCTGGTATAGCAGGAAAGAATTATTTTAAATTGCAAGTACCTTGATGATTCTAAAGACTTTCCAGAATTAATTTRCCACAACATTGAATGCAATTAATTTGAAAGCAAATCCAGCAGAGACAATGCTATAATTACACAGGATTTTAAACTAGTTAGTTGAGTCAATGTAATCATGATGATCTTAAAAACTGGAAGAAAAAATAACAGTGATCATTTGTCTAAGTCTCAATCCCCCTCCTGCTTGCAGGAATTGTGTGTAAGCTGTTGGAGTCCAGAGTAGCCAAATGCACTAAAACTAGGGTTGGGAGTCMTATTCACTGCTGGCTATCCCACCAAATACAGGCCTTTAGTAAYGAGGGGCACCTTGTTTCAGACTGGCAAGTTGAAACGCCTTTTCTCCCAGTGCTGGCTGCAAATCCTTCGCAGATGATGCCCTCTTTGCAGCTCACCTAAACCCGCACAGAGTCAGAGGACAAAGAAAAGCAATTCTCCCACTCCATGGCTCAATTTCAGAAGTCTTCAGCAAACAACAGAACTCCTGGAGCTTCTCACCAAAAGGTCATAAAATCTTTCATCTAGGAAAGTCTTAAGCAACATAAATACTACTGACTGGCTACTGACTGCAAGGATAGGTACGTACACAAAAATTGTGAGATAGAGACCTAGCATCTGAACTGCTGGTCTCAAAGACATAATTGAAGAGTAGATTTGTCCTTAAATCTTTTAGCTACGGACTTTATCCTTGACATCTCGTATTTGTGAGTTTAAAAATGAAATGGTATTAGGCTTTTGTTAGGGACACTGGAAGCTTCAGACAAGTACATACAAACATTGTATAATAATACGTCAGAAAAGCAGTAAAATGGTAAGGAGAATGAAGGGATTATTTTTCAGAGCTGGAAACAATACCCCTCATCCTTCCATTGTGTGCAGATCTAAGTATTACCTCTAAGGAGCTGCTGCAACTGAATTTGGAAGCATATATTAGCTGCTTTGAAAAAGTTTTCTAAAAATGGAGTCTCAGACCAGTATCGCTTTCAATCCCCCATCTACCCGCTTTTAGTGCTCCTAATTGTGTATTATTATGCATAGTAAAGTGGGCTAAGTCAAAATACAAAAATTGGCTCTCTCAAAATCCAGCCACTCCAATTTATGTAGCTTAATCTTTACTCAACAGATCTTGGCTTAAGTTTCCTAGTTTAAACTGAAGCAAATCTCTTTTTAAAGACTGTAGTCATTCAATCACTCACAATGCCTGGGAAACAGTAATAACCTTCCATGCGGGATAGGGAATCTCTCCTCTGTTGCCACAAGCTGTTTAAAAAGGCTCTGCAAAGTAAATTCTCTGCAAGTAATTTCTAAAGGAGAGGTTTCCAGCTGTGCGGCGAGTTTGCTTGTGCTACATGAGCCCCCTAATTACTTCACAAAGAACATTATATTCTTATACCCAATCTTTGAGAAAAAAATTACTACATACTGTGGTGACAAAAGTGGGAGTGAGCAACAAAACCAAGAAAATCAACTACATGAAGCTAATCTTGCAATAACTCCTCTACCTAGGTTCA
The DNA here is from genome assembly GCF_003342845.1 of Nothoprocta perdicaria. Classification (NCBI taxonomy): domain Eukaryota; kingdom Metazoa; phylum Chordata; class Aves; order Tinamiformes; family Tinamidae; genus Nothoprocta; species Nothoprocta perdicaria. The sequence goes on from NW_020455754.1 coordinate 1,184,013, forward strand.
CTCATATTCTTAATCTTCATGTACCTCATTTACAGAGAACAAAAAGCAGTTTTCCCCATCTATTCTTGGGAACCACCCCCACACAAGACTTGAACCTGCTTTTCTTCACAACTTCCAATSTGCCTTCTCATTTTCCTTCCCTCAGTCAAGCAGCAAAAACTTTGAACTGGCATGAGACATCCTTCTGTCTCCCTTGTGTTATTAAAGAAGCTTGACTAGCTTAAATTCCAACACCAAAATAATAGTGGGGTGAGAAAAGATATGGTAAAGCACAACTATTCTGTTGTTTAGGTTTAGAAAGCTTACTTTCCTAAGAACTTGAGCTTAATTGGTGGCATTACAAGAAATAAAGTTCTCACTCAAGGCCTCTGCAGCATAGTTGTTGCAGACCTGGAGGTTTTACCTACCAGGGTTCAGTGTTGTTCATGCATTCTAACTCTCTGGCTATTAAATTCAGAAAAAGTCAGTGCAGGATTACAAACCTAGGCATGGAAGGAAGACAGCTCCCCATTCTTTACAAGCGCTCATATTTTTAGTTGTTCTTAGCACACTTCACTCTATAGACAGCAATTCAGGAGCTATTTCAATTTCTATGATTCAATCACTCTATCAGTTACTAAGCATTTCACGTACAAAAGTCTTCACTGGAGGTTAATTCCTAATGTGATGAAAACACACTAAAGGTATTTTGTAAATATTTACCTAATTTGAGTTCACAGTTGACATTTCCCTTACTAAAACAGGATAATTCTCATTCTTTTGAAAATGAATACTGGCCTGGCTAGTGCTTGGAGACTTTATATACAGCAGGGCAACAAGAAAAAAATGCCCTTTGCACACCCAGCAGACAGGAGGATGGGGGCAGAAGAAGAGAAATTCTAGCCAATCAAAAATTATCAAAGATAGAAAAATATTTACTTGCTACATACAGGCTGGGTGACTGCCTCATAAACAAAACCTGAACTGAAATTCATATGTGACACAATCAGCTTCTAACTAATGTTACAGGAAACTCTTTTCCTCTGCTTAGACCTTGGATAACAGAAGGTGTGATTCTTCCATTTATCTTAAGAATATTTCAATATATTCTTCTTAGTCTCCTAAAACATAGGTAAGCTCTTCAGCACGCTCATTTGTAATTCAGAGACTAAGGCTGCAGAGACCTAGCTTGATGCACATAGCTTGACTATAAAGCCCTGTCTTGCCAGATGCTGGAAGCAAGATACTTTTCACCTTAGGGATTAACCAAAAGGGCAAGTTGATCTAAATAAAAGAGGGTCGTGYATGCATCGCTGAGTCTCTAGCAGCTACTTCCTATTCACCAAAGGCCATGGTAGGCACAAGCAGCACTGTAAGGCTCTTCGGGGCTTGCCTCTCTTCAGTATTTTTTCACTTAAAAATGATATTGTACTTTAKTGGGGCTGTATGCAGTCTATATAACTTAAAAAAATAACCTGAACAGTGCTGTGCTGCCAGGTCGGAGTAAAGCCCATTGCTCATGCTGAGAAACCTTGATGCTGAGGACTGCCAGGGTAATGCAGAGTACCAGCTGTACAGTCGAGGCAGACCCACAAGCAGTTCAAGGCACCAAGGTATCCCAAACCATTTTGTAGATACCTGCAATCATTTATAAGGCGCAGTTATGGCAGTGCCAAGGCATCTTTCGTTTTGATTAAGCTGCAGATCATCGTTTCACACGGATGGCTGGCAGCCGGAGTGGCGGTTAACAGGAGGCGATGCGATCCCGAACTGAACGTACTAATCACTCGCGAAGCTCACAGCCTCATCAGCCGTGCTTTCTTGAAATCTTAATTCAAGTGCACATTTTCTATGCCTTTCTAAATTAGCAAGATGTGATCCCCACCAAACACATTTTTAGACTTAGCTATGTTCCTTATGATTTATCTAATAAGTAGGAGATGTATAATACATGGCCAAAATCAAACTTAATTAAGGAAAACTCTAAAATTATGATTGAAATCAGCTACCTCAGCACACTCCTACCAGACCTTTACATAGGCTCTTATTGATGTTTGGATAGTCAGGGAATGCGAAGCAAGAGTCAATACTTCAATCTACTTAGTCCTCTAAGGATCTGCATTTCTAAACCACCGTAATGAGAACGATATTGTTTAATACACAGCCTGCAACACCTAGAAATCACTTCATGGCAACAAGGCAGTGGCAGCAGTTATCTTCAACGAGTAGTTTGAAACAGGCCTTAGAGAATTCTACATAAAACGAGGTGGAAATGACTTAAACTTTTAATTGCTGAACTTGCTCAACAGAAACCTGGTTCCACTTTCCACTCATTTTAGGCAGCAAAGAGGCTCTGACAGTTTGCACTGTGGGATGCAGGCTGACCCACATACTCATGCACATATTCTTAGTGGACAAACTTTTCAATCCCACAAAGACAGTCAGCTGTGACCTGTACTCATACGGCAGACCCAGGAGGACTGAAGCAAGATCACCCCATGCCATCGGAAACGGGGCGCAGGTTTGCACAGAGAGGCCAGCAGGAATTGTGCAGGCAACCATGGGTCTGCTCCAGCTGCGCCTCAGTTTCCATCCAGTGAGCCCACAAATTACTTCCACAGCAGAACAGGCATTTCAGACAGCACTAAAATGAGGCCAGAATCTCCCAAGGGAAGCAGGAAGCTCCTGGCCCTCATTTGAGCACAAAACCATGATAAGCAATATATCCTTATTTTAAGTTTCCATACCATGACTGAAATCAAAGAGCACAAAAAAAAMCATTAAATAAATCTAAATATGCTTCTGAAAAAATAGCATTGATCAGATCTAAATTTCAAGTACACACAGCAAGTTGAAACAGCATTTAGTTTAGTGGTTATCTAAAAATGAWGGTTAATTTTCAGAAAGGAAAACGCAAAGATAATGTGCAACTTACTTGTTCTGCTTCAGTCTTTCCTTCAAATACATRTACTTCTGAGCTCCTTTGTGGAAAGAAAATAACCTATTTTTTGACTAAAATACATAACTTTGGATGAACTAACTTACGCATATGATGTGTTTCCCACAATGATTAGAACTGTAGTCTAATCTGTTACATCTCATACATTAACTGCAGACATTCTGTCGGCATGAACTTTAGAAACCTCACACCGAGAAACTTCCCAAATGCTCAGCCACCACAGAATTTCATTTGCACCTCAACTACACAGACAAAAGATAGACATTTACATACACATGTATACATATATAACTATAGATTACATCTTTATGGATATATACAGTGTAATACTGCATTATTATGTATATATACAGTATGCTTTACATACCTACATTTATATATATACACACAAATATATAGAGAGGGAAAGAGAGCAATAGATTTAATGACCTCTGATTTGTTACGAATAAAATGTTTCCTCTCGCCTCCCTCTCCAGCAGACACTGGAAATGCAATGGGATGCTGCCAAGATTTTCTCCTCTACATGTTTGCCAGTTTACTAGCTCTAGCCTGTGGTTTGTAGAATGATTTGACGTGGATTTCAGTCCTGAAACCCCTCATCTTCATATCCTGCTGTATTTCTCCTCCTTTTGGTGAGCTAGTTAGGCTCTTCATTTTATCAGCGAGATGGCCAGTGAGCCATGAGGAAGCTGCTTTTATATCAAGAGAAAACCAATCCCATTTGAGAAGGGGGGAAAAGAAATGAAATCTATTAASAGATCTCTCGTCCTTTCAGGGGATTGCTTCTTTTATAGAGAGCTGGCATTTTTGGATGACCTGGCAGCAACAAAATCAAGGTGGTCCATGGTATTTGACAGTTAGACAATCATTTATTCACAGCCATCTCATAATCTCTCTTTGAAATCCTGCAGAAAAGGGAACTTCAATTAAGAGTGAAGTTCAGATGTCCCTGATGTTATTAAAGCCAGAATAAAAGCAGCCTGCACATCTTTCCTGTAATCTCCTCCTGTCTGAAAAACGTCCCTGCTCCCGCTGCGCTGTGCGGGAGCCCCTGGCACACACTCCCAAATTCCCGCTCCCATCCCGCGTCCACGAGCCCGTCCGCCTGCACCAGCCCGGGCGGCAGGAGAAGATAACGTGGCTACGGTTTCCTCAAGGCAATCGGCATAGAGAGGAGGAAAAATATTTCCCACGAGTTATTTTAAAGAAATAGGAGTCACGTCTTTAAATGCTGCTTGCAGCCCTTGGCCCTGCTGCTGCTGGATCATGAGCCGGCCACTCCAGGGAGCAGGACGGCAACAGGTAATCCTCATGGGTGCATATGGATGACACTGAAAAAGCCCATTCTTGTTACCTAGGGCTGATGTCAGGTGTTTTTTTTTAGCATTAGAAAGATTGCACGAAGGGCACCGGGACAGGATGTTCCCCAGGGACTGCCAGCTCCCCAAGGAGGCCGCCTGCCACCGCCACAATACGAGCCCTTGGAAGAGGCCTCGTGGCAAAGGAGGAAGGCCGAGACCAAGCACACGATGCCCACGCTCTGGTCACGGCCGTCTGGCTCCTCATCACCGCGTGGAAAAATGTACAACTGTTTTTACTGTCGTCATTAAACTGATTCCCCCAAGAACTAGAGTGAACTTTGGGAGGTGATAAATAAAAGCTGCAGCAAGCTGTTCATTTGAGATTTACACTCTGACGATAAGATCTGCTGAGTTCCTAGAGGAAGAAGGCGGCAGGTTCATAATTTATCTTTCTCGGGCCTGGTCCAAAACCCATTAGAATCAATAGAAGTCTTTCAACTGATTTCATCCAAAGTTCATTCTAAAGTCATTTTTAAAGTTCATTTTTCAAGTAAAAGTTTTAATTTTCTGATGTTAAAAGCGAAACAGAAATTGCTTATCATTTTCCTTTAAAGGAAAGGTTTCCCACTTATTTTAGAAAAATAAAGATTGTTCCATTCTCACCCAGATTTTTCACAGAGAAAAAGATTTCCTGACCAATAACAAAGACAGTTTTACAGATCCGGGCAGTTAGCTTCAAAGAATATTTAAGAGTATTTCTAGTGCCTGCAGCTATAGACAAATAGCAGTATTTGTCTCCTTTGGTAGACTTCACAGTTAAGCAAGTGGGCAACACGTTTTTTGCTTGCTTAAAGGTCTCCTCATCCATGCAGATGTCATGGATTAGTCTAAAGAAAAGGGAAGTTGCCTTTTTCCCAGTTCTGCTCAGGGTTCTGGAGCAAGAGAAGACTGAGGTGTTGGGGTGGTCAGAGGTGTCCACTAACCCTTCAGCTTCTCTGTCCAGAACAGAGACAGCRTCCGCCTCACATCCAGCCCTTGTGGGAAACAGTTCTAGAAAAAAAAATCCTCAGTCAGCTGCAAGACTGAAACAAAACCAAATGTACCAAAAGCATCATCCTGTCTGGAAGGGGGCAGGAATTTCTATTGTATTATAAAACTGATTTTGACTGCTAGGGTTGGGTTTTCTCTTCTGTCCTTTATAAACAGCCTGTCCTCAGATGCTACTTTTTGACTATCCATTTCCTTTGCAGCTCTCCCCATTATACATATATATTTTTTCTCCTCAGCAAACTGGAGCTAGCAAGTTATTCCTTAAGAAGATGCTGAACACGAGAGGGGAGTGCAGCAGCAGACTGCTTCTTCATCATCACCCCAGCATCTCTGCCAAGGATGCTTCTATAGCATGGCAGTAGGACGGTGGCACGGCACAGCTCTTCAATGCACAGAAGAGATCACAAGAAGTTGCAGGAGCTGAACAGCATGACTTAGGGCCTCATGTTTCTTACATGTGTTTGTACAGTTGCAGTTGATGTCTTTTTATTACTTTCTCAGTGCCTTTCTTCATGTAGTACTTGCAGTTACTTGCATCTGTTTTTGGATAGAAGCTAAGGCAAGCTACCAAGTGATTCACATGTATAGCTCCCTATGGATCACTTAATACCGAAAGAAAAAAATAGATTTGTCTTTGGGGAGGGAAAGGAGGACACAAGGGTGCATGCAGGAACGCTGGGTTTTCAGTATTTTTTTCCAACCTCTTCCATAGAAATACACAGTGAAAAAGCCCTCCCTCACACATATGCTTTGCTGCTCTATTTCCCACATGGACATGCCAAAAAATGAGAACTTGTTCCATATGGAGGTTACTTCTGAATCCAGAAACCTAGGTTTCAGTCTCTATTTTACCAGCTAAGGTATGTCAATAAATGACTTGCATTATACCTATCAATTATACAATCAAAGACATCATTCCTTAAGTTAATAGGATGTCAACCGACAACATGAGTAAGCAATAGCCATTTAAGAAAATAACACTTTGATGTAGTAATGCACTTAAATAAATACTGACACAAAGTAGATTTTGTAATCAATGGAGTTGGGCCATACCCGAAAAAGGCCTGGCCCTTCTCTCTGAGAATTTCTTCTATTTCTTTTCTGCAAGATTGCCTCCTTCTCATTGTGATATTTTAGCAGTCTTACTGAATCATAGCCTATTCTTAATGATTTATGATTGTATTTTTTGAACCACCACATGCATTTAAAAAAAAAAAAGGGGGAAATCTAATTAGTCATTACATTCACAACCAGCCAGTGACCTCGGCCCACATCGACAAGCAGCAGCTCTCCTGGACAGGCCTGCGGCCGGGATGGACTCGCTGGACTAGCCCGTGGCTGCAGGGAGCAGCCCTGCTTGTTTTCCAGAGCCCCTGTGTGAAGAGATTCCCACCTGACAGGCCTGCGGACTAAATTTTTTAGACGAACGGACAGAGTTCTTGCGATCAAAGTCTGAACCTCTAGTGAGCAGACCGCTGCAGTTTTTACAATAGCAATAGTAGCACGGGGGATTAATTAACACAATATTATCTTTTTCAGTTCTGTATAAATCATTATTTTCTTCCTAATCACAATGCAGCAATTTTTGTGGAGTCGAAATAAAAATGGACAGGATTTGGTCCTACGTATATTGGTTTTGCTCATTCTCAAGCAACTCACACTTCCCCCAGGGATGTACACTGCTGTTTTATTTAGTTATCCTACCTATTTTTACTTTAAAAGAAAAAGAACATCTTTGACAAAGAACTCTGGCAACAAACCCAAGGCATCTCACTGTTAGATGCAGTCTGATCACAAAGTTTCCTTCTGTCTTGGTGGTGAGTAAAATAAATAAGATATGCCCCTTGTTGTGTAAATTACAGCTACTAGAACAAAACCAGAAAACCAGAGATGACAAAAAACATGTTGAAAGCTGCTGTCTGCTGTACATGACATAAAATCTTAAAATGAAGAAAAAATTCAAAACCTGCATGGACACTGCTTGCCGTGTCTTGTAAAGATTCTCGCTTAGTGATTCTAGCTGTCTCGGCATAGAAAGGATATAAGTTGATGGAAACTCAGGAATCTTAGGAAAAGTGTAATAAAAAATATTCAACAGTTTGCACTTCCCTTCTTCTCACTAGCYCTTATTCACTCAGAGTAGCTGGTTCTCCTTCTGAGAGCATTTAAAAAGAGCAACTTATAATTTCTCCTAAACATAATCTAGTCGTTACCTTCAGAGCAGAATTTGCTCTCAATCTGACATCAAACCACGGAAAGAAATTATAATCAGCTCTCGGGAACATTTTTTGATGCCTTGTAAGGTATGATAATCAAAAAGCAAGGAATTATGTCAGAAAAGTTGATTATCTAGCAGTGTGAGGGCACAAGCAAAGATTATTTTTTCCTCCTTTTATCCCTTTCTCCCCTTTTATTAGCAAGAAAGGAGAAGAAAATATAGGATGAACAGGCAGGTGGGAAACACGGTAGCCTAGCTTGGTCATCAGCTAGAAGAGAAGAATACAGATCAGGGCAGGCGAACACGTACCTGAAGAGTTTGCAAAATTCAATACAACACAGTTGCACGGACTACTTAACAAGAGACCCTCTTATCATAAAACTCAAGGAAAAGAGGCAAATCCGGGCAAAAGAAAACCTGAGAGCTGGAGTCTACAGAAGCTTCTCAGGGCCCTTCCCCAGCAGCAGCCACTGTGGAGTGATCGCTCAGCACCTATTCAGGGTACAGCTGCCAGGCCACTGGGAAGGATGGAGGTATTATATTAAGTGGCAATTAAGGATAACAACTCTCCAAAATAAATAAGCAACATTTAACAACAATAGCATTCTTTAGAGTTTTGGGAAGGTATGTGCAATATATTTGGGCTGGTTTTAAAATGGAACAGGGAAGGTTAATCATTAGAGACACCGAACTTCTGCTAGTGATGGACAGAAGGTAGGTCTCCCAACCACAAAAGAACTACTTTACTCTCCAACAGAGATCAAGAGTTTGATAAAGTCCTAGTTCTTTGAACATGTTTTCTCTGACAGCTTCTCAAAACAGAACATCTTCAAGATACCTTTCTGCAATCACTATTGAATATTTTAACTTTCAACATTCACATTTTCTGCACACAAGAGACAACACCTCCGTCTCTTTTTGCACCGTGCAACAAATAAAGAAGCTTCAGCCTTTCTCACCACAGTCCCTCTGGCCCAAGGCGGTTATGTGTTGTGTAACAAAAGGCAGAGAAACTCTGTAAAAGGCTGTGTCTGACAGATGAGTTTTATTTTCTTTTTGTTTTTATCCTGTCCATCTTATATTATTTTCATAGCTCTTTACTGATACTGCAGTTCACGTTACATTCATCAATATGCCATATACACTATTACAAAGCACTCATGCTGTCATTAATAATATACATACTGCTAATGCTTTCCATTCCAAAGGGCCCTAAAACACTTTACCAAGAGCAGTTCCAATTCGAAAGTGAAGCCAGCTCCTATTACGCAGCCAACAGTGACAACACGGAGAGATTTGCAAGGTCACTTATCATGTGAAATACATTATAACCCAACTACCCCTGGGATGGACTCAAGCAACAACAACTGAGCGTCTTTCCGAGGCCAAGGGCTGCCAGGTGACATGAGCCTCCCATCTCGAGCCACTTGCAGGGTGGCAGCCAGAGCTCTGCACATCTTCTGTCCTGGGGAATCTTTATTTATCTACACTCCTATGTGGTGAACAGGTATGGCTAAGCCCATTAGGACAAACTAAGATTGGAAACTGCAGAACGCTAGCAAAATATTCCATCTCACTACAGTTTTTCTTTTTTTTTAATTTACACATAACTTTTCACTCATATGTTATGCACAGAAATAATAATACCATAAAAAAAATACAAGTTGTACCTGAACCAACAAGGAAAGCTTTTTATCTTACAAATAACCAATCGCTCTTGCAAGATTTCCTTCACAGTATCTAAACCCTAAAATTTTACACCAAAACAGAAGGATAATTCAAGGCAGCGCTCTCTGAAGAAAGGCCATCTTTCCAGAAAGGCAACATAAAATAGAAAGCTTTTGAAGTGTCATCATTTTTTATTTAATCATTTAATTGACTTAATTTAAAAATATAAAACAATKACTAAGACAACAAGATAAATGAGGCAAAGGAAACGGTAAAAATGCTAGTCTGTACACAGAGGTCAATGGCAATAGCAGTTTCTGTCACCTATTAATTAGGGCCTCAAGTCTGCAAACTAGGATCATGACGGGAGGTTGATTCAGGCTCGTCTTTATTCCAAAGAAAGAAGCGTCTTTCAGAAGTAACTTCACATTTCCATGGCCTGACCGTTCAAATGGCAGAATAGGTGCAAATCAATTATTTATGGTAGCAGCTTAGTCCTCTAAAGGTAAGACAGTATCACTGTGACTTTGTTTTGTTTAAATGGGGGAGTAGAAAAGGTTTACCATATTTTTTGAGAGTTTGTGGGAAGACAGAAAAACGACAAACTGTGAAAAGGGCATAYTTTTCATTAATAATGAAGCTCGAGTCCCTAATCCAGAGTTTTGAGCCTTTAATTTACAATTTAACTGGCAGCTCAAACATCCGGATAAGACAGCAACTGAAATAACATTTTATCTAAAGGCTTATCTCCTCCATCAGAAAAGGTATAAGGAATTAATTCTAAGTTTATCCTGCGAGATCACAGAGGGCAAAGCTAGCGAGATATGCTGGATTAATCCTCCAACATCTTAAAAGCAAAACTCATTGGAGAGAAGGGGAAAAAAAAACAGCAAATGCTAAATCCGAAGAAGGTTGCTTACATTGTGAATACCCTCTGGTTTTCTTTTTMTTCTAACAAATTTTATTCTAACAAATTTATTCTTACAAAGGGATGCAAAAAGTAAAAAAGAGTGCTCAAATAAAATCTTTTTTAGATTATTTATAATAATAAAGTTACCATGCATTCTGTACATCTCTAAAATGTATGAGAAGTTTTAAAAAAAAAAAAAACACACACCCATGAACTTGTCCAGAACCAGCTCCCTGTCCCTGCTGGGATATTTTTCCTGCTGGTTCCTTTCTTATCAAACAAAGCCTTTCCTTCCCTCAGAGCTGGAGCCCTGAGCAGCCAAAACGGGCCAGGATTTGCTCTTTCCTGTTCTGTTCACACGGAGTCACCGCGAAGCATTACCCAGGCACAATTAACAACCCATTAGAACCAACTCCAGAATCTGTCTAGGAGGCATTTTATTATGGAGTCAAGATTGGTGCATTCCACTTTAGACAACACTTTCCACACATGTGCTTCAACAAAAAGAGATTAATTCAATGTGGATTTAGCCCTAATCATTTTAACCATAACAGTTATTACTGTGTCACCTATACATCCTTTAAAGCCTTACAGCCCTCTAAGCTTTCAGAGTCTGGCGATACTTGGACTCTCTGCCATTAGCAAAAAATCCACATATTAGTCTACAGACTAAACTATCACGGGTTTTTCTTTTTAGAAACCAACATTTTTCCTGTGTAAGAAATCCAAACTCTGAGCACTCTGGCCATTTTCACACCAGATCTGTTCAGCACTGATTAATACAGGTGTTTCTGAAACTGATACGCTGAGAAGATTCACAGCATTGCCTGGCACTCACACATCTACTTTTTCCCCAAGAAGTGTCTGCAAGCGCGTAGCTAGTGTGTGAAACACAAGATATAAGAAAATTGGCAACTGAAGACCAGCCAAGAGGTGAATTCCGACTCTTAACTTTATGAGAATATTTCTCCACTAATTGAAAGAAACTCTAGAAAAGACACCTAAATATTGCTAAATATTGATTTATCAGGTCCAGACAGGTTCTGCTGGACCACACACGTATGTTTGCAGCAGCTCCRAGTTGCTCGGGCAGCTGAAGGAAGCACTGGCAGAGCCTATGAGCAAGCACATGGCTGCAGGAACACTTGCCCCACCACTTGCAGATCAGTGCAAAAGAACAACTTTCTTGGGCAGGTCGAGATTCCGGCGCGGGGGAATTTTTGGAACATGTGGTGTTGTAAAACACAGGCATTAACAAGTACTTACTCTGAATTTATGACAACTCCTTAATTACTTATGCCCTGATTTTATATTCAATTGGTGTACTTTAAGTGCTCAGCATGYCTGTAAATCAGGCTGCGAGTGCGTACCAAGCACTTGCCTAATCCAGCTGACAAACCTGGTACAGGAAAGAGGCCACATCGCACAGCGGCACTGCCAGGACACCGCAACCGGCAACCCCTCTCCCCGGCTCTTTGCAGCAAAAGACTTGATCTTGCAACATCTGYATGCATTCCACAACTGCCACCAACACAAAACATCTGCAATTCACCTAAAAGCACAACGGCTCCAAGTAAGCGGCAGCTTATCCTGCCAGCAATGAGAACATACCCTGCATCATACCAAAAAAATAAATGAAGTGCTGGAGCTAATGGATCTACAAGGGAGGAAGCGACAAAGCTGTGAAGCCTCAAGGAGCTGCAGGCCTGACAGGATGACCACTCAGCTGGCCCCAGGGCAAGAGCAGAGTAGAGGATCAAAGACTCCCACTCTCCAAACCTGCTGGCCCTTGCCCTGGAACGTTTCTTCCTCTCTCATTGCRTGGTGGGTGCCAGCATGGTTCATCCAGTGCCACATTGTGCAGATAAACCATAGTGCTCATTAGGCAGCATAGGGATGGGAAAGCTACAAAAGATGTGACAAGGGCTGAGGAAGGAGCCAACACAAATCTGGGGTGAATAACAAGGACGTGGATTAATTCCACCGACCAAAGGACAACTTTCCCTCTTTTAAAAAGGAGYGTTGGCACAAGCTCTGAAGACCTCTGTGCTGAGATGTGACTGCCATCAAGAAATGAGCCCAACCTTGCCTCTGGGGAAGCTGACAGCAAAAGTCCTGTTCGTCTTCAGTGAACCAAATTCATTACTGATATCAGTCCATTAACATGCTGGCTGAACAAAGGGATGGCCATGGGCACTGTCAGGAGGAAGCAAGGYCCTGCTCAGACAGCTGCGCTCAACAGAGACGTCAAACAGAGTCAGCTGAAAGACACCAACTTGGAGCCTTCCTACCCTCGTCGCTGCAAAAAATATTTCAAACCACATAAAAGCAGGAAAAGCAGGATTGTTCTGTGTGACGTGGAACTAATATTATCTTTTAGAGCTTCTCCCTTTAAAAATTAAATTGACAGTTCTAGTGTCCCTTTTGCCAAAATTTATGACACAATTTACTGATTTGTATAAAGCCCCTGTAAAAAATGACACATATGGGAAGACTTTTTATTTGAAATTGTGTTTCTTAGACCAATGGTTCATCAAGCTGTTTCATATTTATTCCTCTGATTAATGGTATGTCAAAATTCTAATTCTAGCACCAATTTATGGCTTGTTGGCAATTGGAGAAGCAAACAGCTATGTAGGCAACATGCAATATTGATTTTTATCCATCTTCTCTTTGAGCTCCAGTAAATGTTTCTCAAATATGCTTTGTTGTTGCAACCAAACTAAATATTASAGCCTTATTCCTATCATCCATTAATTATGTTACTTTTGAGGGTAGCATATTTCTTAATGAGCCACAGTCCGGTATGATTTCATGTCAGTCAGACTGAATTACAGGCTGTACATTTAGGAATACTTCACTCCACTCACAAAGACAGATCATGTCTTCTAAAGACTATTGGAGGTTAGTATTTTTTATATAAATCTGCCAACTAAAATAATAATAATTAAGAATAAGGATCCTTTCAACTGTTATAATAGAAAATTCAATGTGTCTGACAGTACTCCACAGAGAAGAGCAGAGGGTGGATATACTGCAAAATTTAGAAACACATTTCATGTATTTTAGAGTTGGATCCATCATTACACCTGCCTGACAAGCAGTATCTAATCACAGGAGTGCTACAGGAATAAAACCATTTCTTCAAAGGCAGCCTCAGAAAGAGGTATTACACTCTTGTGTTTTCTCTGTTCTTTTTATATGGATTCTAGGCATGAACTCTTCTGTGAAACATAAGGAAATGGCTATTTGCATTTGAGAAAAAAAATGATAGGAGAGAAAGCTTTACATCCTTTTCAATACGAGGAAAGGTGGTTGATTATAAGCATAATGCAGACAGCAACGAAATTTTTAATTGGGATAGGTTCAGGCATATTTACAGAAGACAAAGCATGAGCAACTTTTGGTAAAAGGTTCGCTACGCACAAATAAAATGCACATATGGTACATTCTGAACAACAGAAAGGTGCTGCTGCAACAGGAGTTGCTAGAAAACATGTCCTTGTGCAAAGGTAAACGCTGGTTCAGAAAGAAAAACAACAACTTTGGTTCTGTTCCCAGTAAGTGCTAACATTCAAGGCAATTTCATAACAAGCTGAGTTCAGCCTTCTGTACAAGACTAACACTTCATCCACATTGCTGAAACATGGAATTATTGTTTGAGTCCCTCTCTAGCCATTATTTCCTCTCCCGGAGTATTACTGGGATCTCCATAGATAATACCAGTCTTAGCACCTCCTTCAGCATTAACAACCCAGAGATCTTGGTGGAGAAAGAAGCATCCAATCTAAATTAGACAAACCTGGAAACCACAAAGTTTCGTAAAGGAAGTTACGCTGTCTCAGTTATTCAAGTTGAAACTTCTAGGGGAACATAGGGGAATCTTACTTATTTCCATAAAAGCATACAGTTTGCTTTGTAAAACTTTGTTACAAGTATAATTTAAATGAAAATGGAAGACTGAGATAAGTTCTCATGTACTATATGTTCCCCTGAATCCCAATTTATTAAATTTTATCATTTCCTTTTACAGTTTTAATCTGCTTCTGAAAACACAGAGCTCCTGAAAGTCTTTATTCATAGCTTTGTATCTGAAGGAAAAATACATTCAATACAGGGAGACTAGTACTCTTTTATTAATAGTTTCTGAAATATCAGCTTAAGCTGAGCTCCTCTGGCCATTAAATTGCACTTAGGATGCTTAAAGTGCATCCTTAAACAGCAAAAGAATCAAGCCCTTCACCATTAGGCTAGCATGCCATCTTRAATTATATCATCGATCCATCATATTTCCAACTGCAGTGAAAGCGGTTTACTGATTTTTCCACATAAAGATCTAAGCTCTCTGTGTAACTCTAGAGCTACTAAGATATGGAAAAGGTAATTGGAAAGGAAAAGAGACAGATAAAAAATATATTCAGGGCCTGTATGTTCTAAAGCTAGACTTTCAATGACCTTTAAGCAGCTAAGGAGTGCCTAAGGGGACTTTTTAAAGGCTGTCACTGAGTTCATGTGCTTGTAAGACTTCCAACAACCTACTGCCCCCCTCATGTACCTTTGAAAAAATGCCTCTTAGCCTGAAGAAATTGCCAGATGCACCAATCTGAGCCTTCAAAACCTTCTTCACCTGGATGCTCCAAGGCTTATGTGCTGCCATACATTTTCCCTAAGAATATTTTATTATTCATTGAAACATGGAGAGGGGAAGATGGAGATAGATTTCTGACCACAGAAGCTTCAGCATGACACACCGTGGCACTGCACATACAACACGAGCTTAACTTGTGCAAGGAGTGAGTTTAGCTTCCCCCCGGTTGCTGGATTAAAAAGTGCTGGCATATGAACTTGAARGAAATTTCAGAAAATTGTTTATCAAAGTGATCCCTTGCCAGTTGTCACGGCCAATGTCAAATTTGAAATATATATTATCTTATCCTTGGGAAAGTGGTCCCAACATTTCAATTAGCCCTATTCCCTGGGGAATGAAATGTTGGGAAGGAGGATATCTAAGGTATTTAGCTGTCCACACTACTGAAGAGAATCACATAGAATTCCTGAATGGTTGAGGATGGAAGGGACCTCTGGAGATCATCTAGTCCAACCTCCCTGCTCTAGCAGGGACACCTRGAGCCTGTGGGAAAGGGCAGCATCCAGGCAGGTTTGGAACATCTCCAGAGAAGGAGACTCCACAGACTCCCTGGGCAGCCTGTTCCAGGGCTCTGGCATCCTCCCAGTGAAGAAGTTCTTCCTCCCATGGAGATGGAACTGCCTGTGTTTCCACTTGTACCCATTACCCCTTGTCCTATCACCATCTACCACCAAGAACAGTTTGGCACCATCCTGCYCTTGGTGCTTATACATGTTAATCAGATTCCCCTCTCAGCCTTCTCTTCTCCAGAGACAACAGGCCCAACTCACTCAGGCTCTCCTCATACGAGAGATGTTCCAGTCCCTTGATCATCTTGGTTGCCCTCCACCGGACCCTCTCTAAAAACKTCATGTCCCTCTTGTCCTAGAGAGCCCAGAACTGCACCCCGTACTCCAGGGGCAAACACGCCCCTGAAAGACACACCTTTTTGGTCTTAGAAGCAGGCTTACTAGAGAGTCCATTGTGTCAGGACTGTACCTAAGGCCCAATGAACTGAATGAAAACCTCACAGTGATTTTAAAGCTCTATCCTCTACTGTAATTCTTTCAATAAGAAATGAATCTGTTTTTAATTAAAATTTAAGATGTCACATCTGGGCAGGAATTTGAAAAAAATCAGTATAATCATGTCATCAAGTAGGGAATTGCTATTTCTGCTGTGTTCTTTCTGTGGATAAACTATGGTGATATTAATACATCTTTGGCAAATACCAGATTCATTCCTTTCTACTTTTTTTTTTTTTTTTTTTGGATTAAATACAAAAAGGTTAGGTAATCAACAGGAGGAACTTGTAAGCTTTCAACAGCTCATTCCCATCCTAGAAAGATAAAAAAAACTCAAGCTATATATCACATATATTGGAGAAATAGAAAAATAAAAAGCCCACTCCTGCCTTTGTCTTGCCAAGCATTGCTTTGATTAGGGCTCTACCTTCCCCAATCACTTCTGCACATTATTGCCCCCCTTTTCCTGCCCTCCAGCCAAATCTCTGTCCTGTAACTTTTGGGGCAACATGAGTRCATGAAGTAGAGAGAAAAAAACAAAAAGCATCATGTCATCGCAGAGAAAAGTGAAAATGAAATAACAGACAAGAAAATGACAATACCAGTGGCTGAATTACTTTTCCCTTAACTTTTGAGGAGAAAATACTGCAGAAAGTCTTATTTTTATAGGAAGGATGAGTGATTTATTAAAAAGCTTGTTATCAACACAAGACAGCCTGTTACCGATGTGCTACATATTCTGCACAGCTGAAGTGTGAACAAAATTGGTAGGGCCAATTATAGCAGAAGTCTGATACAYAGAGACAGTAGAAACATCCCTTGATCAAAGCAGAGTTGGTGGAAAGTTTTAGCGCCTTAGACCTTTGCTCATCAGAAGTGGCACCAAAGATCACAAATGAAAGGTTGTAACACTGTATTAATATTTTTCATGTTGCTAATACAACATATTGGGTAGGGCCTGGCTCTTCCAGCCGGGCAGGCAATTACCCTGCGTCAGTCTACAAAAATGCCCTTCCTGACAGCGTTACAATAGCAAACCTTGGCTCTTTGGAGCTTGAGCTGCCTGTGTGCTATGCACTGACATGAAACCCATCTCATATCACTCAAAATTATTTTTTGTTTGCATTTTTTTTTCCAGATACCAACATTGTTTATTTCAAGGTCTTTTTCTTTCTTTAAGTAGTCAAACCTGGTTGGCTTATCAGTCTATCAGCAAACCCAGCCGTTCCCTGTAGCTTTCCAAAAGCTCAGCAGACCTTGGGCATTGCATCCATGCTGCAAGGTGCTCCAAGGCATTGCATCCTCTGCTCCTCGCCAAGACCTTCCCCCACGTCCCCAACAAAATTAATGCACTTGCATCCCTACAGCCTGATGAAATACTGTGCTCCTTTTCATCTTTTAATGGAAGTGTCAAATCTCCTGAAAATAGCTACTGACATGCACCAAACCCACATCACAATCCAGTGATTTCAGCTGTATTGGGGCACGAGCTAATTAAGCGCCAATATCTGCAAATGCTGCAATTCACAGAATTTGGTTCATGACTACATTTGATTTTTTAAAAGAGCATTTTCAGGAAGCAATTATCTGTACCCCGAGGAAATAAGAGGTGTTTATTTTCACATGAAGTACTAGGAGATATGGATTTCTGAAAGAAAAAACTAAAAGAAAAAAAAAGCTGTCAAAAACCTTATTTACTAGTCTAAAATTCCATAATTATCACCTGATATAAAGAAATCTCCTATCTTTTGGATTCCTTTGACAGAGGGCTAATTGGCTTCATGCACAGAGCAGCTATGTTACTGTTCAGCCTTGTCTGAACGCCTGAAAACAGTTCGGGCAGCAGAGTAAGACAACAATAAAAATCTTCCTTAAGGAAAAGGATGGCAGCATTTTGTGAATGAGAGTAATCTTATTTTTCCCCCCTGACAAGTTAAGTGTTTCAGTAATTTCTTTCTATCATCCGATTACTGGGAGAAAAATCTCATTATGTGACTGAGGCGCACAATATCCCTATTAAATCTCACCCGGTTTTATCAGGCAACGAAGCTGACAGTAAAACTCCCAGCCATGCTCCGTTTTTAAGGAGTCCACAAAGCTGTGCATGATCCCGATCCATGACGGTCTCATGTCTCTGCTGTACTAAGGAATTTACCAGTTCCTCTTGGCCTTACTGTTTTCCCAGTTACTGAACTGGTACAAGCAAGAGAAAAGCCATGGATATGATTTGGCTCTCACCAAACCCATCAAGTGAATAAGGCATTTTAAGAAGGACATTCTCCACTGTCTGGTATCCAACTTTTTCCGGACTAAATGAATAAAAGTTAGAATGGTAGCTACGCTTTTTCCCCGCCAAGAACAGAGTGTGAGGGAGTTGTTGGGAAGATGAATGTTTTGTTTATGTTKATGTACTAAACCCCCGATATCCTCAGAGAACCTGCAGTGCCATCACCTGGTGGTTAATCTAGCCCATATTTCATTTATCTCGTGATGGGGACAAGGGGGAGAAACCCAAAGAACAAAACCAAGCTTATTAAATAGAGAATGTTCAAAAGAAGCAAGAGCAAGCCTTCTGGAAATAAAAGTAATCCAATCCTGAAGACATAAAACTATTTCTAAAGTCTCTCCAAAATGAAATAGAAGCAAGGAATAACAGCCAGAACAGCAGCCTTATTCATCCTCCCACTATGCTACTTCATGGTTCCCCATAAAATCACCGATAAACTACAGCTTATTGTGCAAAACATGATTCTTGTGATGTGTGCGCTATCACCAGATAATACCTCCTAAGTTATCTTTACAGCACACTGGGAGATACAAGTAGAAACAAAAAACATTCGTGCATATGTTTTTTAAAAGGCCTGTCAACATGCACTCTGGGCTATAATCCTTATGTAGACACTGCGAATCTAATTAATCAAACTMCTAGAGCCTAAACCTGGTTTAATTTTAGCTTTGCAAGACCCTTTTAAAGATATGGCCAAAAGCAGGTATAATTGTGAAAGCTAGAAACACTATAAACCACAAAAAATACAGATACCAAAAATAGTTTTAAAAAGTGACTAAATCTGTCACTTTAAAATATTCCTCACTTCTTTTGTGATATACTTCAGGAAAAAAGGCACTAGAATGAAGGTGGACATAATTTAAACCTAGACTAAGTATCTTTAATTAAGCTCTCTTTAGAATTAAAGCTTGAAGTGCTTAATTCTTTACTGGAAAACAATAAGAGTGCTTACTCACCATGCAGGATATTTTCAAGTTCTTGCAGCTCTAAAATAAATCTATTATAGATAAAAGGGAGCTTAAACAGCATATATTACATCTTGCTTTTGTTTATGTATGGCGAGGAGTATTCAGAGTGGACCACATCTTAGACTTGCACTAATCCTTAAATAATTACTATTCATCTACTCAGTGCTGGAAAAACCTCATGGAATGTGACTTTGTTCTGCTGGCTTGTCTAATCCGATTCAATTACTTCAGTTTCCTCTCCCAGAGGTCTCATATTTAGAAAGTGAGCTGTGCATGTCCCCTTATAGCCCTACCAACTCCCCACATGGAAAAGAAAACTAAGGAGAGGGAGAGAAAAGGAAAAATCACTTCCAGGGGAAAGGAACTGTACTTTATTACTATTATTATTACAATCCTTTCTAAATATCAGTCCATCAATAAACATGAGAAACAGCTTGTAATTCACAAAGCCTCAGGCAACTCTGTTGTGATAAGGGCAAATTGGTCTGGCTCTACAAACGCTGGAGATGGGAATAGTTCAGTGGCTTGGACCAATTTGAATGGATGGAAATGACTAAAGTCCCTGAAGCTGCAGAAAACGATGCTGTACAGCTGGCAGCAGCTTGTCATCTGCATGCAGAAAGCGACAGGAATATTACAAATTTCCTGTGCCGAGTGAACTCTTTCAATCACCTGTAAAGAGTTCCCTTGTCAAATGGAACAGTGGCAGAAAACCTCTAACTACCGAGAATTTTTCCTGTCCCTTTTCCTCTATTCAAATTACAGCTACCTGCCCAGAATTAAAACTTGGATTTCAAAAGAGAATAAAATATCACAGTGAAGTGATTGTTGAACAGAAATTTCTTAAAAGGGATGGTAATGTAGCAGAGCACTAAGAGGGCTGCCACATACTATCTAATGCAGAGCAGTGCAAGAGGAGACRGGGGGGATCTTCAGATTAGAAAAAAAGCAGTCTTAAGGACAAAAAAATTTCCTGGAACTACATGGTATTCAAAACAACGTGTACTTTCATCCTGCACTAATTCCTGGAACTGACCTTGCATTACATATTTGGCAGCAAACAGGAAAAACTTTCACTGAGAACTAGTCCTTATCATTCCCATAAACTGCCTGAATTTTGCCCATAAGCAAAGAAACACAAGAGAAAACACAGTTGTGACCTCCTCCTGTTTTGTAGAAGAGCAAAAGTACCATGCACGTTAGAAAGCACTTACTTTCAAAACAGCTTCCACTCATTTCTGCATCTGTCTTAATTGTACTTACTTCAAATTAAAAAAAAAAAAATCTATGCACTTACCTGCAGTTAATATAAACAGCCATTCCCAAGAGTAAAGCTTACAGGCCCACTACACCACAGTCATACTTCTCATCCAAGCTCAGATTCCCGCTACCTTTGATCACTTCCAGATCACCATTTATTACATTGCTATTGTCCATTTTCCCTAACAACTCCATGAAGTTTTTCCTCTCAAAGTTAATTACAATAAATCTTGAAATCACTTCAAGCTAGATATATTCTGACTTACAGCACAATCTAAAGAAGGCAACAAATACCGGTATATGGGTGGTGAAGAAAATTTTCCACTGATACATAAACTGGATCACTTAGGTCAAAATCTTCATCKTTCCCTTTATTAGTGAGAACAGAATTTTGACTAAATAACAGTATTCATAGAAAATGCACACTCCCTTAAAAATACTCAGTTTCAAATTTTGAGTGATTATTTTTTAGTAACAGAACAAGTGTTTTTCATCTCGCTTTTTGTGGTGGAAATATTTCCTTCAACAAAGAGCCAGAATGATCTATGGATTTTTTTTTTGTGTGTGTGTTCTGTATATACATACATATTTACATTACATAGGTTGCTTATCTACATGGAAATGTGGACGACAGCTTGGTCTCTCATTTCTCGATGCCCTATAAAACCTTGCAGGCTTTCATCTACAGACAGTTGACGTGTTCATAGGAGAGGCCACAAGGCTTCAGCTAGAAAAGAGACAGTGAACCACGGAGTTGCTGTGAATGAAGAGAATAAGAATGCATGGCATCTAACAATTTCATTCCACAGAGAACACAAATTGTCTTACATTTGAGGCATAATATTTTACTTCTTAAGAAAAGCAGGAATGACATTTTCCCTGCATTTAGGTGGGTAGATAATGGAACCATTCCATTTTCTTCAGAAGCAAGCTTTGACAAGCCAGAGAAAAAAAAAAATAGATGCCTGACGAGTCATTGGTGAATTTATTACTTATATTCAAAGCAGTGACTAAAAGCAGAGATTACAGGAGGTTTCTCTATGCTCATGCTTTGCCTCCTCAACACAAGTTCTACTCCTAAGAGGTAAAGAAGCAGTAATGTACAGGATGCTTGTTCCTACACAGGGTTTTCACATGCTGCACTAGAAGATAATGGGTCACCTCAGTGCAAACCCTATCTAGCTGCAGCCTATCTAAGCAATCACGGGCCAGAGGGCAATTCATCATTACAGCCAAAACACAAGGTTCCTTTGGTCTTGGTGATCCTATTTAGATAGCAGCAACCTTTATTCTTTTCCTCCAAGGGTAAGGGCTTTTTTTTTTTTTAATTTATTTTGTCTACTTAAATTTTAGTCATTCATCTTGATTCACTAAACTATGCATAATACTTGGTAAAACATCATAATGACAGATGCTTCATGAAAGAAACAAGTCTTCTGTTTASAACACTAGTCATTATAAGCCAATGGGGAAGTTCTGTCAAGGGGAGTTTTGCCTCTGTACAAGTATTTGGATACTCAGGAGGGAAAATGACTCTGAGACAAGATGCAATTTTTATGCACAGTTGGAACTGATGACAAACCTTTGACTTCAACTATTACTTCCACAGTAAATCTTCTTTTCTATTTTTCTCTTCCTCATATGCCCTTGCTCCCTAGGCACCTTTTGAATCTTTTTTTCCCCCTCTCTTTCTCTCTCTCCCTCTTTCTCTCTCCCTCTTTCACTCTCTTTTCTAGTCCTCCTGCCTTTTTCTTCTACTCTTTTCCCTCATACTTGCATCTTCCTCATCCTTCTTTTGGGTACTGGCATCAAATATCTCCAGAGATAAATCAACACTTTGCACTCAATCCAGGTTTTTTTCTTCTTCCTTTTTTGACTGCTCAGTGCAACACAAGGCAAAGGGAGGATTATACAAAGTGCCAATTTGGCACTCAGAAGTAGGGAAGTCTGGCACTAGCATTAGTATATGCTCAAAGACTGCAGTAGTATGGTCTCCCGCCTCTGGATTTTCTTTTCCTTCCCTTTGTATAACTCTATACAGTTGAAGGGTTTTTTTGGCAACCCAGCTGAGGATTCTTTCATTTATAAAAACTGGGAGCTTATTCTTTCTAACAAAGCATTCATAATTCACGATTACAGAAGAATCATGGCATAACAAAACCCCAAACTTTCTACCATACCTTAATCTGATTTAAACTTTTGAAAATATATGACATTTGCAAGAAGCTGTTGAAAAGAAATTTCTTCACAGCTTTGCTTTCTCTGGGCAAGCCAGCTGAGGCTCTATTGTTTTTATTTCCATCTCTCTCATGCCTAGATAATATAATGGCTTCTTTCCGCTTGGCATTATACAAACAGACAGACAGGCAGTTGCAACATCAAAGAGYTCACAGTCTAAATTAATGGTGGGAGAAGGAAAAATTAGTTTAAAGTAATTAGATAAACGGCATTAGGTCAACAAGATATCAACAAAGATATGAGTAACACCTCCATCTTCTCACAAGCAGTATAGCTCAGATGATCAAATCATCCATCAAATCTCACTGCTGTCTATCTAATGGCTTTGAAAAAACATTGTAAGATAAAGTGTCCCATGTGGTGTTCAAAATTGCCCATGGATAAGAAAGAATGAAATATGAAAAGAAAAATCCTAAGAGATTTAAGACATCCAAAGTCTTGGAGTGTTTTTGTTTGTTTGTTTTTATTTCCAGCCATCTCCTGAACCCTTACAACGTTGTGCCACCGCCACGCTTTGCGGAGAGGGGAGCCAGAGGTGTGCAGCAGCAGTGCCCATGGGAAATGCCTGCCTTGTGTGGGGGGAATTTGTTACACAGATGGCCAGAAGTGTTCYGGCTGAGGAGCAAAAGAAGGGTCACTCGAAAGACACTCTACGGATAAGGAAAGCTAAATCAAGGGCAAGATTTATCCTAGGAGTTCTGCAGGTACTTGGGCCCAAAGTCCAAAGGGATTAAGGAAACAAATATATCATTATGGGGAACCTCCCTGAGAAATGAGAAGGGGATGTCTGAGAAACTACATCAGCAGGATCCTCCCAGGGCTCCCTAGGGGACAGAAATCACACACACGAGGTGGCCGTGCCCTGCCGAACAGGCTGTGCCTTAGGCAAAACATTAATAGATGAAGCTGAAGACAAACCTATTGAATGGAACAGAGCAGCACCTTCAACAATAACACAGGATGCCAAACTGGTCAGAAGAAAGTGATACTGAGAGACTTGCTCATCACTTTATGTATTAAATTAGCAAATCACACAGCTTCTGACATCTGCAACAAGATGGAGAAAACCACATCCTCAAGGTAAGTGCCCTGCACAGAAATCCAAGATGAACTACGTATTTCTACATCCATCTCATAGAAAGCAGAGAGGGCAAAGACAAAGGGTCAAGTCATGTCCTGGTTGGCCTGAAGATAATGTGGACATTATGAGCAACTTGGATGCTGCTAGAATTTAACCATGGAAAAGCACAGTCATTTCTTCAGATAAAAGAATAAACGGGAAGCGAAATTAAACTGAAATAAACTGTCTGACCAGGTTTATATGGTTAACACCAGTATTTGAATCTTGTGCTCTTTTGACAACTAACTTGCAACTCCTATAAGGTGCGAGAGCTAAAGGTCTAGGAAAGGAAAAGAATTTTCTGGCTACCTTATACAGTGAACACCAAGCGCGAGAAAGCACTAGGAGGGCAAAGCAAAATTGCACAATCTTGACATTCGGAAACCATTTATAACTATTAATTATTCAGTTTGAAAATAACATTGTACAGTGACCTAATATCTGTTGCCCTGGAGAAAAAGAAAGGCAATTTAGAATTAGAATACAGAAGAGCATGCAGCTGGATTAAATACCTCTTTCTGACTCCAGATAGTCAAGATAAGTAAAAACATCTGCTCACACAGAGTAACCTTTATTCACCTTTTTAATCTAAGATGCTAATTCTCTGCTGTGTGTTATAAATATTACTGGTTATAGCAAGTATATGTTATAAAATATACTCAAGCTCATTTCCTGACTATCTGCACTAGTGCTTCAGTTCTATTTTTAAAATGAGTATTTTCCTGCAGAGATAGGAGACAATGTCCTGGCAATGAATGTACAGTGAATGCAGGAGAATGATTCATCTATTTTTCTACGAGTCCTCATTGTTTGTACAAGAAAGAAAATTCCATTTGCAGATTTTGGTGACATTTCTGTCAACCTTTGAATCTATGAAAATTCCACAAAACCTTCAAATATAAAGTCACAACCAGTTTCCTCCAAAGATCAGATCCTCCAAGATAATTACGGTTTAAGCACCAGGGGAGACTATAATAAACAGATCAGGTGTTCTATAAGGCAATGTACTTCAGCAGCAGCTAGTAAAACCCCCAAAATGCAGCAGTAACTTGGCATCTTTTTAAAAGGAACTTGGGTACACGGGCTAGGGCTTGAAGAGCCCATCAGAGGCAAACACTAATTCACAGAGTATTTATGCAATCCCTCTCATGTGCTCCTCTAGCAAGGGCACAGCACTGATGCATTCCCAGCTAAATTAAGCCCTATATGATGGCAGTARTATAACATAAAAACAGGTTTGGCTCTCAAGTAATGATTTCCAAGGTTTGAAATTGTTAGCCATTAGCTTTCTCCAGCTGAAACTATAAGAACACAAATATGGAAAGATATTATATTGGACCAGATACAACACATTTGGTTGACAGGGGAAAGTTGTCTTGTTTTACTTTCACATAATAGAAACGTATATACATACAGGACATGGAAAAATGTACTTGACTAAAATGAAGCACTTGCACATCGAACGATACATTATCATCTTCAAATGATCTTCTCCTTCAGGAAAAAAGCTACTTCTATGTAAGACCAGGAGGTGTCTTCCAAAGAAAATTAAGGAAGTGTTACAAGCCTCTTTGTAAATGAAACAAAGAAAGGAAGCTGTAATAAAGTAGATTAACATAGCTTTAACCAGCACAGGATGCTTCACTAACCATCACTGCCAATCCTTATAATTCATTAATTTTCAGCTGGCACCTGCATTTTGCAACACTCTCTGCCCATCTTTTAGAATGACATGCAAAGAAAACAGTTTTAATGATCACTCCATTAGTTCACAACACTCAAAACTCTTAAACATAGACTAGAACAAAAGCAAATCCAACCACCTGGTGTTTTTTGACCTGATGTTTGATGCTTTCTGAAGCACAAGTATAATCACTTGTCTTAAAGAGAAAGATGGAGCAAGATTAAAAAATGATTTCTCATTTTTGAGGATAGGCGTTTTTTCTCTCTCTTTTTTTTTTTTTCCTCTCCTCTCTCCTCTCTAATGAGGAGTTATACCACCAGCTAATCATTAAATTTTATCCAATTGTTTACTTTGGGCTGCATTCTACTTTGCTTATGGACTTCTCCTTGATTTTCCTAGCACTTTTCCTTTTTTTCAGTGCTATCTCTTGAGAGAAAATTACTGAAAGCTAAGCCCAAAGGAAAACAAGCTGAAGGTGAAAAAATGTTCTTGTGCTCCATATGGATTTTTGCTGAGGATGCTCTGAGTGTTAACATGCTTCCCAGGACGAGCAAGAAAGCTCTGTCAGTTCTGTTCCTTCTCAAGTCATCTGGTTTGGGCTTCTTACAGATTTTTCCATTCAGTGTCCCCTCTTCATCCGCTACAATCTGTTCTTGCACTGCAACTATCAGACATACATACTACTTTTTTTTTTTTTTAAATAATGGATGGTTTTCCATCGGTTCACTAAAACTCTTTATCGGTTTATAGGAGAGTAAGTCAAAGGTAGAAAATTTCTGATCTGCTTTCTCACTGCTGCATAAGTGACAAGAGATCTTAAATAATACCTGACATCCTTGACAGAAAACAGTTATCTGCYAGGTTCCTGACTTAATATTCTAGGAACAGTTCACAAGGCATGCACAGGTCCTTCTACCTCCCTAACCATGACAGAGAGACTGCAGAGTTTTTGTTAGAAAGCACYAAAGAGTCACAAAGTGGGTGATCAACTCCCATAACACTCACAGAGTTCATCCCATGATCATAGGATCGCATCTCCTGACTCTTATAATCTTATGAAAAAGAGAATTCTATTAACTGGGAGGGAGCACACACGCAGTGTTAGTTCAGAGCATCTCAAGACATGCTAAGGGTTTGATTTGTCCCAGGGTACCAACTTTCATACAGCAGAGAGAAATAGAGAGCTTCCAGCTGACTTTTTGTCTCACCCCAGGACAGGCACCTACAGCAAGCTCTACAGCAACGCTCTGAACTCTCAGCTCACCAGCACTCAACAGAGAATGCTCTGACACTTGCATTATCTTTCAGGTAAAAGAAGGGTTTTTTTACCCCACTTAAGTTCATTTTGGGAAGCAAATAAAAATAGTGACTTAATTTTTGCCATGTAAAACTAAATGATATCGCTACTGTAGGTGACAAATGAAATACTCAGTTCTCAAATGTGCACAGAACATGGTTATCATCAACAACAGAGCCTACCAGTCCCTTTAGGAAATACGCTCTAACTCCTTGGGAGACATGAATACAGGGCAGATATTCCTATTCTTAAAAGTGACTGAATTTACATCTTACAGGCAGTTGTGCTTTGCTAAATGGCTAGGGAAAAACAAGCGTGTCTATTATTTTAACTATACTTTGAGCTTTTCAAATGCAACAAAGCCATAAAATTAGCAGCTCCCCAGAAGCTTAGGCAGAGGTTAGGTAAATATTGTCCCTCCAGGCCAATGCAGAGGCCTTGCAGCCAAACAAGAGATCTCCTGAATCTCTGCCACAATCTGCCTACATGCTATCTGCAGCAATTAAGGCAAGAATACTCTTTTCACTATCTCTGTGTTCTCCTTGAAAAGCTATTGTTTGAAAAAGAAGTGCAATTACAGATAACGAGCATCCTATTGGCTATAACCTACCAGGCAGAGTCCTAAACCATCTTCAGCTCTTTTCAAAGGAAAAAACTATACAACAATGCTGCTAGGTGGTAACGAATTCTGCCTTTTTGTCTGCCTACCTGGCACATTTAAGATGCTTTTTGCCTAAGTGAATAATCTCATTTTTTCAGCAGAACTGCTTGTAGCAAAAGACATTCATCAATGAGAATGCAGGCAAAACGGTCTGGCCTGTCATTTCAAACAAAGCTTAAGAAATCAAATTTAGTGATTTCTGAAATTGTCTTAGTGCCCCCTCTCCAAGGCTCCAGTGGGAATGATCATTTCTGCTATATCCACTCCAGCCAAGACACTATTTCTATGGGGTAGTTTTTTCATATATGCAGAAGTYATCTAATTAACTCAGGAAGTAATTTTGTAATGTGTGAATAATTTTCTAACAATAGAAACACTATTTTAATTATACCCCAACACATGTTCCCAGTGGGATTCTTTCACATCTACCACTCTTGCAGAAGGCTGCTGGAGCAAACAGGGTAAGCAGCAAGAGACAGGGCAGTCTCATTTTAACGCTCTAAAACAGAGAAGATTGCACAGAAGACCTTTACCTGGCCATTTAGCACTCAGCAGACAAAATACTCTCCAAGAATAACCCTGATTCCAAAGAAATAGGAGAGAGGCTGCCTTTCAAAGTTGTGTTATTACAAAATAAAGGAGTAGCACAGAGATAGCATTAGAAGATTTTCTGTGGTTTAAATATGTTTCTTACACTGCACAGGCAAGTTCAGATGCTGGGCTTAAGTCATTCTAAAGCTAAGACTGTACCCAATAAGAATATATTATAGCTTTCATCCTAAAAACTACAAAATAAATAGTCAGGTCTTCCAAGTATCATAATTTCATTTGAACTAGTATCCTCCAAATGGCACATCTTTCAGTGTAGCCGAGTGTCACTTTGGTCAAATAGAGATTATATATATATAATATAAAATGTCAGTGCCCCTGGAAGACGAGCAATCTCTGTTGTTACCAAATCTGTGGTGTCTGCTGTGAGGGCACTGAGCACTGCTTGACCATTGGCTTGGGGATCTTTCTATCCATTTGTTGGAGTACATTAATATAAGATAAAACACATCAAATGCTTCAATCGGGGCTTTCTTTATCCCATGGGTAATGGGGGTAATCGCTACAGGGACTTTATTCTATCCTCATTTTATTCAGTCATTGGCAAGGGACACTAGTGACA
The DNA here is from genome assembly GCF_003342845.1 of Nothoprocta perdicaria. Classification (NCBI taxonomy): domain Eukaryota; kingdom Metazoa; phylum Chordata; class Aves; order Tinamiformes; family Tinamidae; genus Nothoprocta; species Nothoprocta perdicaria. The sequence goes on from NW_020455754.1 coordinate 1,212,436, forward strand.
CATAGTTGGCAAGAGTTAAAAGATGACTGCACAGAGCAAAAAGGCTGCTAAGTTCACAAAAATCACTTTCACCTGGATTTATATGTAGCAACCAAGATATGCAAATGTAGTCAGTTGCACAATGACAAAACCACGTAAAAGGAAAAAAATCCCATAGTTTAAAAAAGAAAAAGCTTATCACAAGTAAGACGGATCCTGAGAACTAAATAACCCCTATGGAAGGCAGCAGATCTCCCCACAACTTGGGCTCAAAACCACTCAACAAGGTTGAAAACAAAAAGCAACTCACCCCATGTATAATGTCTATTGTTTTGCTATGATTTTGTTTAACCTGGAAACACATCAATGTTACTCATACAAGTGGAACAGGCTATTGCTCCCTGTACACCTGCAATACAACGTGCAACTAAAAGACAGCATTTGGTCCAGCACGTTTTTTTCCAAAGCCCTTTTCCAGGCAGAATATGCCTAGGTGTTGAATTTACACCTATATAATACACAGTTCTTTTGGCGAATACATATGAACATGTGGCATTCTCAATTATCTGTTTTCAGAGATAACATAGGGGAAATGTTTTGAAAACGTAGCCTTTCTTATGTTGCCTATAATAAACCATCCACCAAAAGGGAGCAGCRCATCTTAAAGGCAGCAGCCTCGCGAATGCTGAATAACCGAGCACTCCGGAGAACAGTGTTTTGTTTCTTCTGTGCATCTTAACCTTTGCTCCACAGGGAATATTCTCTAGGACGGCTTCTAAAGAAGGCATATTAGGCTCTATGCTAATCAGGTCTGAGCCTTTCAAGTAACGGCTGCTGATTGTATCAAAAATGTGCCAAGAGAAACAAACCGAGAATGCAAAATCTATTTGAATTTTCTTTTGAAGCTACAAGTAAAAACTCCTAGCAGCACCAGTCCTTTCAGGAGCATAAGATTTTCATACTTTATGCACTTCAAAGTGCAAATGAGGATTACGACCTTATATAGTGTATATGCACCTATATTTTATTTATACTGCATCTGTGCAATCACGAGAAAAGATATTTCCATGACCTTCTACCAGCAAGAAGCCTAACAAGACTATTCAGATCTATTGAAAATTCACAGTTAATTAAAGGTTAAAAGGAACTTGCCAATTAGTATGAAAGATAATTGTTCTCCTTTGGCTACCTGATTATGTTTTCCCTTGAACACACTGAAGTGTATGTTGTCATGCTGTCAGTAAATGTAATCATAAAGCACTCAGGGTACTGTGGAGCTCTCCAAAGGCTCGGCCCTAAAATGTGAAATTCTCTGTGATTTCTACCCTTTCGCTATGCATGTCAACATATTGATATAAATGAAGGAAAAGAAATAAACGCCTAAGATACTACTGGTGAGTAAGGCTGGGCACCCACAGAAGTGGGAGCTCTATTAAGTATCACTGCATTTTATTCTAAAAATCAGAGAAAAGGGAAGAAATCACCAAGGCTGCAGCTGTGCAATCCAACCCTCACAGACGACGAGAAAAATAAAATACCCGATRGATCCTTTCCGAGAGTAACTGTGATCTTTCTTTCCTGAACTGCTATTTGTGTACCAAAAGCAAGGCAGAGGCTTCTGCACAGCTTCAGAATGCAACCAGCACCAAGCTGTTTTCTTCCTGCTCATTTAATTTACCTGGTCACTGGCAGCAGGGCTAAGATGTGCTTGCTCTCGCTGTCTCACTAAAAGCTAACAGAGCCCCAAAACCTGAAACACGCTCCCAAATCCCAATGAGCCAATGAATTCACATGCTTGGCTACAACCAGAGCTCAGCCAATAACCCATTCAGAGGCCACCTCATGAAATGAKATTCCCTCCAGTTCCCCTCCAGTTGCAATCAGAAGCGATGACGYACCTTTTCAGGACCACGTCATTGCTCAAAATTAACTGATGAATGCCTTGCGGCATCTAATTTACATCTAGGATAAATTATGTTAATGGTTACATGCTGTTGACATTCTGTGGCCTTAATAACTATTAATGGAGATGGAGTATGTACCATTGTTTCTATTCAAAGATTATAGGTCAGCAGCTTTCACAGCAATACATAATTCATTAGTGACACCGTTCTAAAAGTTCCTTTGTAGACAGATACTTTTATATGTAAACGTATCTCTTATCATTTTTCAAGTAGCTTCTCTTCTAAAATTCTTTTTAAAAAAGCAGTTAACAGGTATGTGCAAAATTGAAAGAAATATTTCTAAAATGTTCACGCAAGCATCCACTCTTACTTTTAACTGATCACGTTTTCTCTTTATAATCACATGTTTTGTCTCTAGAGCCAATAGGTAGATCAGTTAACTATGCATACTCTCAAACTTGCAAGAATAGCCTATTTCTTGCTTTAAATACTGTTTTTGATAAACATAGCGATGCATTTTTTTTTGCATATTTCTATCTTCCAAGATGATATTTGGGTGGAAAACAAAACAAAGGTACTCTTACCTTCATTAAAATCCAAGTACCAAAAGCAATTCTGGGGATACATGAGATGAACATCTCCTATTTCGTTAGTTCAAACRGAAAAAAGCAGCAGCACCCTGAGTAGGCCCTGAAATAGGGTTGCTCCCCAGAGGGAGGGGCAAGATCAAGCTAACACTAACTGTTCCTTAAGTACCTCCAGGTGTGAATACCATCAAAATCCTTCCCTTTTTCCACAAATGCCAAGGAAATATTCTACACAAGATCTATGCCACCTGTGACATTTTCTTTCACCCTCACCTTTATCTCCTGTGGTACTTATCCTAATTGCAGATAGAAATAAACCAAAAATATCTAAAATAACTTAAGACAAGAGTGATGGTTGTCCTAGTTACAACATGCATTCCACCAGTCTCCTGCTCTATCTTCTCTCTCTGCAGGGCAAATGACTGGGGATGGAAGAGTTTGCTGCCCTGCGCCATCCCTGTGCTGCTGAGCTAATTAGCCAGCTGTGATTATACTAATCTATTGACACAGATAGATTCTATTCAATTTCCCCTTAACGAGAACAAAAGTTAAAATTCCAGCTTGTAATGCTTAAACACCAAAATGAGCTTACTTTTGCCCAAGTTTCTCTTTTACATTATTATCAGATCAAAAGTGTGCTTAGTTCTCATGAATAAACCTGCAAATGGCAGTAAGGATATCCCTGCAAATCAAGGCATCATGGCAAATTTGCTGTACTTTGCCCTCCCCAATCAAAAGCAGTGACAATTCAAATCTTTTTGTCCTGACAGTTACGTAGTTATGAGTTTCCTAGTACTTAACACAATTCTTCAGTTTTTGTGACTACACTTGTGACTATCCTTTTCAATATATATGTACCTGTTCCAATAATCTGACAAGAGTGTTATGAATTATTTGTCATTGCATTCAGGAAAAACTGACACTTGAGTTCCATTACAAAAATGGTGAACACTGGCCCAAATTTCTCCTCAGTTATGTACATCATGAGAATTCACTTGGAATGGAATACGCAACAGCAAACAAYTTTGACATGCTGGTTTTAACCACTATTACATTAACTTCATTTAAATTACTCTCCAAGCTCATGCCGTTCTGCACAATGCACTTCTACTCAGGATACAACACATTCCATCTTTTTTTCATTCCTAGAACTCTCAAGTTTGTAAGAATTATTCAAAAAGTTTGGAAGATAGATTTCTTATTCTTCTTTAGTTGAATTGCCTTATTATCACACAGAAAGAGACATTTGATTTCTCAGTTCTTCACATGTATAGCAAGGACAAAAAAGTTATTCCTCGCAAAGGGTGGAAATAAATAGCAGTGAAACAGACATTTTTCTAAGGCATAAATACAATACTTTGGCTCATTGGCAGCTACAGTTAATTAACATTTTCCATTATTGTATTTCTCACATTCGAAATATTTCAGTGAGCTCAAAACCTTTGATATACTAAAGGTGTATTTACGCTGCACTACGCTATCTTAAATAAACGTTGCTGTTGTCATAATAACTTTTAGGTTAACCACAAATACTAGAATAAACTACACTTATTACTAATGAATGATTCTCCTAAAAAAATAAATTTTATCTTCTACTTCTTAATAAAAAGAATTTAAGATGGAAACACTGAAGACTGACATGACCATCAAAATTGCTGTATGAACTACTTATAAATGGCTAGCATAAATATTCAGTATCATACTAATTCTAGACTAATTTTTGTTCTGTGTCTGTTGTTTGCAGAACCGCCTTTYTCTCAAAACGTCCTATTTTTTAAGAGCATGTGTCTTGTGTCATTATCCTTTCTGCCAAAACTGCAGGGAATGGCATTTCCTGGCTATCACCTGAGTCAATCCACAGCTCACCATTTTTGCTCTGCCACCTACACAGGTTGAAGATGCACCACATCTTCTGCAAACCCACCACTTGGGTTTGAGCAGCAGCTGACTACAATGTTGACGAAATACGGGCAGCCACAGTCACAGTCCAACAAGCCTCGTTGGTGGCAGTCAACTGGTGCACTCACGCCAGCTATGGCAAAGGGATGAGTAAGCCTCATTTGGACATGAAAACTCAAGCTGCAGCCTTTGCTACATGTCTTTGCACAGCACCATCTTGTTCATTCTTCAGCCATCTACCTTGACAAGGTGACCTCAGCACTGATGAGGGCAGAGAAAGAAAGTCTCCTTCTCCTTCTGCATATGAATCCTTATTTTTAACTCTACCAGCTCCCTTTCTACTCTCCATGTGTCATTTATTTCAAGCATTTGTATAATACCAAGTGATCGTCTTTATATTTTAGACAACTGATCCTCCAGGGTTTTGGAATCAGACAGGTTTGCTGCAGGCATAAATCCCAAATTCCAGCTGTTTATTCTAGCTTTTAACAATTGCCTTGTTCAACAACAACAAAATAATGCTAATATTCTTAATCCATATATAATTAATTCTCTAGAGCAAGCTGAAAATGTTAACAGAACCTCTGAACAAYAGATATATGTGGAAAACATAGGAAAATTTTGTACCTTGCTCATCAAGGCAAGGCTGTCAAATTTTATGTGTTTTTATTCTATAGAATTGAACAATACAGTTTATTTAAGTACCAGAGGAAGAATTAYACTGCCTCGTCACACTAACACAACCAGGTTTCCACATAATAAACAAAAAAAAGTATCTTCTGCTAAGCAACCATCTCAATAAATATTCATCAATATATATAATGAATAGATCTATTGTTTAAAAAAAATGAAACAAGCACTACCTCAAAGGTTTAGAGTTGAATTTCTGAACTGTTAGAATGCTCTGTAATTAACCAAACACAATGCATGTTTCTGCAAAACCTTTATTACAAGAACAAAAAGTTCAGAAGTTAAAAGGGGAACAAACAARATAGATATCAAGACACTGAAAGAATCTCTGAAACCCACACCAAGTTCAGTAGCTGGAAAATTGTCAGTAAGTTCATTCATTTTCTTTTCATTCTTCGTATAAAACGAAACATAATAAGAATCAAAGAATCCTCCAAATTTTTATAATAAAATATGGAAACAGAATAAAACTCACAGTAAGAAAACCTCTTACAAAACCTTTTTCCTTTCCTTAACTAGCCTTTTATAACCATTCAAATTAAATGTCTCTCTTCCAGACAAACAGGCTAAGGTAAAATTGTTCTTTCATAAGTAAGATCAGAGGATATTCTGCAAGCCAAAGGAATCCTGCACAAGCAGTTGACACTTTGATGATGGTTGAGTTTGCAGAACACATGGAAGCTGAAAGTTTCTTCAAGTACCCTTTGTAGCACTAAGGAAACAAGTTTTATTTGCAACAGATGAAGAAAAAGGAAAAGTTCTCCTACATATCATCATCCAGTCAAAAAAAGAACAAGTGATATTTTAAAACTACCTTCAATTCCTAAGGTTCAGTTGAAAAAAATCATATAGAGTGAAATGACCATCCCAGGGCAACTGAACCATTTACACCCCAAGACAAGATCTAGAGAGACCAGATGCCACATGCCTCTGTGGCMTTTTTGCACACACAAGACTTATAAAACCTTGTAACAAATATCCTGCCTTGTGCAGACCACACACAGAAAATCTTGCTATGATTCCATCAGCTATACTTAAAGCTAAACTACTAAAAGAGATGATGATAGTTTTCCATGGTCATTTCAGTATAGTGGGAGATGGTTCTAAAAAACCACATAGGGAAAAAATGGGCAAGTTCCTCAGCAGAGAAGCAAGCAGTACATATATTGAAAGGGTCTGGTTAACTAAGTCATGAGAAAGATTTTCCTTCTATGACCAGGTAGCAGACTATCTGTATAGGAGAGAGAAAATAGATGTCATAGATCCTGCTTAATTAAGGCTTCCAACATTATCTCATACGCCAATCCGAGGAGCAAGCTACAGAAATAGGAAGTTGTGGAACCAATTCAAACCCCRCGCTTAGAGCATAATATTAATCAAGTGGTGCATGAAATAGCATTCAGCAGATCAGTACCAGATACTGCACTGTTTGATATTTGATAACTGCATGATTGATGGAACAAAAGGTATCCATCTCTTTAAAGCTGTCAGCAAACAGAAGATGAACAAGAATATACTGGAAAATAGTTTATAATTCAGAAGACAGTAACATGACTAAATCACATGAAAAATGGTATCTAATTAGGCCTAATACCCTGTATTTTAGCAGAAACAATCACCTGCACAAATCCAAGTTTGTTCTGCAACAGCGTGAAAAAGAAGGACCTGATGGTTACAGTCGATGGCAAGCCGACCAACTGCGCCATAGCCATTGCATTATGCTGTTGAGAACCACCATGCTGCAGAGCAGCGCGAAAGGACAGCACCTGCAGTACAGCTTGCGGCCCCTCGGCATCGTTAAACCCTCGCCTGGGGCATTGTGTGGGCTGGTTGCAAAGACAGGCTCAAAGGGATCCAGAGGAGAATAAGGATCACGGCTCCAGAAAACAGGACATATGAAATACACCAAAAGCATCRGTGCTGCTTAGATTAAAGATGAGACAGATGAGAGGATTATCATGTCCAAACAAGAAACTCCACGTTGCATTGGGCGTCTGAATAATGAGCCTTTAATGACAGTGGTAGCTAAAACTAGTAGTAATAAGCCTAAAAGGCAGCAGGGCAAATTTACGTTATAAATAAAAAGAACGTGTTCTTATGATAAGGTCAGTTAAGCAACGGAGCAGATTGATTTGGGAGGTCGTGCAATATCGACTATTAGAGATTTTACAGACCAAGTTAGACAAATAATTGTCAAGATTCACAGGCATAACTAATCCTGGTTTAACACATGGAGAYGGACTAAATAACTTCTCAACATCCCTTCCAGTCATGTTTTCTACATTTCTATCCTATGTGAAATGTAACTATTGTGATTTCATTAGCTGTGAAGGTGGTTGTAAGGACAGGTATATTAAAAGATTTTATGGAAGTGAGGACCAGATAACAAATTGCCTTTGAAAAGCAGGTGAGGAAATGAAAGGCAAAATATATGGAGAACTATATATTCAATATTGTGGAAGATTTTACATGACATGCAATTAAGCGAAAACAGCTGATATGATCCAGAAGGCTGGTGATGCTGTAAAATGTCTGTCTTGAAATTCATTATAGGAACTTAAYATGAGTTCCTTGCTAAATTAAACCTTATGCTTTTACCTCAAATAATGTCAGATCACATTTGTGTGGAAATCATCCTTAGGTTTCAAAACTGTGCAAGAAAGCCAAAAAAGCAGTGTGATTAAACAGAAAGAAAAGAAAATGAAGCATCCACTTTAAATAACTGCTGATGAATTAACTGCTCTCCTTGTCCCACCAAAAATCGCATGTTTTGGAAGAGCAAAAAAAAGAAGGTAAAGTGATACAAACAATAGCATTAGAAGAAAAAAAATCTTTTTCTGCTGCATGACTCAGTAGCATTGTGGCAAATGAATTGTGCATGTACAGCCCCTACTGACAAGATAAGAACAATTTCTTCTGATAAGAAACAAATCTACGTCCTGCCATCACTGACCACTAATAAAAGCCATCAGGGAAGCAGCAGCAGAGGAGCATTCGGTGGGCACGTGGCAGCAAAAGAGGCACACAGCGACATGCAGAATACAGATATTCCCATGCACTTTCTTTYTTTTTAATGACGTGAATTATAAACTCTTCTAAATTTAGAATGATAAATTTAAATATAGACATTTCCCAATTTTTAACTTTTTTCTTTTATACAACAAAATACATATGAATGACACTGAAATCAACACCAATTTGGAGAATATTTAATAAAAGGAAAAGAAACAACATAGAAATAAGGGAGTCAAGCTGAGAAACGCTAGTTCAAAAACAAGACCAACACGGAGTAGACCAAAAAGACAAAGTTATGATAAAGAACATGCACGAAGAGAATGAACAGCAAATGCAAAAAAAAATTATCAGAAGTTCAAACATTGTTTAAAAAAAAGACAGCTTGAAGAATAGTCCATCACCGAGAARGAAATAGCTGAAGTGGAAGAACAAATGAAAAGTTAAGTTAAAAGAGCTTTTAATTAAAATGGTAAACTGAAACTATATATGATGTCACGGAACTTATGTAAATAGTTAGTGGACATCCACTTACATACATTTTGACTTTCATTTCTCTTCTTTTTAATTTAAAATAGGCTTCTAGGTGAACAGGACTCTTGAAAACAGACGGAAATTTTCCTTTTCCTTTATTATTAGGAGACAAAATAATCAGCATATCCTGATTTTTAAGCCAGTATTAAATTTTGACTTTTTTTTTTTTTTTTTTTTTAATATTTGGGGCTGACAGTACTAGATTTCCTAACTGAGGAAATCTGATAGTCCTGATGAAAACATACACCTACATTTGTCCTTCCTTGGAAATACAGTTTTTACCAAAAAAAAAATTGTCCTTCAATTGTCCTCTGCARTAAGTTGCCAGAATTTAGTGTCTAGAACCAAACGACAACTCTCCTTGGGAGAAGTCACCTGTTTCCTGATTTCTAGATATTCCACCATATCACTGCTTTGCTCTAATTGATATACCGTGCTTTATRGAATGCTGTAGCAAAACATTTCAGGTTCCTTCTAATCTTGGACTGTGTTCATCAATACTGAAAGACTCCTCCCTCATTCTGTTATATTAAACTAGACAGCACCTAAGCCAGGTAATGCTGTCAAAATTTAGGCCCACATTTAGTCTTAGCAGACAGGTACCAGTTTGCAGATTTCTTCCCACAGTACCTGCAAGGACAAATATCTGCTTCCCTTACCCTCTCCTATCTGAGCCTATTTTGTGCCTGGAACAGTCAGTGTGATTCTTTTCACTGACTTTTAAGACATAAAATCTTTTGAAACAAGAGAATAAACTTGCTCTTACTATTTTCACTATACAGAATGTTAAAGGAAGATAACACAAAACCAAATAAAAATGATTTGACACTCTTCTGCCTGCAGAGAGCAATTTTTGCTCCCTTTAGGACAATGCTTTGTCAGTAAGCTTTTAACTCATTTATCCAAATTGCTTGACTAGTTTAATTCTACTGCAACTCCATTAAAATCACTAGGGCTCTTGCCAGTTTAACTCCATGGAATTTAGTCAAGTTAGACTGCCAAGATATTGTTTCAATCAAGCAGTGTATCATGTCATGTAAAACACCTCATTTTCGCATTCTTGTTTCTCTCGTTTCTCTCTAGCTTTCTTTGTAGGCTGTCCTTTTTCCCTACCAACCAAGTCTAACCGATGCTCCCACCCTTGATGCTGCCTGATAGCATTTTCTCAAATACGAGTTTCAGAGACTAGYGGGATTTGTTTGTTCACTTTCCTGGTTTGCAGCCCGACCCCTGTGTATCAGCTCTGTTCCCACCAGGCAGGCAGGAAGACAARTCATATGGTATTTTTACAGCCATTTGTTACTGCTATGATGACGACTTACACAGGTCTTTGCAGAATTTGTCACCTGATGGATGGGCTGTTGTTTTTCTCATTCTGCTCAAGTTTAATAGCAATAGAGAGATGTGCACACGTTCACGCACAGGTGAGTATGTTAGGTCRAAGTGGTACAACTGTGTACACTGCAGACAGTATTCTGTCAAAACTCATTAGAGTTACTTGATCAGAAACTAAGGAAAAAAATATCCCAGCATATTTGTGAGCATAAAGATCCTGTAGGAATATTAACTGATTAATTGCGGCAGAGCATCTTCATTCTAACCTCTCCTTCCACTGAAAAGATGAACTTTGATGACATGCTGTACTGCAGCGATGGGGAAGTAAATTAGTAAGATTTTACGAGCACAAAATTGCCTGGAGCTCAGCTCATGCTCACTGAGTGCCAAGAGAACCATCAACCACCATGCTGATGGTTTGCTTATTGTACAAGCTTTACAGARAGGCTCTGCTCATAAACTTTTGTATGAGCATAAGAAGTGAGATAAATTCTTTTCCATAGAACTATGTTGCCTGTTTACCAATAGTCTAAGAATACTGATACACTGGCAAAGAACAGCACTAGATCTATCATACCTCCAAACATAGCTTTCCAGTAAATTAAGATGCCATCACTATACAATTACCACTTCATTGAAAAACTATATCTTTTTTCTTTTAAAATGGGTCCCTCAAAAAAGGAGATATACAAATATACTTTTTGAAAGGTTGTTTGTGTGCTTTGGATTTTCTCATCTGAGATGGAACATCAGGCAGTACAGGAGAAAACRTACATTTCCAGTAACGATTCATAAAATGCTGCGAAAAGTGTAACTTTTTCCTTGAATAGACCAGAACTTCCTGCAAAGAATCATGTCTGAACTTTCAAAGTTTATCTAAGAGAAGCTTCCCCCCCCGCCCCGCTTCCAACACACTCCATCCATCAGAAATCATTCCAGTTGAAATAGGACTAGAAAAAGTCTGGTTTTAGCAGCACAAATATAATTAAGTAGTCAGAGACATATGCCTAACAAACAGTAGAGTGCTTCCAAGATGTTCAGCAATGCACATGCTTGTTATAATATTATCTCAAAACCATAAATCTTTCCATAGTTACTTACTCATTTTTGTTCATTCCTAACTTTTAGAGTTGCGCTGCTATCTTTATGCACTRTAAATGGAGTGTCAGAAGAGGTCAAATCCTGTGCTTAATGCTCAATATTTCCATGTGCAGCAAATCAATGTTACTGTTTTCTGCAGCCCTCGCTGAGGTAGTTCGAACAGTTTGCCTGAGTTACTGCCTTGCATGGTCTGAATCTAGGAGTTGGACCAGCTCCTCTCCAGCAGTCCCTCCCAAACGCAATTACTCTGTGATTCTGTAAATTAAATTGGCTTGAATTGGCCTGACACAAAGTGGGGAGCCCTACTGGAAAAGCCACAGCGAGGAGGCCGATTAGGATGGCAACCTTTCGGAAATCACCATCCCAGCTGCCGATAACCCGCTGTGACCTGCTGCTGGATTATCACCTCTTCCAGTCGTGCCACTGGAAGGAGATTGTGCCTTTAACTTGAAAGATTGTAGAAATAACCTGTCCTGATCCAGTGTGTTCCTGGGCTGCACGAGGGGAACTTTCTCTCCCTGCTCTTGGCTCTTTCATCAACAGTCGCCCATCTGTTAGCTGGTTGATGCACTGCAAGGGGAACGCTGTAGCCGCTCTACTCAGATGTATTAATAATTTGACTTTGAAGTAGTAGAGAGATGAGCCACGAGGAAACAGAAACAAAGCTGGTGAAAGAAGCCATGAGGAAGTGCAGGGAAGGGAAAGTGCAGAGGGGAACCAACCACAAAACTCAAGCTAATAAGCTCTCTATCATTGACCCTTCMTGTGAATCCAATACCCCGTAACATTACTGCATCCTGCTCTAAGTTACAAGGCCTTCATTCAGAAGAAGGAAAAATATCTGAATTAAATCCCTGAGTTAACAAAACCTCTCAAGTGCTATCTTAACACCAAAATAAACTGAAGAGCATGACTAATGCTAGTTTCACAGACCCAGCCACGTCACAAGAGGCAAACAGGGTTTAGTGCTTAAAGAGCAACAGCTTTACAAACTGGAGTGGGGACAATTCACACYTCAAATGGAGATAAAACACTAGCTCAGAAGGTTCCCAGGAACTCTGAGAGAAGCAGAAAAGCAGCATTCACCCATGGCWCCACGAGGGGATGAGCCCCGAGTAGACCTTCTCACCCCAGCTCTCCCAGGTCGAGAGCCCCAGCCAGAAGACGAGGCCACAGCAGCGCGCAAGCTGCTGCTGAAACTCTGGGCTGAAGCAGACAACAGGAGAAAAGCTTATTTTTTGAGAAAAAGGAACAAAGACAGGATTTGACTGTTTTGTGTTTTAAATTTAGGTAGGCCCGATTACAGAACATGTGCCCCTGACCTCAATTTTGTGCAGCACAGAACTGCTACTCCAGCTTTCACAGAGCTCTCATATGATATCTGCTGCTCCATCAGACATCCTGCCTTGCTGTTTTGTTCACTACCATATCATAAGCTGCCACCTCTCACTGTACAAATACATCAATTTATGCTGGGCCTGTCTTTTAACAACTCAGTGTCTCTTGATCTCCTCTTTCAGCCTTGGCAAAATAACCTTGGTACCGTYCCTGGGGCTGAAGATTCCTCTTTTTATACACTGCTGTTGTGCTCGAAGGATTATAGCCTGGCTGAGACCAGAGGAACTGTAGCTCCATGCAGACTGAGTCCCTTAGCACTACGAGTACTACTTATTTATTTTTCTCTTTTTAGGGAGAAAGCTTGTTTGTTTCTTAACAGCAATATATAAAAAAAAAACACACAGGAAAAACTGTGTCACAGAGGACACTCATGAAATACTTTATAGAGAGAAAATTTAAAACTCAAATCCAGAAAATTCTGAATAAACGGATACAGCTTCAGGTAGGTAGGCAATCCTTTAACTCCAACAGCACATTGACTTGAAAATCCAAAACTGAAAGCACGAAATCCAAAACTGAAAGCATGAAATCCAAAACTGAAAGCATGAAATCCAAAATTTTTAAGCTGTCTATATTGGGCAAAGTTACTGGGGCTATTTTTTTTTTTTTTAATAAATGCTTGATTTTTCAGGAAGTGCTCTTTTGTTCTGAAAATGGTCAAAGATTTTGATGTTTCAAAATTCATTTTGCTTCTTCTCAATTAGAAATGGGAGTAAATAAATCAAAAAAGACTATACCGCAACCAGGTTATTCAATCTCACATTGCAAAAATTTGCTTTGGTTAAGATGTGATTTCATTCTGGGATGACTCAAACTTACTTTATTAAAAGAATGCTTTTGTTATAAAGAAGTCTTCCCCCCCACACCTCATCAAACCAAAAATTCCATGTCATTTACTCTCAATTCAGTGATCACCTCAATACTATAACTCAATATCTACCTACTTGGCTTAAGAACCCACAGCTTCCCATTTCAATAAAATTAAGCATATTAATGATTAAATGAATGATTAACCCTGATTCCCTTGAGCCTTTCCAAATTAAATCATGACAGTGCAGGTAAAAGAGCAAGTGCTTCAGGATAACCTGAGGAGGAGCAATGCACAGCCTGGCTACCGAGGCCTAGAGAAGACAGAGCCCGGAGAGAGTAAGAGGAGGCACAAAATGGTACAAGCCTTGGAAGATATTGTTCCGGGAGGCAGAGAAGCAGCTCTCTAGGCAGCTTTGGTGCAAAGACACTGGAAAAATCCAAGGAACTCACTGCATTTAGTGAGCTTAGGCACAAGAAAGAGTCTTTTACCAGCCTGAAATAGCTGGTGCCAACCTGAGGTAGTTTTATACTTTTGCCATCATCCAGGAATGAGCAAACAGAACACAAATCATCTACTGAGAGCACAAATATGATGTTTCCATCCTAGTAACCTTAAAAGTATGCTAGGAAATTAGCAAAAAGCAACCAGCCCTCTCCATTGTACATGTACACAGGCAGGATGTCGGGTCAGTACGCACAGAGCTTTGGCTTATATTAACTCCTTTCTTACCTTAATAGTGTTTCCATTGTCTCCTACTTTAAGACAAAGATAATTCTAACTTATCCAATCGCACCACTAGCACAGACATACACCACCGAATAGGACCATGAAGAGTACTCATTTACATAGTAGTAAAACTGTATCAATTCAGCCAAAGCTGACTACTACCCAAGCAAAATATTTCTGTGCAGAACTGTAGTGCAGCAGTCCTGGTATGCTGCTCACTCCAACACCATTGTTAGAGGTGATGCCTTCCTCTATACAGAATGGTTCTAATATCACCTCTGAAATGATGTGATAGTCACAGTCAAGCTCCTCCTGCTCATCTTCCCCCCACATCATCTTATTAATTAGAAAGATGTCTTAAGACATATAGACCAAAGAGTACTGTCAGTAGTTCTGTCATGGCCAACTCATGCATCTGTGGCAATGCCCCTGCCTCAGTTGTAAAGATTTAGTACATTTTGGAAATTTAATGTGCTTATCTTCTTGCTCAAGAAGTGATAGCCCTAATAATTTTTTTTTTTTGATGATAAGTACCCATTTAAAGGTTCTTCTGAAGTCTCAATGCCTAGGAATTCAAAAGACATATAAAGGAGGGACCATGAATAAAATAAAATGGAATAGACTAGAATATACGAGAAGATAAAAAGGCTTTCAAAAGGCTCTTCTCTCAAAAGCAGATATGGCTAGMCCACTTTAAGAGGGTATTTCTCTCCAAATTCCTTATTTGAAGATGTGTTCAGTGAAATCAAGCAAAAAGGGAGAAAATGCCAGCCTTGTCAGCCACCAGTGCAATATGTAAGCGCCTAGCAATTAAAAGACCTGCAATATGTCGTTCATAAAGATCAAGTAGATTATGCTTTTCTTTAAACAGAAATAATTATACTGCTCAGTCATTAACTTCTTCATAAATTCTATTAATATTGAACTGCTATATCCTGTATACGCAGTTGAGACTAAATGAACCTCATTACATGGTGTCCATGAAAACGATAATAGGAGCAAGGATAGGAAGTGTAGATGCTAATAATTAATTGCTCAGCTTCCAGTATTACAAACTTTAAATCAACAGTTCTATTTTAAAACAAAATCATCTTGTTTGCTAGCAGCAATTTATTACAATCCATGTGCATTAGCGGCACTTCCCTTTTAATGCAATTTTTGAATGGTGAAGAGAGATAAACACGCAGTGATTTTTATCTATGTTTTTGATAAATGAATGTCTCAGCAAAATTTTACAACTAAAAAGGTTATTTACTTAAGAGAGATTTTCTGTATGTGGAAAGGTCAGATTTTTTTTAGATTGCGGTGAAATTGCTTCTGCTTTTTAGCAAGTCTTCCAAGAGGGCTTCTCTCCTTGTAGTGTTGACAAGGACACAGGAAGGATGCGGCCCCAAGAAATCAAATGAACAGCATAAAATTCTAGCTGGAATCTTCTGCTGCCACAGTTTGTGGTTTTTGAAATTCTGTCAAAATGTTGAACAATGTGAGAAGAGAGAGAGGACTTCTGAGCAAAAATCAATAGCTGGGTCTTTTGAACTGTCCATGTACAAAGTTCTAATGAAAATGTCCTTGAGGGAAGTTTTAATAGTGGACTTTGAGATCAGCTCCTCCACTGCCCTGATAGCATTGTACAGCATCTGAAGTTTTCAAAGGCACCAATTCACAAAAGTTTGGCTCATACAACCGAGGATCGAGATGCCTCTGAGGGATCTCAAAAACAGCAACCTGCCGCTGAGGACTATCCCGAATAGCATGTGTATTATTTGCACTGTGCCAGGTTTTAGCTGGAGGGTACAGTTTACTTCAAGGGAGTCTGTAGGTCTTTAAATAGCATCTCTCCACTACAAACTAATAACTGATCAGATGCTCAGTGCAAAACAAGAAGTGCTCTAATCTGACTAAGGGGATTTCATGTAATATACTGCAAATAGATGGACATTTTCTATAAATATAGTTTATAAAATGTTAAATCAGGTTTGGCTATAATATCCTATTAACTGGATTACATTTCCTTGTATGTATTCGAGCCTGTTAAAAAATGCAAAGCGTTCAGCACCACATCAAGGTCATTCTGGGAGAACTGCCGCAGACATTAAATTGAGGTTAAAATGGTTGCTAAGTGTAGGGTTACACAGTAATTGCACTGATGTTCCCTAAAACACAAAATGCATACATTTACTGTGCCTTTGGAGCATTTTTTCCCCCCAGTGCCATTGAGGATTTATATGCATTCGCTCTCAATTATAGTTAGTGTTATTAGAATAAAATCTTCTGGTATTAACATAAAAAGCTATCTGGCATGAGTACAGGAAATGTTTCAACTATCTGAAAATGTTAATTAAAAACACCGTTAAAAGATAATGCCTTTTTCATTATGCAATTTTTATATATGCCTGTATATAAAGACATATCACAAATAGATCATACAGTTTTGCACAGAAACAGGAAAATTGCATTTGATGCATACAGTTCCTTTTGTTTATAGTAAAAGAACTTTGCTTCTAGTTTTACGAGAGCCTATTGTATTCTAAAGAACACTGGTTCTCACAGCTTTCTTATCTTGCTAATATCTGAATGTTCCAGTGTAATTCAAAACAATTCACCCTGCMGTTCCACTAGAATTAATACCTTTACAATCCCAGTAGTATTTATTATTCAAATGCCTTTTTTTCTAAAGCATTTTATGAATATTAAAAATAAATATTTCAGATAATATGAAAACCTATTACTGTGTTACACATATTGTTTCAACAGATTTGCAAAAGGTCTTACTCCAAAAAAAAACCACCTGTATTGAACAAGCAGAACTCACAACCTGTGGGAGGACTGGAAGAGCTAGACCTCAGTGTCAAAACAAACAAACAACTCCCACAACAACAAACATGGAAATTTGGCATTCAAAACCACCAGCCTCAGGCAGGAGTCGGGCCACCATGTTTCCTCATTCAATACAGACCTGGCCTAAATGATCTAGTAGTAAGAAAAAGAACCAAGCAAGTATATTAGCAAGTACAACACAGCACGTAAAGAAATAGTAAAATAAAATAGTGCATGTCATTTTGAACATTTTAATTTACGTGAAGCAYGTCACAAAGGTGAAGTTGAGAGTTCACTTCCATTGTATTGCATGCAATTGAAAAATAACATCGTGAAATCACACACTGCTTAGAAGTTTCAAAACCACAATTTAGTGGACGTGTTCAGCCCTTGCCTGTGAATAATTCCTGCATGATCATGAACTGAGTGCTTAGAGAACTCTCCAATACCATGACTTTCACTCTGGAGTTTTGTTAATGTCATTTTTTTCAGTCCATAATGGAGAAGTAGTAAAATTCATTGAGCTATTTCATCTTCTATAATGCACTTGAGTCAATTCTCTATCTAGCTGAATAGAAAGATGCCAAAGAATTAATCATCACCTGCCTCCCAGTTAAAACTATAAAGGCCAGGCTGCCTTGTTGTGTGTATTCACTCAGTCCTAATGGAAGCAGCACTTCAATATCACAATAGAACTATTCACTCAGAAAAATCTGCTGTCCCCATCACTTTGCAGTACCCTCCCTCATCAGAGAATTAGTTTTTGCTTTAAAAAATAAAGCAGAACACATGACAGCATAATGCTTGTCATGGGTTTTTACTGTAGCGGCAACATCTCTGGGTGGAAATCAGGAATACAGGGAAGGGAGACAACTGGAATGAGATTTTGTCATCATTTTCACTACTCTTCTGAAATACCACATGTATATTCACAGGGAAGGCTTATTACAGAGCAAGGAAAAGGGAAATATTTTTTATACTGTTTTCACAAGTGAAATTTTACAGGAACAACTGAATTTCTGAGAAATATACCAGAGAACTTCTAACAAACCACAGCACCCAGCAAAATGAGTTTAAGCTTAGAAAAAAAATCTAAATGAAAAAGGAAGTATCACAGAATACAGAGGATGAAGGAAATTTCAAATGAAATTAAGTTATTCAAGCTAAAAGGACAAGCTTTGACTAATCAAGCTACCAAAAGAAAAAATTATGGTTTAGTTTGACGAAGATATTTTTCTGACTGTGGGCCTAATAACAATGAAATACCTATTTAGATGATTGCGTGAAAATCACTTGTTATCTTCATGTGTGTACAAGTCAACCTTTCCTCTGTTCAGCTGAAAGCATACTCCAATTCTGTGTGCTGGTTAGGACATGCTGTTTAATAAAATAGCTGTACCTTTTTCTGAAAAAAAGTCCCTTAAACCACTCTGCTTAAGAATAGAAATAAGCACCTCACTATAAAAACACCATCACTACAGACTGTATAACATAATACAGGCAGAGAAAATAAGATTAAGGAAAATAAATATTGCTCTGCACAGCTACATTTTAGTCCCAAGCAATGCTGGCTGTGTTAGTCATGTTAAAATTAATTATGTGCTTCATATGTTTGCAAAGAACCAGTGAACCTACAATCTAATTTGAAAAAAACTACAACTTATGGCAAGAAAATATGTTTTGTACACACCAAGTCTTATATAGAGTATTAGGCAAAATGAATTATTGGATGCCAAATGCAACTTCAGTCCCCTGCCTAACATCATCATTAATAAAATGGGGATCATATTACTTCACAGAAGTGTCAGAAAGAGTGATTCACATTTATGAATTGTTCAAATACACAGGAATGAATGAAATACACAAGTATCTGAAGAAAATTCCACCTTCAGGCAAGAGCTAGAGCAATCTGAAGAAAATAAGAACATGGATCTCAGTCTGCAGGAATTCACCACATAAGAGGTGCACATTCAATGGGGCAACGATCTGCCAGAAAAATTAATACCTGAAGCTGAAGATATCATTACAGTGATTTAAGATAAGATTTCAAATGAGATAAAATCTCAAAAATAAACCTTAATTCTCTAAAAATTTCTCATTACTTGACAACCCGCATTTTTTTTTTTCATTGAGTTTCTTTTTTCCCCAAGTACCAAGACGAACAATAATTGTAAGCTACCATTTGTAAAGAATTACTTTGTAATGGAATCTATTCACAACCACAAGCCTAGGTAAGTCTTGAACCATGGGTAAAAATCACTAATCTGCAAAGGATGAAACTATTTGCTCTGTTTTTATAATAGAAATAGCAAAATTTGATCTTAATGTACTGTATAGCATGTACAATTCATTGTATTATTTAATGTATAAGATGCACAATTAATGTAATGCATAATATACATCCTATCTCCAACAGTTTTCATACACAAAAATATGCAGAGAAACAMGTGATACCACATCAAAACAGAAATTATGAGTTGCAGAAGAACTCGTTTATATAGGAAAGCACTGGAGAAACACAGTTTTGTTCCTACATCTGCTCTGCATTCTTTGGGAAGAAAGCCTGCTTTGCATGAATCTCATCCCAAGAGACACAAAAACTGCTTTTCCAAGTCCAAATTATGCAAAACTTAAAGAAACTCTAATAAAACACAGAGTAATGTACTTTCATGTAGAGTTTAAGTCTCATCTAATGAATAATTATACCTAGATCAAGGTTGAATCTTGAAATTCAGACGCCAAAGCTGGAGCAGATCACTAGTCAGGGCTCCTGATGCTGCCAGAGGACCCTTTTCTCTGGGAAAACTCTAACATGCAGATTGCATCACTACACAAGAAATTTAGAGAAATTTAGAGAAACAAAATCAACCAGATTCAGATCTTTTTCTGAAAATAGCCTGCAATCATCAGTGAGCTCCCGTTTAGCTGACAAAACTCATTCAGAATCGTGAAGATCTATTTTCAAAAAGAAATCATAACAAGCTTTTATTACAAATCAACTAATAAGCATCAGTGAAAAGGGCACAAAGTGTGCATGGCAAAGAGGCACAGAGTTCATAGACTGCCTCTTTCCAATTAATATCTTTGAAACACACACACACACACACACACACAAGAATATGTGGAAATAAGATATCCTGATAGTCTTAGGATTTCTTTTGCTCCTTAGTTTCTCACTAAATGAGACAGATATCTGGGAAGCCCAAATAGAAAATGAATATATAACAAGTGACAGTCATTTCTGAAATTCTACACTGAATGATTCTTCTTACAGGCAAATTTTTAAATCTATTTATTTAATACTGTATTTATTTAATACTGCACTTATAAGCCTGGTTCAACACCTAGTTGCAGCAAAATGATTATTTTTTTCCATACATACTATCCTAACTTTACTCAATTGTATTTTGCAGACTCAATTGTATTTTTGTAAGGTTCTTCAACAGGCAGCCAAATAAATAGCTTTTTCCCTGCTGCATGGTTTGCTGTTTGCTTAAGCAAAAATCCAATTTCTGGAGAAGTCTCCACATGGGCTAAATTCCCTGCCATTTACAAGTGTCCCATTAGAGTAGCTTTCTATATGGAAATAACATTCCTAGACAAGGACAGAAAGAGTAGGTCTGAGGTCCACTGTTCCTGATGTGTTTTATTATTTCTTTTTCATTTGAAGAGGAGAGCTGTGCTCCCGTGAGAAAGAGAGAGTAATACCTGAATACAAATGGCTTGGAAAACCAGAGCTTCTTTTAAAGTAAATCCACACTTTTCCCTGCCTTGTTTTTCCCTAGTATGAATCAAGGTCAAGGGGAGCCCTAACAGTTTCAGGCTCAAGCTGTTTTTCATTAAAAGGTTTTTAATTAGAAACTCAAAGAAAAAAAGTCCTCCTGGGGCAGCATATATTAGAAATGTTGGGATTTGAGCTGGTTAACTGTACTTGTTAGTATATGTTCTTACTGTAGAAAAAATGCAAGTGAAAAGATGGAAATATAGAGACAGTGAAGATCCAGGTCCTAGTGCTACCTCCAAGAAGGAGGGAAGTAACAGGAAAGTTTTTCATTAAGGTTCACAAAAGCACATTTAATTTAGATCCAATAGGACAGGTGCTTTAAGTCTACAGGATTAGAGCTGATTATTGAAAAACGGTTTACAGAAGTGTAAAGGTTACATAACCGACTCAGACATTCATCTAGAAGAAAAGTAATATCAGAGAAGCCAACTTTACTAATTAGCAATTAGGTATTGAATACTATTTTCTTAGCTATAGAAGTTGTATGTAAATCATTTCCCTTTAATTCAGGAACACAGTAACTGCATAGAAAGCCAGCGCTGCCTCCCAGCAGCGCTCCCCAGCCACATGCTTCTCAGACAGCCCACGTCTTTCTCGCAGAGGACCACGACCCTGTAATGTTCAGAGGAGGAAGACAAGGAGGATGAGGAGAGACAGGACCCYGGCAAGCAGAGCTGGTCTCTCAGGTGGACTGCAGCCTCCAGGTGACCCAAACTATACRCGGCAGTCCAGGGGATACCTCCCTTGTGGCACTAATGCTCCCTGCTCTGAGGCCAACAGCTTGCCTGATATTATCCGTTTTCCTCCCAAACCAGATCAAAATTGTGCTCCACACAGGGTGTCCATGGGCCACATCCAGCAAAGGGAATCCAGGAACCCGGCACCTCGTAAGGGCGCACTGCTAACTTGTTAAGCCATGTTCACGTCTAAGGATATACTGCACAACATAAACCAAGCACAAACATCATCCCGAGCTCCCAAAAGAAACGTTCACCCGAGGCCGAGTCAGGTTTGAGCACTTTGCCTCTGCATTACTGGCAGTATTTAACAGAGCAGCATTTTGTGTTTGCACCCTCAGCTAAGCACCTTACTCCTTTGCTGAATAGCATTTGTGTGTATTGCGGAAATATATATAAGTTTGCACATACATTTAATGTTATTCAAAATGGACTGCTTGAGTCAAAAATAAACAATTTCTTATGTTCAGACTATAGAGAAAGGTAGGAAATTGGTATTTCGAACTCCTAATCACAAACGCACAAAAGCACTTCCAAGTGTTAGCTTTATGTAAGCAATACCATAAAATGAGCAGAGAAAACAGTAGAGAGCAACCAGGAATTCTACTGTGTGCAAGAAAAAGCTGCTCAAAGCCTATTTAGTCCAGTTGTCTACAAAAAGTGTCTTGAAAAATATTATTTTAACAGAATTTTACCTTAAACTACTCCAAAGAAGGCATTCTATAGACCATGGCTTTTCTTTTAACCAACAGAGGAGCGTGTGTAGCTCTATAGATCTCGCACATGTTCGGGGTGGGTGTTGCCAAGCCCAGTTCCAATTACCTTCACTTTCATCTGCCTTCTCTCACAAAGTCATTTCCTACGTCCACTCATTTAGCTTAGTCATTTCCTACGTCCACTCATTTAGCTTATCTTATTAACATGTTGTTTCTCCTTCCTAATCTAATTTGCTGTCTTCTCCAGCAGTTCAAAGGTGGCTGCCTTAATGTATTTATACACCATTTACAAACTATTATATAAACATGATAAACCGCTTCAGGACCCTGAGGCTGAAAAAGAAATCACTAAAAAATTATGAGATATCATCATGCTCCTAATATTAGAAATGACTGGCCTGGCAGTGCAGACCAGTGCCATTGCTTTTTGGTAGTCCCAGGGAACAACAAACTTCCCTAGCAAGGTTTGCATGCATCTTTTTCTGCAAAAGACACAGGAGTGCATCTATTTCCCTCTCTGAATGACTTTATTAGTATTTAGAAGATCTCAGAGCATCATTAATTTTTACTAATACAAGTCTTTCATTTTTACTTCTAATTCTTCTATTCATCAAATTTAGGTTTTGATTATAATGCTATTACACTTATCCAAGTGAATGTGTTAAGCAATAAACAGTGCTTAAAAGTAGTTGGCATCAGCACAAACTTCTAAAACTTAAGCTCAAGGCGATAATAAACAGAAAATTCCATTAAACTTATTCAAGTAACCTACTGTGGTATCTCCTGGAATATAATTATATTCTATAATATTTTACACAGTTTCTTGCTTGTTTGGCTTTTTTTTTGGCATTTTTACTGTCATGAAATGTAGGTAAAATTAGTTTTTGACTCAGACTTTGAAGAAGATCAGTTTAAATCATTTTAAGAGCTTAACAATGCATAAATCTTTATATAAATTATTTTTAATAAAATGACTTAAATGACCTCTGAAGACAGACATCCAGCCTGATATACTTGATACTGGAACTTCCCAACATACCGAATGATCTCATGTAAAGTCACTGCCTATTTTACACACCTCAGCAGTGCTGCTGTTCAGCAAAGAGTTCAGATTGCCTTTGGATATCACTCAGTGTTGTATCAATCCACTGTAGGCAAACCTTAAGTTTTTTCACAAAAGTTTTTTAAATAATCTTTTGCTTTCAGCACTGCGGAAAATTTCCCTCTGTCATTTTGTATATAGAAAACTAGGAACATACTAAGATTAAGACAGCATCAAGGTAGCCTGTTTTTACTGAGTATTTCTAAATAACAAATTGCTACCATCTTCGGTTTTATAAAAAGCTTTCTTTTACATTACCAAGAACTGCAATATCTTCTGGTATTATTTTCGCTTTGTTTGCAAGGAATCTGCCCCTTTCCTGAGCCCTGGTCTAACCAGCAGTGCTAATCACACCCTAGTGATAACTTTTAGACCTATATTCTCTGAGACATACACTGGGATAAAACTATATGGAGGCCAATGCCAGTGCAGGTTGTGCAAGACTGACAACAGGAACAAAGCATAAAAAGGAAAAAAACTCTACACCTTATCATCATTCATGTTCTCTGCGAGTAGGTTCACTAGGAGATCCCTTTTCAGCATGTTATGAAATTAATCCACCTTTTCTCTTAAGATAATTTTTAATGGTGGTTTAATTGTGTATATATAACAAGAATGACACTAGCTGGTCAAATTATTTATTTTTATCTGAAAATAAATTCAGAATATGTGCATTGAACTTGCTGCTATTTTTTCAGAAACATGTTTCTTACCTCACCAATGAAGAACTTGTGAAACAATTTCATCTATCCAGGGATGCAAATGCTAGTTTATATTTTTCAGGATTGATTACTGAAGAAGTTCTAAAGCAGTTTAATCTGTGCAGGGATGTTAAACAAATACGTCAACATTCATTTTGCATTTGTGTATTGCACAGCTAAACTATAAGAATGCTGGAAAGACATTTTAGTATTCTGGGTTTGCTCAAGAACAAAAAAGTCAATATGCTTTGTATTTCATAGAAGAGGCAAACCCCTTCCTAAGATGAATGCTTTTCAGATCGAAGTTTTCTGTAGCTTTACTGCACAGATTATGGTCTGGCATTCTGCCATCGAGTGATATATAACCTTATAGCTCACTATTATGCAAATAACCATTTGGCTAGGAGATCTAAGTACTTAGAGAGTTTCTCCGMAGACTGGCACATATTTCAATCTTCTTACACCAAACTGTATTTGACATTTAATTTGAACCCAACTTATCTTGAAAAATAATTAAAAAACCCTCTTGTGTAACATTACTAATAAGAGAAGTGTTACATTTTAATTCTTCCTCTTTTATTTTCATATGTGTATAGATGCAAAGTATATCTAATTTAAATAGATGAGAAAATACACTATTATATATGGACTAACAAAGGCATTCTAGGAAAGAATTGCTTTGTACAAAGAGAAAGATGGGAATTAGKGGCAAAAAATGTTAAAATTCATACATGCATCTCCTATTAATTAATTCCTACAAAATAAGAGTGACAAGTACATATGCATTCAACCATGTAGTACAGGGAATTAATACTGGAGAATGGCATATGAAACATAATCAAGTTCAGAAGTTGGTAATTAATCTGGGAAAGGTCAGTTCTAAAATGCACTCTTCCTTTCAGACCTCTTAAATTTAGCTAACAGGGTTGGTACAACACTTACAGTGGAGATCATTCTATCTTCATCCCAGCCCTACCGCAGATGCCTAATACTTGATCTGGCATGCAGCTATTTCATGCCAATGGCTCAAGCTCCCATTTCTCAAGTTACTGTAGCTGCAAATTTGCATAGTATGCAATTTTTCAAAGGTGCAAAGTGTGTCTTATGTCTCCATTCAATGTGAAATATCACCGCAGATCCAGAAAACTGTACAAACTACATGGATTGGCTAAAAGTCATGAGAATCACAAGACTGGAGAGAAGTGAATCAGGAAGAGACTAGTAGCTCCATAGCTAAGAACACGCACAGGTAGTGGCAAAACTGGTCACACACTGATCACTTATATAGATACATGTATTAAACATACATGCATGCACCCAAAGCTATCTAACACATAATAGAAGTACTTGTTAACTSTTAGGGACAATAACAGTGATTTCATGTAGACACTGCAGCTGGATCTCTGTCTACGCTTCCAAGGACAAGGATACGAGTTTGGCTTTTTTCTGAAAGTTTTGTTCCTAGAAATGTCAGTAAGACACAAGCTGCTCTGCAGTSCTTACCGTGGAAACAAGGCAGCTTTCTGCTACAACCAGACTATGGAAACATGCTTGAGGCCTAAGACAAGGTAACTTCAGAGCAAGAGAGAACCACAACTAACAACGAGTCAGTTAATTACCTTTGTAACCATTAGAGCAATCAGATTGATCATCTGATTGCTAATGAGAGCATGTAAAAATTTCCAAGCTGCCAACAATTACAATTAGTTCGGAACAAGTAATTCCTTATTTTAAATCAATTTGCACAACTTTCCTAGACCAATTCTTAAAGTACAAAACTATAGGGCACTACAGTATGTCTCTGGTTGAGTTAAAAATGTAAGTTTAATTCATATATAATAAATGTTTAAACATTACATTCAGTGAAGAACAAAGAATACACTCCTGCTTCCATGACCAAATTTGAGAAATCCCTGGAGGTGGAGGGAAAATAAAAACAGCAACAACAAAACAACAAAATCTCCACAAGACCAAAGAGGGAAGGACACAGTTAAATGCTCGGCAGCTCTTAACTCTTAACCTTAGCTCTTGTTTCAAAAATAACCAAGCTTTTTACAGTCCTGCATGCATTTTGTTACAGAGTAAGAGAAGAGCCACCCAAAGGCCTTGAGCCTTCCGCACAGCAGAAAATCTTAACTTGTTTTATTGCTCAAAAGCCTTGCACTGCTTGCTCTGCACAAAACAAGAACACGCAGCTTAATAAAAGAGAAAAAGTGAGATTCAAGATATGTCTTATACTCTGACCCAAAATGAGTTCAGTGCCTATGTTTTGACAATTCTTATTTCTAAGCCAAGCGTTTCACACAAGTTCAGCATTCAAGTACTCAGTATTATTAAAAATAAACAAAACAGAAAAAGAAAAGCATAGCTCATACCTACAACACGCATAGGAAAACATTTTCCTTATTGAGCAGCTGAGGACTGTGCCCAGGAACTTAGGAGAAATTATTGTGATTACAGTCTACAAAACGGACCACAAGACCTGGTTTATGTTTAACAACTTAGATGCTGACAGTGACCAAGTTACAGCAACACGCACCCAATTATATTGGCCCCCGTGGCATCCCTTTTGGCTACCTTTCTGGTCTTGTGCTAACCAGATCTTTAAGGACGAGCACCTCAGTGTATTGGCATTTGATACGTATTAGCATTCAAACTTGGTTTGGGAAACAAGAGATGTAAGTGCATATATATTTGCTGACCTACCATAAAATGCCATAAAATAATTTGTGTAGCAGGTAAGTTTATAATTTATGTTTTCACATTAAAACAGTAGGATTTATCCCAGCTCAAAGGGCAACTTTATTTGGTCCAGCCTAGAACATACATCACTGTGCAAGGATTGACCCACCACATTCTGTATTTAAATAAAAAGCATTTTCTACTCCATTATTTATCAGTAGAAAAAAGCATGGATTAAGCAAATGATGCTGTTCTGACATGAACTCAAAATACTCAATTGGATGATAATCCCATCATTAGAACTAAACAAATAATTCACAGTGAATAATTTCCTCCACAAATTTTCCTCTTGCTCTGCTCAGACAACAGCTGTGAGAAGACTGCAGCATGCATGAATCTGATCACTACTCACTCAAACTTACTTATTTTAAACACTTTGGAGTATCTGAGACATTATTATTATTTCTTACATTTAAGCTGCATCTTGTAACATAGTGTTAGAGGATCTGGCCATGTATTGGATGAGCATAAGCCAAATGGATTTTGGCTTACAGACAGGTATTTTGCATCATTCCTGAGGGCAACAAGGGGTTCAGAAATGGTCAGTATTGGCTCTCTGTAGGCATTTTGCTTGGGAACACTGCAAATGCAGAGGACCCTTTCCACTGAATGCTTCGTATTGAAAGACCTCTAGGTGAGCCTACAATTCATTCTCTATGGCCTGAGCGAGCACACTTCAAGTCATTGACTATGCACATCATCCTGCGTGTGAAATATAGCAAAATGAGAAAGAGAARCTCAGTAAAAGGAAACATGCGGAAAGACGCAGAGAAAGACTTCTAAGCAAAGACAAGGGTTCACAAGCTGCTACTTTATGTTAATCACTAAAGCAGCCCCTCTGTCAGCACTCGGGAGCAAGGGAGAGATGCCCCCTTCCCTGCAGTTCTTGCTCCATGGGAGCGGGAGGACTGGTRGCAGTTCTTGCCCAAGCCTGAACTTGACCGTTCCAATTCCTGAGCTCGGCATGACACACGAGGAGCCCAGCAGGGCAAACTGGGCAATATGTGCACATCCTCACTCTGTCATTGTCCTAGTCTTTCTAACATCAAGAAATCCAAAACATTTTCACATGTTCAAATAGCAAGCTACTTGACCTCAAATGACAAAAATAATTTTACCTGTGTCACAAGCATAGTGTTTGCTACAGTATTATTTCTCTTTCATTTCATGACTGTATACCTACACCTGTAAAAAATCAACAGCAAAACTCAATGAGTTCCAGARGCACAAATAGTTCCTCCTGTCCTTAGCATGCAGAATTAAAAAGCTACTGCCTCARCCTTCAGCACTGACACATACATAAACGATGCATAAAACATTGAGTATTTTTGTATCCAGGTTTATTACTGCTTGCTACCTCATTCATTCTCATGCTGATAATCTTGCCTGCAGCATCTTACTTTTGTTAGGTACTCAAGTGACTTGAGAAGCAACCATATTTTTGRCACTAAGTCAGCTCAGTATTCACAAAATATGGAGCACTTGCAAAATCCAGCAAATAGTTCAAGATATGCTTAAAACTGGCGTACTTTAATTCTATGCTATACAACATAAGAACACAGTACACAACAGTTAATGTTAGTCAGTCTTCCTTTTTATATTAATAAAGGCAGTATTCCTAGTCACAAAGGAAATAACAATAGARAAATAGCAAATTAATTAGGAAATTCATCCTGCACTCAAAAAGACTTTTTCTTCTTAACCAAGGAAAATTCCTTTGAAAAATCTGTTCAGATTTTTTAAGATCAAGTTTTAAAGGGTACTTAATCAACTTTCACAAGACCAAATTCACAACAGGTCGTCAAGCAGTATTAGCAAACAGTCCTGTTTCAGAATGCAARTCAGAACAGATGACCTTCAGAGATTCTCTCCAAATAACTATTTTATGWTTTTATGGGATGTCTGGTATAGTTTTAAAAATTAAAAGTCTATAGCATTTACATGCATAGAAGCATAAAACTATAGATAGCTTATAAAACCATGCTTAACATGGCTTCAGAAAGAAGAAAATCAGGTGTTAAAGAAAAAATATAAAACAGAAGCCTAAATATTTGAAGAACTAGAAATAGTGATAACTACATGCAATTCCTTAAAAATCTTATCTGTAGAAAATGGAGATATGAACCACATAAAAGGTGAACAGATTTGCATTTCATGTCAGTTCCTCTCTGTCTCAATCACACAAGGATACATCAAGACAACAATAGTCAAGAAAAGAATAATTAGGAAGAGATAAATAATCAGGGATAAAACAGATAACATGTATTGATCTTACTCATCAATTTGGTCAGCTGCTGAACCACCATTTGGTTCAGCAAGCTGAACCACCAGCAGCAGTCCATTTCCAGGAGCTGCTAATGCAATGGGTCTCATCTGTTACCTAGACCATACATGAGAAATCAACCTGTCCATCTTTGCTTATCTTGAAGTTGTGGGTCCAGCAAACTGTTGCTCAAGCTTAAAATGTGTTTTATCTGCTCAGAGTCAGTATATTGATATGTGGTTGAGTAATAAGGCAGTATTCTGTTTGCTTTCTGGCATTAGGTGTCCTAAGGCACTTGAACACTTCTCYGTTTGAATGCACGTGCACTTCATCAGAGGGGAGCATCACAGTCAGTGTTATGACGCTGAATCTGGAAACCTGTGTGCTTGGTCAGATTCAACATCACAAGTTCATTTTAATAGCACTTATTTTCTAAAAAGCTGCACAGCTGCTGCTTTCTTTTCTCCTAATTCTTTTTTCCTTGTTTCCTCTTCCCTCTGCCATTCATACCAAGCCTACCTGATCTCATAGGATGAAAACGTGCATAAAGGCTTCAGTGACTTATCTCGTTGTGTTGCAATATACTCAAATATGTTTTGTTTCCATCAGTTTAACACTAACACTTGCATCCAGATATGTAGCACTGATACATAAATGCTTTTAGAAAAAACAAAGCAACAACAGCCTTTCTTCACTATGTCAATCTTTCTAACCCCTAAATTGTTTTTTGCAGACCCATGTGAACACCTACTATGAGGCAGACAGTTACCCATCTTTCAATCAAAGCAGCAGAGTCACAGTTTAGGAAAACAACTGGCAGACCAACCTCAAACAAACAGAAAAATCATGCAAAACCATCAGTGTTCTCATAGGAGCATAAAATGAATAGGTGTTTTTAAGGGCTTGAAAAACTTAAGAATTTCTGGGATTTAAAGTGACTCTAATGTTAAGTCCACAAATTTCCAAGAGACTATTTATTTTAACTACTTCTGTGTAAGTATCAACTTGACAATATTATGCATTCACATATTCCTGTAATAATTATAAATACAAGTAGTTTGAAACTGAATTTTTTTTTTGTAATGTACTGAACGGGAGTTAACGAGTTTCTGTAAAAAATACACTAAACAAATTGTTGCTTCTGTAGTAAGGGTTAACCATTTCTCTTCAACTAACTCTTAACATTCAAGTTCACAACAACAAAAAAAAATAATGCCAGTTGCATTCTCAGTTTAAATTTACTGAAGGGTCTAAAGTTAAATTACTGTTATGAGCAAATAAGGAGTTATAAATTTGGGGAAAACTTGGGAACTAATGCCTGAAGTATTTAAGTGAATCTGGAAGTTTCTTGCATCATCTACAGGCATTTCAGTGTTCTTTTGTTTCACAAATTATTACAGGTTACAATAGCACCATGGGCATGTCCAAGAAACAACCAAATGGAAAGCTTGCCCCGGCGCACAACGCTAGTGTCCTTGTCTTGAGGTTCCCTCAAACACTGCTGCTTGGAGGCAGGGCTGCAGTTTTTCATTTCAGCCTATAGATTCTTATTACAAAATTATTGATTCTTATTACAAAATTATTGCCTCAAGAATGATTGCTTTCCCTGGCTTCCTTCCTTTAAAAAAAAAAAAAAAAAACCTGATGCAAAGGCATTAATATGTGGTCATTACTTAGCAACTGCTTTCCATATTGTTTTGGAGATTAGGAGACTGTCTCCAAGGAAGAATACCAGCATTTACATCACTATGGATGATGGATCAAAGGTCATTAGGGGAGTGAGTTCAGGGCTGCTTTCATTTACTTCTAGGCAAAGTGAAGGACTGCTACTGAGCACAGAGCTGTCTCCTACCAAAATGTATGGACCATAATGACCACAAGGGAGAAAATGCCATCCAGCATCCCAAATGCCAGGTATTCCCTGCTAGCTGGGTGCTCTCAGGGGCTACAGCAAGTTTAAGGAGACATTGTCCAGGTAGGGAGATTTTAACTTGAGTCTTTAGGATTTCACTATAGTAATTAAGCTGCAAATCTGATTTCATACCTGCATTTTATTATTCACAAGTACATTGTAATGAATGCACATTATAACAGCTGGAGATAAATATCTGCATCCCGCTGCTCAGGTAGCACATACCATGCCTCCCTGTTTAATTAAGCGTCTGCTTTGTGTGAGAATTTCATCTGTGCTAGTCATATCCTCTCTAAATTTTACCTGCAATATTTCTTGTCTGAGAATGTTTTGTCAAAGCAAGGCCCTGAACATCCATCACAACATTTAGATAATCATAAATCTCACTCTGAGTTTTTGTCCCTTTCACTTCTGAATACAACATCTATGATTCCACAACTGTTTCCTATAAGTGATTAAAATCTTGAAGTAAAATGAAGGAAAAGCCTCATGTTAATGAAAATGCTAGGAAATAGCAGTCCTTTTGTAACAATACCTCARACATATTAGGGAGACACTCACGGGCAGACAAATAGGATATTCAACAACTAAATCAAATTTCTTATTACTCCACCTGCAAAACATTGCAATAGGCATCTGCAATTATAAAAGGAAAGGAAGAGCAAAAAATCGTAAGAACCATATTGTCCTAGATACAACACTTCTCAACAGGGTGAGATACCTTATTTTGAAATCCTAGAAACAATAGGATCTAACCTTGAAGTCATTGATAACATTTTGAGTACTATTTGCATCAAGTTTAATCAAGTTCTACTAGCCTTGGAAATAATATACCTAAGATTATTTACCTTTGACAGAAAAAAGTACCCAAAAATAGTACTTCCTCATAGCAAGCTAAATACTGTAAGCAAGCCTATAAAACACTTAGCACTGGCAAAACTAAAGAAATTTGGGTAAAGAACAAGGCATTTAGTTTTCTAGAAAACTTCACACTGCACTTACCAACACCTTTATGCTTGTGTGATAACAGAGCAAAAGTCTGAAGGACCCAAGTTTAGGATCATTTACAGTTCCTCATATGTAAGACTATCTCAACTAAAGTACCTGGATTTGCCTTGAAGATAGATCTAGTTGAAAAAAATGAACAGGAAGCTAAAAATAAGATAAAAATGCTATGAAAAAAACTTTTAACTGAGATTAAAAATTTATATTTAATTTCAAAAAAATTCTGTTTTAAAAGGTTGCACACTAACCATATGACTAATCAGTAATGATTAATTTTTATAGTGGTGGGAGAGGCTGGTCATGTTTTGTTAAAGTTATGCAGCAAGAAGGATGCAAAAGACAAATCTGTTTTCTCTACAGTGTTGTTAATGAATGGCTAAAGACATTGGGATTAAAAGAAACCTTATGGAGTGTATTTATCTTTATCATCCTTGATAAGAGAAAAGCTTTTTTTTTTTTAGTGCAGCATATCACCATACGTAAACACAATCGAATATGCTGCAAGTTATAAGATTCACTATTCAGTAGTTTCAAGTGATTTATTGCGTAGAAAAATCTACCCTTGCTGATAGGAAACTGAAGACCTTGGAGAGGARGAAAGAAAAAAGCTGATGTGCCCTCAACCTCAACTATGCCCGGAGGGTCTAAAGCAAAATCACCATCTTGATTTTAGTATTAGTGGAGTATCCACAAGTCTGTCAGGTATCTAAGTCACTCCTCGCTGGGCATTCACCCTGCCTTCCACCCTGCAAGTCCCAGCTATTAAATAAATAACACAGCCACTGGCACTGCCAAAGGCACTGCAGCTGTTTGGAGAGTGAAAACACCCAAACTTTATGTTTTCCCATCATGATAAGTCATTATGATCCTATGCAGCCCCCCTCCTTCCTCTCTGCATTTCTGTTAACATAATAATGAAGTTTTGGGGAAAGAAGGTGCTAYTGTGAACTTTAAAAAGGCCACAAGAAACACGTAACCAACCCGTCTACCAGTCACAGTATTTGCTCAGTAATCGGTGCCCTGCAAGGGGCCCTGCAAGGGGCCAATTGGATCCACTTTCCTCAGAAAAATATTTGGCTGTACGACATAGTGCAACCTCCCCTAGGACTAAAACTCTTAGTGAAAAATCTAAGTTTCCTTTGCCAACACCGTTGGCTTACAAGAGTGTGTTACTGCTGGTAAGAATAGTACTTTGCTTTAGGATCTTGCAAGACTTGGAAAAAAACCTTAAAAACCTGAATTCCATATTTGCATCCCTGAAGGAAAAAATAATTTGGTAGTATTATGACCACTTCATTATTCCAGTTCTCTGAGATATAAATACACTACAGGAATATCATGTTGGTTTAGACCAACCCCTAGTTCTTGAAAGAAACAGCAACTTCTCAACATTAAGTATTTTTTTTTCTTTTATTTGTAACATTATTAATTCTCATATGATAGAATTATTTTTTCCTTTTTTTTTTTTTTTTTTTTTTTTAATGGCTTGTTTATTCAATTGACTGAAGAATTTAAAGATTCTGACTATGGACTAGGAGCTTAATGATTTTTTTCCCCTAGAGTTTTTGCCATGACAAACACTTGCTACTAATTCTTTTGATGAAATTAACATGTTCATAAAAAACAAAAACAGTTAGAAATTCTAAAATTGTGTGAATACAGGAATTTGTAAATTCTTTTACCTCTGATTATAATATGGTCATTATAACTTCATGGTCATCAAAAGAATTAGTACATTGAAGTGATTCTCAACTACTTTGTCCCTATAATATACTCCAGATGTTACTGGCATTTAGGGACATCTCAATTTGCTAATCCACCATGTAACTTGGTTTTAAAACTTCCTAAGCAATTCACTATGACTGCTTTTTACATGTTATGGACCGTGAATATTCACCAATACCTACATCACTATAACTTTTCTGCATTAATTATGATTTCAAATTCGTTATTTTGTTAGAATGCTCATTCTATATAACATATGAATGAAAATGTGAGAAAATATTTAGAACTTCCATTATCAAAACTCAAGCTACAACTTAGCAGAACTGCCCCAAACCTAAAGGGTTTATGAGTCACAGCTGTGTGTAATTTATCTGTGTAAATTATGGGCAACTTATCACTTGGATGTTATGGTAACTGCATGAATAAGTAAATTTGCATGACCAGAATTGATGAATACTAAGTGACAAACACTCCAGCGCATTTCTGCACATTTTTTTGCTGCATTCCTCAAGTGTTCTGGGGAACAGAAACCCAAAGGTGCAGGAGCTGAACCATTAGAGAAGTGCAATAATCCTCTAAAAATGCACTGCTTAGAGTGCCCTTCTGCTTTCATAAAACGGCAGTTAGTGTTTTAAGGGAAACAACTGTTCACTTGCATTTAATGGGGATTACTGCATTTCGGGAGACATCTCCAGCATTTTTTCAGGCAGTTGCCTTTGTGTCAAAACTTGCCTAGCTATTTCAGAAATGTCCTCTTATAAAGTATTTGCACCTAGAGCCAGCTTCTTTTTGCTAACCACTACCAACTGGTACAACAGACAGCATGCGTGTCCTAGGATTGTGCACTAGAGCTCTTAAGTGAGCTGCTATCTTGATGATACTTAGTAATAATTTAGAAAAAAAGAMTAATCTTCAAGGTGTTTTCAAAATTTAATCAGTTATCATTAGTTAAGTGAAGCAGATATTGACAAAATCTTACAGCTGGAAGCACGCTAAGAGGTACCAATAATTTGCCCCAAGGCAGAAAGCACAGGACACCACAAAACTAGATATTGTGAAAAAGATCTAGATTTTTAGATAAGACCCAGCTCTTTTAAGGGGGACCTGTGCAAGAATATCAAGTAAGAAATTCACTTCATAAGGTTATACAGAATTAAGTTTTCTGCATACTCTGAACATCAGATGGTACAGGCTAATTTCAATAACAACCCAATGGCAATAAATTCTGGTGGCAGCTGCTTACATACCTAAATTCTTCTGGCATATCTACACTCCATAAGAAACTAAACCAAGAACATGAAATGAAACTATGTTCAAATCTCTAGACAAACTAAAATRTACAACATATAAACTGTGAACCATTAACAAGAGAATTGTATTATTGTCATATAGGTTCAGGAGAACTGAAACTGTAAAGCATGTTCATTGAGACTTATTAAAAACATATTTCTTSATTGATTACTTAAACCAGATTTATTATGTTGACACTACTGTTTTAGGTTACAGGGCTGTATGACAAAACATCAGGCAAGATTTTCAAAAGGGCCTCAGATGGGTAAGGAAAGATTGATTGAACAGGATTGAAAGATGAATGCATAACGTTTTAGAAACTGCTGAATCCATTTCCCTGGGTGAGGCATCATATATACTGATAATATATCTGCTATTGAAATGTTCTTTTGCATTCGCAGCTAGCACATTAGAGCATCTAAGCCACTGCTTTGTGAAGCAGCAGTTTTTGATTTCATAACAACAACGGAAATTTTCTTACAGGTTTGTTACGCAACAACCATTTTTGTATTGATTCTATTCACCAGTCCTGTTTGACCAAAATAAAATAAATTGCATATCTTACTAACAATACCTTCTCCCTCCCCCTCCCCCCCTGCCCCCCCCCCCAAAAAAGCAATATCATTATTGCTACTACTTATCAGGGGCACTCACAAAGAATTAAAATAATTAAAAAAAAATCTGGTTATTTTTGTTTTTTAAGGGAACAGTGGTCTCATCTAAGACAGTGTAAAAAGTTATGAAGATCAAATACCATGTTATACTAATGTACATGATGTACATTATCTTAATGGCTATTCAGGTAGGACACAATCAGAAAATTATTTGGTACTGTGTGCTAGAAGGGTACTCAGAAATAAGTCAACAGAAAACTGAAACTCTATGCAAGAATAATCTGCCCAAGCCAAGACAATAAGAAACATTTATTTTTAAGAGCTTGCACACTCCAGCTATACAAACTACTCACTAGAAAGGCATAGAGAAATTCAACAGTACTTGCTCTCCAGAATTAAGAGATGTAAATGTTAACAGTTGAATAATGCCTGCTTTTGTCCCAGTCCTTCCAGTTCACAGATACTGCTACTAAAACTGAGTTTTTCCTCTTAGCATCTTTGATATTATATTAAAATTTATAGTTTAAGAACCAGCATGAAGCTAACAATTGTTTACAGTACAGGGGACACGGACAATGCAGGAAAAGAAATCTAGTTTTCATGAATAATAGTTCATATACAAAACCACATTTTCAAGTAAGACTGCTCAAGCTGAATGGAAATATATTCATTATGAAATGCTGCATAACTTCTGAGAGGACTCAGTTATTTTCTTCCAGTATTTCAAGTGCTGGCAATCTTTTCTCTCAGTGTGAACCAGTATTCAGAATAGAAGAAGCCAGATTTTAAGGTCACCTTATATACATAAGGTCACGGGACCACAATACATATGTGAGTGTACTGAAGGAGCTGGCACTCTCAGGCTGCTCTCCAACAGCTTGGACAGGCCCTGGCAATCAGGGGAGGTTCCTGATCAGCTTCTAGTCAGTGAGGGGAAAAAAAAATAAAACAGCATCTCAATCTTCAATAAGCTAAAGAAGAAAGACTGAAGCAACCACAGGCCCCTCATTTTCCCACTTGTTCTTCTTTCTGGCCCTCCCTCAAGTCTGCATTGTAATAACAGACAAAGCTTAAGCTTAAACTGAACTGTATTATTAAATAAARCATTACTGTATGCAAATGTAATGAAAAGCTCATTATGACTTTCCTGCTACCAGTGCAAACAGTGTACTTAGCCAAATGGTAATTGTATTGGTCTTCTTTCTACTCCAATACTGCTCTGAAACTTGTGTCCCTCAAATGAATAATTACCTACAAAATAATTAAATGTTGCTGATATGGTCTACTCATCCCACTTGTACACAGAAACAGCAAAGTCTGTCTTCCCTGAAATCTATCTCCGTCATGTTGGATAAGCTTACTGCCCATCACAGGGCTGGCATCGATCCCCACTCAATTACAGATGAACATAGCACCATATTAAAAGACAAATAAGGTTTAATTTTCATCACAAGCAGCCTGTAGGTCCATGTTCCATTATAGATTAAAAGAACCAATTATTTTTAAAAGTAAAGATTTAATGAAAGGACTTACTAATATATAGACACATTGCTCCCTCTGCATTTTAAGTCAGACTCTGCAGTAATGGTTGACAGAGCTGCAAACAATCTAAGCAAGGCACAGGGAGACAAATATTATTTCTTCATATCACAAACATATTTCAAGAGGAATCCTCTGTAAAATTTCTGCTTCAAAAATGCAAAGTCACATTCCATTTCTATCTACCAATCAATTCTGTGGCCCGAGTCCTATTGTTACTAAGAGAAAGTAAATGCAAAATAATTGTATTGAAACTGGCAAAGAAATTCTGCACTAAAGACATTTAATGATGCTCAAGTCACTTGATATCAGGTTTAGAAAGATAATTTGAATTCAGTGGGAGTGAATTCAGTGAACCTAGACATTCGTCTTCCACTTGTGACCAGAGGAGTCGGCATRCAGAACTATCTGCAGAATCTAGGTCATTAGAACCCTAATTTTCTTCCCATTCATCCCTCAGTTCTAGTTTCCAGTCTCCCTTACTKAATGAGTTACAATAACGTTCTTTAAAGTGTGAGCTAATGAAAATGTAGCTACTGAAGATTTTGATATTAGTTCTGAAAAGCTAAAGAGATAAATAYATATATTTTTTGAGAAACATCTACTCACTGAATAATGAGACAATGGAGCTGACTAGTGTTATGAATGCAATTCCACTTGAACACACTGTATAGCAAAAGTCAAATACATATATACACACCCCCAAACACAGAGGTAGCATTTCACCCRTTTTGCAAACCTACTTCATAAATTGTGTCACACTTATACTTACAAAGTTTCCCATATCATTCAGTCATAAAARCCTTAGTCTTTGGAAAATAACCACTTTATTTTTAAGAAATTTAAACATAGTTCTTAGTGAGAATTAGAGCACTATTTACSAATGGTAGTGGTAGCATACCAGTCTTACAAGTACTATTAACAATAAAAATAACTGTCTCCCTTATCTATAAAGTACATGCATTTTGCTCCATTGATGACATGAAGAGTACCAAACTGATCACAATATAGGTCTGTAGAAAGAGAACCTTGGCAGCACAAAAACCTTTGCAGTTTTTTCTCAAACATTTTAAGCATTTCATTCCAAAACAGCTAAACGGCTTTAGTTCCATCAAAACAGAGAAATCTGATGATGAACAGAAGACTTGAGCATTTTTTTCATCTGCTTATAGACAGTCCTTCTCATCTTTGTATCCCTACGTTCATTTTTTCCCCCCGATGGGCCCTGAAGAAAAGCATCTCAAGCTACTAGATATGTATTAAACACTCAGAAAACMAACATAGAAAAATAGCATCCAGTGCTAGAGTGGCAGACTGCAAATCATGACTTGAACGCAACGCACAGCCATTAAGGAAACAAGTCAGTGTGTTGGTGTTTCAGCTGGGATGCTACCCTGCTCCTCACACACACGGACATCCCCTACACTATTAACAAACTAGTTGCCTACCAGGATATATGGCCACATGCAGCGTTAACTCCATGTGGGAAACGTTTGTTTAGGTCTTGTACTTTTTCACTTGGGAAGTATTTCTTCTTGTGCTTTCATTTTCTTTTCAGAATCAAAGGACTTGCAAACATGTTTCAGCAGAGACGCAGCCCTATTGCTGACTATACTGCTTACATATATCCTCACATGTATTTCATTTCTGCAAGCAATATATTCTTCAGAATTTATCCTTTGGGGAACCATATTACACCATCAGGAAACGCATCTTTACACATCCTTTTGACTCTCTCACTTTATGCTCTRCTTACCAAGAGATGCTTAGTACTTTACAAAGGCTTTAGTCTTTCCCTCCCTATTATTCTCAGCAGAAACTTATCAGATTTTGTAACAATTCTTAGGAAACCTGATACAAGATTTTATGAGGACAAATAGATGTCTTGATTCCAACTTTGTGAACTGCATCGAGACATTTATTAGAGATTGCTGTAGTCACAGAGAGCAATTACATACTTGATTCTGCCACGAACTTTTAGAAGGTATTAGAAACCGCATATTTACCGTCTTGGGTTTTTTTTCCCAATAATGTATGCAACTTATTATATTCACAGTACTGTAATATGCAGAGATGTACGCATATGAAACTTCCTTGGGACAATACCTAAAAATAAAAACAGTCCAAAATCCTTGACAAAAATGGCTGTCTTCTACAAGCACCATTTTCAAGTTAACTGAGTCATTTTRGCTTCATAATCATACTCCTGAAGGCATGCAATAAAATATACATTTAATCAAAGACATTTTTAGAACAGGCTTCAAGCTACTGCAYGTACAATTTTGACCCAAATATCTAGTCATGAGTATAATATCAGACCTTTAATTATAATTTCTATTATAATTGTTCTATTGAAGAAAACGTAGCCAGTGCACTTACCTGCAATTATGCACACAGTCTGTGGAAGGAGTAGATAAAGACTCTCCTGTGAACCGTCACTTGCTGAGCTAATTCACCCAACTGCTTTAATTTCTTTTGCCCTCAGTCTGTTGTTACAGTGATTACATCTAAATGAAAAGACAAAAAATAACCAAGCTATAAAAGCGGTATATTTGTTTTTATGTTCTTTTTGATTTTTTTTCTTCAAAAATCAAAAAAGTTAGAGTCACAGCAAACATGCCATAAGAAAAATTAAATACCTCACACACTTTCTTGATAATAGTATATGCAAATGTCTTTCTTAATTGCTAAAATATATGGCCTTGCTGAGACCCATTACAAATGAACCTGTTCTTCTAATAGGGTCAACATTTCACTTCTGATCTATTGTGGCTTATATGCTCATAAAGGAAAAGCTTCTCACAGAACTTCTGTGGAATCCCCCATTGTTCTTCAGATGTAAATATTCTCTTCTAAGCCACAATTTATAAAAAAAATGTTTCTCAGGCAATAGTAACCTAGCAAATACACAGATGTATACTCTTAGTACTACTGTGTTATTTAAAGCACATATTACACAATATCCATCTACAATAAAATYAGCTTAAATTAGTAATGTAGCATCYATACKGCAGAGAAGCATCCACTACAACCTCTGTCAGCACAATCTAGTGAACATATATGTCTTAGTTAAGACATATACATTCAACAAATATGAATAACTGAATCCACCAACGCCACAGATACATTGATACCACACCCTACCATTGCAGGGAGGAGAACTCATCCTCTGAGTAATTTAGTCTCTTATAACATACCACAGCTTCATACAGTGCACCACTTTTTTTTTCTTTTAATACAGATGAACATCATAAACATACATTTCTTATGTATAGCTACTCCAAAAAAAGTAAGTATATTTGTATCAGGTGATCCATGACCTTTTCTTCCTGTAATTTATGTGCTTCCCTGGAAAGCCCAACTGTCATGTTTTACAATTATTTCATATTGCATGAATTTTCACGTAGTAAGTTATAAAATCTAACTCACCATCTAATTCACCATAAAAAGTTCAAGGTCTACTTGAGGTAAATTCTGAATTGCATGGTATATTTTCTGCTAAGAATATACTGTCAATTATTTGGAATATAAGCATTATGACGGAGCTTCACACACAGCCTCAAAAGACTCAAGAAACTTCAGAAACAACAACAAAAAAAAAGATATCCAAATCTGCTGGGTCAGAAGTACTTTTAAATATTCAACTAAAAAAAAAATAACAAGCAGAAAAAACCCTCAACCTCAAACAAGGAATTCAAAAATTTCTGTTGATAGAGCTAGGAAAAGAACTACCACGTAGAACTTCCCAAAGGATACTACATAAAATTTCAACTGACAGACAGAATGAAGACTAAACAAGATTTTAGCAAATAGAAATAATCTATTTCGGAACAGCATTATTACTATGATGCCCGCTATTAATTTTTGCAACCCTTCTAAACACTAACCTCTGCACTTTCAATGATCACTTAGCTTTTCTGGGATGACAGATACAAAGTTGATTACTACCATATATCTTTGGAGCAGTAGCTTTCATGTAAAATCAAAACAATTTGTATTCTACCAGTGATCCTCTTTCTAAATAAAAATATCTGTAACAGATGTCATGTCAATAACTGATCAGATAAATAAACTATTAAAAAAAAGGCAATAATAGTTCTCTGGTCTCTATTAGATAGCCAAAACTGGTGCTGAATGAAACCTTTTCCTTCATGGGAATAGAAAGAGATCCCAAAAGACTACACACTTGGAGAATGGTTTCCATTTTATAACAGCAATAGGCAAAAACAGACTTCCAATTATAGGGACAACAGATTGCTGCATATCTAGGTTTATCCAGAAATGAAACTACATGGCAACACACCTGTCTCCATCATCTTAATTCTGTCAGAAAAGTACCATCTACAGAAAAGTACCATTTAAAAAAAAATGAAATGGTGAGCAGTTTACAACTTCTCATATGTACAAACTTGAGCAACCCCAAACTGGCATTAGCATTTTTTCAAGGTTATCACCAGAATTAACTAACTCCTAATTCTCCCCTTGTATTTCAGTAGCCRTTCCTTTGAGTACCAGATTATAGATCAACCAAGAATAAAAGCTCTCCACTTTGGAAGCATTCCAAATTCAATAAAAGTATATTAAGATCCACCAGGCTGAAGCTGACAGAGTAAACATCCCAAGCAAAGAGCCTTTGCTTGGGAAGGCTGGGAGGTTGTGGTCCATAGCTAAAGTTTAGTCAACATTGTCTGAAAAGAGAGAACACTTCCTTTTCTTCTAATAAAAAAGGAAAGAAGTGGATGACTACATTTAAGAGAGCCTAGGTCTCAAGGCTGCCTATCTGCCACCTGAAACAGGACAACTACAATTCAGCAAGGAAATAACACAAAAATCCCTGCAMATTTACTCATGCTGAAGAGCTACTGTCCAACTCTGGGCAGGTCCTCATCAGCACCAAGCTGTTTTCTATGCCAGGCATCAGGTCCTGACCACAGTCCTGGGATCTTTACCACAAAGATGAGTTTTGAAATACCTCAGTTCTCAGACTAGGAACAGTAACATTTTTACTAGTGAAAGCTGGACTTAACCAGTGCAGCAGCTTATTCAGTGGTGTGA
This sequence comes from Nothoprocta perdicaria, assembly GCF_003342845.1. Classification (NCBI taxonomy): domain Eukaryota; kingdom Metazoa; phylum Chordata; class Aves; order Tinamiformes; family Tinamidae; genus Nothoprocta; species Nothoprocta perdicaria. The sequence continues at coordinate 1,254,414 of NW_020455754.1, forward strand.
TACAAACACTTGATATGTTTTAAAATCAAAATTGTGTTTTCATCAAAGAAACATTGCAGACTGGAAAGAAACAAGTTAAGGAAAATCCCATAGCTGTGGTATGCAAGATGCTAACTTGATCAGCTTAACCATCTTTCAAGAATTATCATTTTGAAAATTCCAATTTATATGGGAGATCATTTGGAACACATCAGGGCTAATTCAACAGCATCGACTGGACAAAAAGCTACAGCCACTGTAAGAAATTCACCCTAAGCACGGATGGTTAGGGAGCTTCAGCAGCACTCAAATGACAAGCTGCAAATGACACCAACCAATAGGAAATAAAGGTCCTAAGAAATGGTTTGTTTTTCCAAACTCAGTCCAGTAACAAGGAGGTGATTCGAATTATTCAGCAGATGGTGGAGATCTAAGAACAGCTTGGTGAAAGCAGGACAAGGCTAATTAGACCATCACATCTGCCCCTTCTTTATTTTAATTCCCAGATCATTCCCTTCCTCCCACCCGTATTGCTTATCCAGCCTCTCTGTGGTGAGAAAATCATCTTAGACCTCAGCAATGCTCTTTTGCAGCAACATATAGTGCAAAAACTCCTGCAGAATTAGCAAGGGATTTCAGCTGAACAGGAAGGCAGCGCACAGCGATTCCCTTCTCGGCAGGTGTGTTGTGCTCTCCAGCAGCTCCCAAGGCCACTACTCTTTTGCTATAGCCTTGACTGCTGAARCTAAAAACAACGGTATGAATGTTTATGGAGGTTGACTACTGGTCCATCTGGCTTTGACTGAATTGTTTCTGCATGAACTGTTTGTATGAACTGAATTATACACATCAAATACATGTAGGGAAGTCTTCTCTCTCACACATCTACTAAATTTAGACCCTACTTACAAGCAAGCTATGGACACAAGGCCCTTGCAATGTCTCAAGGTGAGTAGCACCTCTCTGCAGAACAAGAGCTAAGTACAAGGTTCATAWAAGAAGCCAACACTGACTTGTGTTGGGTTACCAAGTAAAATTTAGCAGAAAAAGACACATTCATGTCTACCTACATTTCACAGTATTTGACAAACACTTCACGATCATCATGCATGTTAGGAAGTACTTCCTGTCTAACCCAAGGGTATATCAAATAGCAATGCTCAGACTACCTAATCATTTCTTCATTTGCTCAAAAGATTTGAAGGCAATGCTTAGTTTATTTTATGTCTAAAAGGGTATGAGAGAGAGAGAGAGAATAATACTTTTAATTCATTTAAAATAGGTATTGCTAAAAAGAACTGGCAGCAACACCAGTTTCAACTAAGATAAATGGAGACAAGAATACTCCCAAGCCAGCAATCACTGTGGGCTTTTCCACAAAACCTATTAAAGCYATACCCATGCCAAGTTGCTGGCAGATCTGCCATGTTAAGCATAGATTCTTCTCACTTTCTACTTTTCCTAACAAAAGCATTAGTGAGATCTTGTGGCTGTGAATTACAGGAGGTTCATGAAAAGTCTGGTGGAACCGCAGTTGAATAGTSAATTTGAGTGAATTTGTTTTCAGTTGAAACAGAAACATTTATGTCAGAAAGACACAAGCACGCTGCTGGTTACCTAGGTGTGACTTTATCTGCACTGATAGGAATTGAATGACTCTACCTTTACAGTCAAGCAACTCAGAATTCACAATTTAGCCTCTTCTCTGTTCTGGTATGTTAGACAGTCAGAAGCAAATAAGAGTTAAGTCACAATGGTCAAGAATTTCAAGTCTACTGGAATTAGATAAGCTTTTATATAGAGCACTACATGAACACCAAAGTCATTTAAAGAGACGAAGAAAAATATTAGCCCTAACATTAAGAGACCAAAGGCTATTTGAGAAAAGCTTCTAAATCTCCTCTGGGAACAGAAGATTGACGAGAGACTCTGAGTCAAGGTGTCTGTTAAGTAATAACAGAATTTAAGMGACTACCAACAGCCTACATATTAGCACAGGAATGAGAGCTTTCCCAACCTTTGCACTAGTAGCAGGACTACGATAGCCTTTCTAAGCTGTGAAGCACAGATCCAGAATGGCCTTGGCTTACATCAAGAGAGCAAGCAAAGCACAAACAAGAGAAAACTGGGAATGAGAACTCCTGGGTTCCAGGAATCCGACAGTGAAATGTGATTTTGCTTCCTGAAAAAACACATTGTTTTTTCAGGAAGCAGAACTAAAGCATAATTTATTAATGATCACAGGATTGAACCCCTAGCACAGCTGTACGRACAAATGAAGAGTGTTTTGAGTTTGTCTGTTTTAAGTCTCTTAAAGTAAGTACAGTTAAAGCACTCAAAGCAGAACAGTAGTGAGGCCAACCATCTAAAACCCTGACACCTGCTTTTACAGAGGGAAAGCAAGTAAAGTAGAGAAAGCATCAGGATAGTGGGAAACCCTCCAGGTTTCTCTCTGGAGCACTCGCACAGCCCTGCAGATAGCGAGCAGGAGCGCGCACACTGCTCGGCATCATCCTCATCCTCCAGAAGCTCAGACTCACTCAGGTGAAGAAGCAAGACAAAGATATCTTCCCTCCTTCTTCAAGATGTTACTAATATCACTAGTGTAWGTCAGAACCTTAAAAAAACTATTTTTCTCCCTGGCTCTTCACAGMACCCTGGCTGGCTTAAACATAACCAAATCCCTCCACAACTGCAAGGGCGATAGACAAACAATAGCTAGGACTTGTGGTCCAATAAGATAGCCAAATTAACGCCTCAAAAAGACATGCAGCAATAGTTAGATCGTGACACTACTTYTATAAAGCTTTTACACTAAAGGATCTGCAAAACTCCAATGACATTGAACAAATATGTTGTTTTTCCTATTCAGCCTTTAAAATGTAGTCACCCATGACCCATCAAGACTCATTTTTGCATATATTATGAATACTTAGATAATTACCTGGGATCCCAATAGATCAAACACCTTTAGCTTATTTTGCATTAAAAATGTAGCCAAGGAAGGGGAATAGCACTCCATTCCAGCCTACATATGTACTAGCATATTGTTTTTCGGCAAGCAAACTGTGAAAACCATCATGTAAATGCAGTGTTATACAATATTGTTGTAAATATTCTTTGGGGAAAGGTGCAGCCAGTACAATTCAATAATTTGAGGCTGAGGGGTTTTAATCATACCATCTGGGTTGTGGCACTAATCAGGGTGTTACTATTAGTGTCTCTAGCAGTAATTGTTATTTTAATTGGCTGAAATAAAGTCTTCCACCCTCAGGCCAGTGATAAAACTGCGTTGGTCTAGAGTGTCTTTCCCTTCAGGAAGTAGTGAAATGAAAAATTTGCCCTTTGAATATATAAAGTAAATAAAATAGCACTGTTAAATTKTATCAAGGCTGAGAGTGGGGATAAAAAAAAATAAGAACAAGATAAACACACACAAAATTAAAGTTGTTCAGTAAGATGATTTCTCTGGGATACTAAGGGTTTATGGCATTTTACAGTTTTTCATCCAGCACTTGCCATGAAAGTTCAAGGAGAAAGGATTCATGAAAAGCTCCAGTAACACTGCAGCTTGTTCTGACAGCAAGCCTATGTATTGATAATTATCACTTCAAGAGGAACACATTTTTAACATTAAACACAAAGGTATGAAAAAAAAACCCACCAAACCTCAGCCTTACAACACCGCTTTTTAAAAAGATCATCCTCGCTTCTACATTATGTTGCAACTTGTATTTGTGATGTTCTTTTAATAAAGAACACTCTTTTTTTTTTTTTTTTTTTTTACACTAAGTTACACATGGAGTGCCAATATCTCTGCAAAACTTGCCCCCCTCTTCCACTTCTAATAATTTGACATAATTGAGTTTGCCACTTGGAAATACATTGCTCACTGAGAACTGCTTTGTTAAGTCTGACTGTAAAGCAGATGAAAAGTGAAAGCAGATTTTATGTATTCAACAAYTGACTCATTCTATTCTTGTCTGCAACTTCATTGCAACAACTTTTTTTACATACTCTGAGGCTAAACCAATACCCTGATTTTGGTAGGTGAAACATGGTCTGAAGCGCCTACCCATTTCATCCCAAACATCTAAGCCTGCATATRTCTGAACCCAGTTATGTACAAGCCTTCCCCAGCAAAAAGTCCGGAGACATCAATATTYCTGCTTTTGCTTAAACCCAGAACATATTATGACGCTTACCTTACTCCTGCACTTAAAAAAATAAATAAAAATCCACATGATAGCTGTGCTTGGGTCTCCTTTAAGAAGCTGGAAACTGCTGGCAAGCCTTTTGCTCACCTCTAGGATATGCTGTATGTACCATAGGACASTTTGGACCGTTTCTATTCAGAAATTCAGCTGGAGATGCAAGTGGGAGACATCTCAGAGACCAGTAAAACCAACCTTTTGCCTAGCACATGCAGCCATTCAGCTCAGTCCCATCCCTCTGGACAAGCTCATATCCCCTTYTCATACTTCCCTGCCAGCATCCTAACAGCTGGCTGATGGGCTTTCCTCAAGTACCATCTCCTTGAAAGTGGATCACCAGGCAATTTCAAGATGTCCTACTAATTAGAGCAACACAAACCCAGGAAAGGAATGGATTTGGGCTGCTGTACTTTCCACTGAAGAGTCAGTGTCTTTGAGGCATGGACATTTCCTCCCCATTTGAGTCATACTGTGTCCTAAGAGAAGAAACTTTAGGGCACAGTCTGTACTATTTCCAATTAGATACTGCAGAAAGCCCTCCTCCTCAGCAGGACTGCTGCTCTGCAGCCCATCCACAGATGGTTACCTCTTGTCTCAGGAATACAGCAGCTTAGATTTTCTAAGTTTATGTCAGCACTCTGTGTTGTGGTGCCATGATGTTGTAACCTTGTCCAAAGTGAAAATTCTATTCCAGATGTAACGCCACCCTTCAGCTGCATTGTACCTGACTGAGAAGCCATCAAGTGCCAAGGAAGTTGAGGCAAGCCCTGTGACTTGATTCTACTGGTTAACACACTAGAGAAMACAATTAGTAACAGTTTCCAACTCCAATATAAATACTGAGATACCCCTTCTCATCATTCATCCTTTCCTCCTAAGCACAAGGCTCTTCTAATTCCACACACATATTACAACAGAATTCAGAATGCAAATGAGGACATGGTAGTAATCATACTCCTTTTCCTACAAGCTAAGAAACATGTACTAAGACCAAAACAAAGACAGATCATTCCTGTGATATAAATACTGAAAGTAAATTATAAAAAATCCTAGAAGGAAATTCTAGTAAGAGCTTAAAGAAAGCATTTGTAAAGGTAATTTATTAAAACTGAGTTGTCRTAACGGTTCATCAACATAGCCATATTTGATACTTTTGACTTCTTATCAGAAAAGAAATTGTCTTTGTAACAATCTGCACACCACCTGAGATGTTCACTAACATTTTACTTCCAACTTACAGCTGCATAGGCCAGATAYAGGGGGTGTAGGAAATGCCTCCTTAACTAAAATAGAAAGGTTGACACACAGAGCCTTAGAGACATGCCAAGTGTCTTGGCTTGTATGTGCTGGGAGTTCTTTCAGTTCTCCAGGTTTCAGGTACACTCCCTTTCTAAAGGGCAATTACTTGGGCCCTGTGTAAATTTTACCGTGTTGCAATTGCTTTGAATTAGAAAACAGTTGGCATACTTTGGGTATGAACAAACACCTAAGACAAAAAGGGAATACCACATCAAATATTTTCGTTCTTACAGACRGGGCAGGAATTCTATGTTCTGCTTTGTCCAATATCTAAAGGAAATTTTACCCTAACATCTATATTTAACTCTGTTCTGATTTTCTTTCTTTTTCAASATGGTATTATAACACTTAGTTGAAGGATGTTGGTTAACCCTGCATAAAGTGAGTTGACAGACTTACCTGTTGTGAGTAAAAGCTTTTGCTGCAGGTGATTGTAGCCATGCAAGGTCTCCTGCAGACTGAAACCTCCYGAAGGACTTCAGTGCTGCCTGCTATTATATTGGATATCTTCACCTCCCAGTGCTTAATAAYAGTGTTTCAGGGATCTGCAAGGAAAAGAAAAAAAAAAAAAAGATGAAAAGATTTGAGTAATGTCACCTTGCCATGTCTTAAGGTTTGGGATAGACCAACTGCACTTASGCAACTAAAAATGGGAAAGTTAGACTTCATCTTATGCTGAAGCATAGCCCTTGTCATGTAGGAATTAAACATAATAGCTTATCTTTCCAAGAATTCAACTCCTAGATATGAGCTATCCAGAGTGTARCAGCTCAAATGACATTGCAATGAACATCTCAAAAGATTTTCATAACCCTAGCTATTTTCGGGCTTTATAATACAACAGCAGTTACCATTTAAGACTTCAAAGTTTGCCAGATTCTTATCAAGAGCAGTGCCCGAGCTGACGCTTATCTCCTAGAATTAACAGCCTTCACATAAGCATTTGGCTCCATGATTCTATAGAAAACCAAGAAAAAAAAAAAGTGTACTCCTACAYATCGGAAAGATTTTGTAGCCGGTAGCACAACTGTCCTGTGGAAGAGTAYAAAGAGGTATCACACGATCCACCATGTAAATACCAATCAGGATGGTCAACTAATGGCTTGTCCAAGAGTAGGATGTTGCATTATTCAGATAAAATGAGTTTTAGAGATAACCAAGGGAGTAAAAAGCCTGAGCAGTGGAACYAACAGACAGAAAAAACTCAACCGTATTACATAGGATAACAACAAGCCTAATATGACTCTAAGAATAAGGAGGAGGAGGAAACTATTAGCAGCACAGAGCTCCCAAAAGAGAGGAGAAATAAACCTCTGCCACTATCATCACCCACCCATCTCCTAAAATGCTGACAACTCTTCATAGCCCCTTCCTACCCACTGCTGCACCTGCCAAGCCTCATACYCTGCACAGGCATCACACCGAAGAGGAGGACACAGATACTAGAGGTTTTCTGTAAACCTTCTCAAGTATATTATTGAGGTCTTTCTATTTTACTACAGACTATAAATATTTATTATTCTAAGGAGACTATCAGTCTAATCGGCTGGGCTATCACACTGTTAAAACTTCCATTAGACAGACACCAAAAGCTTGGCTTCGCCTCTGAGGCGTGTCCCCCCATCCTGCCCATCACAAGCTGCTCAGTGCAAAGACCTGTCGCATCCGGCGTTGTGGCTGATGCCTCAAGAGAAATGCTTTTCAAGCCCTTCTGTAATCGGGGTGATTTTTCACCTTAATAGCACTTGAGGCATTCACCGTAATAATATTAAACAGAAATCATGGCTAATTGTCCTACACATGCCATTAGCTTTATTGAGGTCATTKAAGATGTTCCTGAAAGTTTAACAAGCTGGTCAGAAAGGTTCTGATCACAAATACTTCAAGGTTTTTTTCAGACACTGATTAATAATTACACACCACATGATATTTTGGAACTACAAAATGTAAAAAAATTCAACTAGCTTGAAGCTAGTTAGATGGACTAAGTTACCCTCAAGTCACTGAAGGCTGTGSGTAGAAATCTTCTCAATGGAGATGCAAATAAAAAAACCTAGAGATACATACTTTCCAGTGCTTGTAACAACCAAGACACCTTTTCATTAGCTCATGAAAACAACGTTGTCTTAATCATGTACTCAAAGTTCTTCTCATAGTGAAATGCTTCCCTAGAATCAGGTACCTGAATCCCTTATAACACTGTCATTCCCAATCCCTTATAACACTCTGATTTGGGAATGAAAAGCTCCAAGCAACTGGCTATACTGAGTGAAAGCTTACCACRATATTGCTGTTCTTTATTCATATCATAGATAATATACAATCATAACAGCTAACTGAAATGGGATAACTCATATTGCACAAAGAAAGGACAAYAGCAGTGCAATCTTTTTCATCAAATGGATGTCAGAAAAATGGGGGGGGAATGGAGGAGTTATTGAGATTTTAAGTAGGGAAATAAATGCAAATGGGAATTTTAAGAATAAACATACAGATAGAAAGAATACTTTTCTACATAAACAAGAAAAACTGATGTTTTTAATAATGATAAAGGTAAAGACTGTTAAAGAGTAATACCAATGAGACCACTTCAGAAATCAACAAAATGGAGACTTTTTAAAAGCCTTGATGTTATCATGAAGTGAAAAGAACATGTAGACAATAAAGGGCAAGTTGCACAAGCAAACTTAAAAACTTTCTTTAAAATATTCTTCCTTCTGAGAGAACGTCTAGAGAGATTGCTTAATGCATTTTTATCTTTTAGACATGTTTTGGTTATCTGTGTTCTAAGACAGCATTCACAGAAGTCAGCACGCATATTTGCTAGGTTTCGTCGAATACTAAAGAAAACCCTTAGCTCAGATCCTGTAACGTGATCTGATTTTCTATGTGGAACTCCTCTGATTTAGCAGGATATACAGAGCAAATTAAATAGTAAAATAAATATTTTCTAAATGTCACAAAACGCCACTCTTCCAAAAAGTCTTCCCTAAAATTGCTTTTTTTTTTTTTTTTAATTACCATCACAACCACCTCTTTGAAAAAAATAATAAAAATTGTCTATTCCTCCTATTTTGAAAAACAGCTYTTCAGAAAATACCTCTCAATAAGAACATTGCAACTTATGCAAGTTAACCTGGTTCACCTCCTAGTTCATTTTCTAACTAGTATAAAACYACCCTTTTTCATCTGGAGCAGCTTTGGCGGATGGACAGCAGCACCACACGCAAGCATTAGGATCAGAGCTAGCTGATTAATAACTGTGTAGAAAAGCTACATTTTTGTGATAGACCACATAAATCTCTACTACAAGATGTCAGCTCTCCAGCCCATACCCTTGGTATAGTTTTTTCATTCATTTTGTCTTTTCCTTCCCTTGAATTCTTCCAGTTACTCATACTAAGTAATACATAATAACACAAAAGCAAACTTAACTAATCTGTACCAGACTTAAGTTGAATAAAGATAGGAAAAAAACAGGAATTGTGGGTGGAATAACTAAATTTTGAGCAACAGGTAATAGCAACATGGACTGAAAATTGATAAGAGAAGCTTCTGAGATTAGGTGTTTTAAATATTGTTGGTTAACTGTAGAAGCATCAAAGAACTTGAAAAATATTACTGGGAAATGACCACATGTTATCATGGTGGCACCCATGCTTTCATCTGCACCCATCCACAGCATGATGGAAAACAAGTACTAATATTCCTTAGGATATTGCAAAATTTGAGCAAAACTCCCAGACAGGTCATCATAGCAATAAATAAATTTGAAGCTACAGAACAGATGTAATTTGAAGTAAGTTTTTTCAGCACACAAGCAAAACCCCTTCCCTGGCTTTGGTCAGATGTTTAACAGTRGTGACCACTGGCCTTTTCATAACCCAGCCAGCTGGAGCATTACAGAATTTACAGAACTATTTTCTCACTCACCCTTCTCAGTTCTGGGCTTGTGACTAGCAAAGTATTGCACATGCGTACAACTCAATATACAGAGTTTTAAATAACCGTGCTTGTAACAAAAGCTTTTTAAATTTCTGGTGAAAGAGGAATTAAATATTTTGTTGGAATAATATCTCAGTTTGGGCTTAAACCAATTTCTTGAGTCTGTTTAGCTTAGATTATCAGTTCAGCAAAACTGTTCTTCAGATCATTTCTACTTCATCTGATGCACATCGTAAGTTAGTATCTATTTGGCAGACAAATTAAGCACACGCTCAAAATCGCCAGAAGTTCCACTGCGAACTTCCAAGCTCTACTGTGGAATTGCACCAAACTGTACATCCTTAGCAAATCACACCGGGTGGGCAGACTGAAGCATGACCAAAAAAGCTTCAATTAGCAAGAATATACACACATATATACACACACACGCACACAGGTATTCTGCAGTCAATCAGCCACTCCAAATACTCTTTTAGCCTGAAATTATAAAGCACTAAGATGAACTAAATTGTACAAGAATTACCCTACCAATTTTTACCTTTTCCTATTTGTAAACAAAACCTACCCTTTCTCTCATAGAAGGACCACAGTAATATGTACATGTAAAACATTAGTTTCCCTGAATCTATATCAAATTAAATATTGACTTACCAAGCACTGTATCATTTATTATTTACTGTTCTCAATCTCTAGGATTTATTAAAAAATTGATAAATTCGGCTTGTGGTTAAATCCCTACAGGTGAGCTCTCTCACCAAGCCAATTACGAAATCAGCAACCTATGGTTACGACAATAAAATGACAGTATTCGATTTTGGCAGTTGGTGATATTTTAAGAGGATGCTTGGAGACAGTTATTTAAAAAAACTAACTGCAGTTTCATAAAAAAATTAAGATTGCATTTATTCTGTTATTTGCCAGACCTTTCTGTTCTCTTCTGCCCTTTTCTACAATCTGAATTCTCATTTTATTAGAATGAATTCTAAGTGTATTTCAATAACTTGCCTTCTCCTCTATATAACTTCTGGTTTAAAACAACTTTAATATATGCCATGCACTACTCAGGCTGCTACAGACCAAGCTGTAAATAACTGTGAAAACACTTTTAAGTGGGAATACCACTTGTGGAAGTGAAAAGAAGCTTTTCATCTATCTATTGCATTGTCTTTATCTGAAAAAAAACCCATTTCATTGAATGGTCCTAAAGTCAGAGTAGGCCTGAGTTTACATACAGTTTATTATGCATTCAACTCTGGATATGGAGTTTAGATCTATGGAAGTTTCATGCCCAGTTTTCTACGGGCTTAGATGTTTTCAGGTGGAAATTCTAATTTAGTAAGTGCAATGCATTTCCCACACACAACGTCTTTGATCCCAGCTCCCCATTAAACCCTAAACAGTTCTTATTAAAAGCAGGATCAAAAGCATTCTCAGGACTGTGAATGCAAAATAAATTATTTTGCCATATCAGCAGGGGAGTAAGAGGTACAGCATGATTCCATCAAGCACACTTTTCTGCAGCTAATAGATATTCAAAGAATTAGGGGGGAAAATGTGCTGCACAGCGCCATCTCCCCCGAGCTCCTCTGCCTCAGACTGCCYCAACACAGATGTGCCTCACCTCCTCCTCATCCCTGCCACAGGGCAACAACTATCTGAATACAGGAGCAAAAATTAAAGCCACCAAGGTTAATTGGTCACATCCTTGCTTTCAAAAAAGGCAGCTAGTTGGGAAAAAGCAAGCCACATTTCACAAAACTTAACTACTAAGCAAGTTGTGAGCAAGGAAGGCTTTTATCACCCTTAAACCAAACAAGCACCACGCACGTAGTCTACACGTGCACAATGGGTGAGTTCCTAGGGGAGAACCATCTTAATTCCTTTCGTTATTAGAGCACCTCTCAAATGTCAGCGGCCGCCGGAGCCCGTAATTGTTGATGGGAACAAAGGGACTCTCCCTCCAAAGCAGGTTCTCGTTAGAGCAGAGATCCGTAGTGAAATCACCAGCCAAGACGCGGGAGCGTTTTATTATAAGAAAGCATATGTCAAAGAGCGTGAAAAGAACAGAGTTCATCATTAAATGAAAAGGTCCCTTCCTGAGCTGCTGCTTCGCTCTTGGAAAAAGCCGCTCTGAGGAACTTTGTTTGCTCGAGCATAAAAACTTTGCTCAAGCTTTGCAGAGATCTAGATGAAAGCAAACAGCACAAGAAGCCAAGTTCATGATTTTTCATTATGTTTGGATACACTATTAATAAAGATTTCTCCACAGTAAATCCTCAGCAACATCATGTCCATCAATAGCAGCTCTCAAACATTAATGCTATCACCAATAAAACAGTGCTTATATTCTTACATCTGCATAYAAAAAGCTTATGGGCTCTTATTTGATAATGACTTATTGTAGAACTATCAAAAATTTCCTCCATAGTATTTTTTTGTCTTTTTTTTTTTTTCTTTTTATTTTAAAAATCAGCCTGTATAGGAGTGGAAAGCAAGCCAAGTCCTACAAGCATGTACAAATCCCACTAAAACGTTAATTCTGACTCCCAATGTCAAGTGCACTAGATCCAAGATATGAATTTTAAGAACCATTTAGTTAATTTCAGCTATCTTTTRATAAGCTCAATATTATTTACCCTGTTAATTTTTAAGGAGCATATGAAGGGCAGAACTAAGCTCTGTTTTTGTACCAACACAAAACCTTGTTGCTTTTTTCAAGCTTTAAAGGAAAAACATCAAGTCTCTTTAAAAACCTCAAGTTTCCTTTTTAATCTTTGTGCTCTTCCTTGAAATTGTTCACAGAACTCAATTTCTTCAGGCATAATGAATATTTAATTCTTATAAAATCTTTTATTGCTTGCAAAGAACATAAGTACTGCTGAAGCAGGATCAGGTGCTGGACACAACACTGATCTTGTTAGCAAAGAATGGAAATATCTGGAAGAAGTCTAGATGTGATAGGCTCCAGAAAACACATCCAAACCCTCATTACATTTATTTTCTTTTTCTACCGTTTATTGGACAAGCAGTTCTTCCTCAAGAATCTTTCCTGAACACTTCAGAAGGTAGAAGCTACCCAACATCTCTGCAGTCTGTAGGCCAAATCCACAGATATGAAACTCGCATGCTGATCTGGTGCTGATGTGATCTCTCTTTTATCCTGCTCAAAATGGCATTCAAAGAGAAGTGGAAGCTTCCAAGTTAAGTGAAAGGAAATTTCATATTGATAAATATTCATGGATGAAGCAAACCTTTTRAAAATAAAATGTTGAGGCAGTTCCAAAAATAATTACCTTTATAATCTTTGGGGAAAAGAGGATAATTTATAAATAGTCTAAAGTATGTGTAATAAACAGACATGTTTCTTGTGTTATGAAAATGACATACATGCGTTTTAAAATATACATCTGAGGCTACAGTACATGGTGTTTAAATATTCACATCCCAGTTTTTAATTTGATTTAGTTGTGAGGAGGGGGGAAATCTTTTCCAGTTTGGTACTGGAAATGAACAAYATAAGCTCTGAGCTTAATAATGAGAAGTTACGATATACCATGTATTCAAAGTCCTTTGAAACATATTTCCTATTAATGGAAGCTGTTTCTGTCACATGTATACTGATCAATGAGCAGTTGTTAAGAAGAATAAGGCTGGAAGCAATTCACTTAAAATGAATGAAATGAGGAAAAATTAAGTGCCACTTTAACTGAAGGTAAAAATATTAGAACTTGAAATAGTGGCAATTAGAATCCATTAGTACCTCACCGATCTGCGTTGGCATTAAATAGCTCAGACCAGGCTTGTCCTTCCAAAATGAAGGCTTCACCTCTCAGACTGCTTCATTTGGACATGGATCTTTCCTTCAGTTCTGGGTCCAGTGATCAATGCAATCAATTTTTGAGACCCTTAAAGCCACACTAATATATTCTTAAAATTAATAGTTGAGGATAAAGACAGACAATGGTACCTTGTTCTTTGTGTTACACTAACACAAGATCCAAAAAAAAGAAAGGAGCTTTAAAAATTCCTCTGAAAAATTCATTTCAGTTAATAAATACTATAGGAAAACTCACCCAACACTGTAAAAGGCTGCAGACGAAATGCAATGTCAATGATTTCTAAGCTTGGCTCTCATTTTGTCTGTAATCGCACACACCTCCACCTAAGTCGATAATTAAAACATCACAGATGCAATGAAATACGTCTATCAAATACCCAGAGCAGTTGCACACCTAAAAGCAATGTCTCCATGGTGTTGGACAGCTCTGAAAAGGTAGCATTTTTGACACTAAAGGTTTCATGATCTTTATCTCCRGTATTTCCTATTCTATATGGTCTAAGGATGATTACCTACAGTTTGAAGAAGGCTCGTCTTTTATGACACGTATACCTACATAATTGGCATGAATGCAACAAGAAAGGATCATATATTGTTTTGGGAAGTCTTGCAAACACTAGAAGATAAATCCTCCAGAAAACTGAGGCATGTTAGACTAAACAGAAAAGGATTTTCCCAACAGGGCTTCATACAAACACTGTGATTGCAATACCTTCCCTTGCTCACATCAAGACACAAGCAGATTTTGAGAAAAAAACTAGGAGGCAGAGGAGAATACAGCAATTAACCTTTCCAGAGAAAAGACAAAATATTTTTCTTGCTTCTTTTACATTTGAATTTCTTCAAGTAGCTACATTATGACAGAAAAAGGCCTTAATGTGTTACGAAGATGCCAAGTCAGGGTCATTTATTCATATTGTTTTATGACTGAGGTGAGAAAAATTCCCATCRTGACTGTACACACAATATACCTCAATACCTTCCAACACTTGCAACTAATTTATCCTAGTTTAAGTACTGTGGGAAACACACCCAAGCTGACAATGGCTCATGAGAAAATAAATACAAGTAAGAATCAACAACAGCAGGACAAAGTTATCAGGTCTAGGACACCTTAAAGGTAGTTGAGTGTCTCTATCTATACCAGCAGGTACTTGTTCACTGTTCCAAGAGACCCTCTGCTCCCAAACAAATAGATGAGGGAGGTACAAGCAACTAATACAATAATAAATATTAGGCTTTAGAAAAATAGTTCTAATAAAAACTCTAAATAGTTGGTAGAAAAAGCTGTTTAGCAAGAAGGGAAAGGCAAACTCCAGAAAAGCTGAGGAAGCAYTGCCATTTGGCATGACTCAGGCGTTCGAGCTGTTAAGGACCTGTGTGGACTTGTATCCCACATGACGGTTCCAAGAGAACTCTCCCGAAATTCAACCACAGTCTGTCTGAACTAACAACTACATGCAGCGAAATTATGACCTAGAATGACCCTAGCTTAGCTGAACACCTCAGCAGGCCCTTGCTCAAGCACTCTCGCAATGGAGCAGGATCTTTGAGCCCGAGCCTCGCCTGCACCGTGCAGCTGGAGGGCCCAGCTCTCAGCCACAACCTGTGAACACGTTGGCCTAGCCCAGGACACCACAGCCACGTGCCAGCTACCAGAGGGGACATGAATGAGCAGTACCCGCCCTACCACATGCAATTGCTGCATTTAAAACCAAAGRCACCTCAAAAGCAGCCGATGCATCGTTGGCGTGTGGTGTGTGCTCAAGGGAAAGCAATACTCTCCTGAGCTGACAGTGTTGCACCAAGGCAGCTGGAGACAGAGCTGGAAAAGACAACCATGGTGAACCCCCCAATGCCTACAGACCAAAGGCTCCAAGTGCCATCCTGCCCTAGGCTTCTCGCACAGAGGCTTTGGTGGCATCAATACTGCAGGATGCAAAGGCCCTGACCAAGACAGGCTGCTGTCCTCAGTGCACTCCTTCCCACAGCCGTCACACACATGAACAAATCAACACATTCCTGGTTTTCAGAAATCCTTTAGATATACATCAATTCGTTCCTTAGAATTAAGTCAACTGTTAATGTCCCTGCAGACACTTCCTTACCCAYACTCTAGCTCTCCTTCTATTACAACTGTGTTTTAAGGATGAAAATGTTTCTTGGTTGAATATATGGTATTGTTTCTTTTCTCTCTCAAGTTTTCCAAGTACTGCCTGTGTTTTGTCCTTGAATATAAGTCTATTACTTTCCTAAATAACAAGTTTTTCTTACTGTATGTTAACAAGAATTGGTATTTTAACAAAAGGGACAARCATCTACCTTGAACTTACGTAGTGGCAGAATTAAAACCATTTTTCAACACCAATTTAACCTAAAGCCAAAGTGCAAATTGTTTTATATTCCAAAAACATCAAATACATCTATCARTATCTTCCAAATGTCTCTTAAGTTGAAGATGAGAGTTAGCTCAATTGGAGATTCTTCAGTTTGTCTAACTGAATCAGAAACTAGACTTTTCAAATCACTGATCTCATACTTGTTCCACACTTTTTTTTTTCCAGACATTTAACCTTTCATTTCTCTCAAGTCATTTTTAATTTAATTCTTAAATGTAATACATCTTTTCTAAATACCTCATCTTGAAAATATCAAAGCGATGCTTCGACATTTTCTAAAGAAAACAGTTCATTTAGAATGTGATTAAGCAAATCCCACTAAGATCTGAATACTTCCTCGCATAGACTCCGCTCTTAACTACACTTACTAGTAGCTGTCAGAGGGACTGAGTTTTCCATTATCAGGCTAAGGACATCTCCATGTCTCTTTTCCAGTTATTACTCCTCAAGCTTTTTCCTATAGACAGGCCAGTATATCTCCCATATGGTGAATAACAAGAGGCACAGAGTTAATTATGGGCCCAGGACCAGGGATCTCTATTTTGGTGTCAATCTTGCAAGGAACACAGCTTCTCTGCCTCTCTGACAATGTGCTGGAAGCTGACCAAGCTCAGAGGCTCAGCCTGATTATTTTGCTGAAGTTTAGGGGAGTCTCTCAAAGTTATGATTATTAGTGCTGAGATAATAAGGAGGGGAAAAAAAGGAAATATTTCTTTGCCACAAAAGTAGGAAAAGGGTGAAGGAATAAGGTAAGTCTGCAGAATGAAAATGTGACAAGCAACAGGAGTCACAGCAAGAACTAGGGAAGCAGAAAACAGAGGATCGGTATCATTTATTCATACCCCTTATTTTACTATAATTTTCCTGGCATATCCTTCTCTTTTTGTGCAGCTGGTTACTCAACTGCCTGAACCTTAATATTGTTGCATAATTGTCAAGATAAAATGTTAGCATTGAGAGATAGAGACATAACTCTTCCAGCTGAGAAAGAGCAGGATTATAGATCCTTCCAACGTGCACAGTAAATGGCCTCCAGTTAGACACATGAGCCACCCTCTGCACAAAGGGCAGCACAAGTAGCCCTTCCCTGCCGCTCCTGAGCCACCTGCAGCAGTRGGCAGAATCCTTTGAAACCTGCCCTGAAACACAGTCTGGCATTGGCATCAAAAGGCAGCAGAAAAGCCATTTCATCTTGTAAACCTGCACTAAGTGGGGCTGCCACTTTCCAGGCTCTAAGGCAGTTTTGGAGAGGATAGTTTTTCATCACCAACCATCAAGTTGGAATAATTTGCCACCCTAAACCTGATACACAGCTTCTGAAAGGGGAAAAAAAGTCCTTTTCATCACCTCTATAACATCCCATTAAATTATTCAAAATCCATAGATCAGGTAATTCTGTGCAATCCTGACCGGTACTCAATGAATCATGTATGTTCTCAGCCACTTATTTTTGCTATTAGCTGTAGTAGTTAAGCTTTCCTGGAAAGTGACTCTGATCCAAACATACAGTATCCACCATGAAAACAGCCTGCAGATGCCTTCCACCCTTGCATTTTTACTTTCTCTTAACTCAGCTTAGCTCACCGYACAGCAATGTAAGTTATGGTTAAAAATACACACCAACATTTTTAACAGTTCTGAATATCACCACATCAAAACTCATCTCTGTGATACACAAGGTCCAAGAAGGAAACTTTAACAAATGATCCAGAAGATAACATGGTTACTAAAGTTATAACTTGGAAAGAATTAAGATCTAATTGTAGTAAAATCTGTAGTTTTAGGACAGAAAGCAACCACCGCAGTTTTAACTGTGCCTAAATGCAACCAGCAGTCTATCAACATTTTATTTGATGTACTGGTGAGACTTAATTTTAAGAGTACAGGTAGCACTATCTTCTGGGGAGTTCAAAGGGGGTTTAGCCAGATTTAGCAACTGGTCAATTAAATACCAGATGGAGCGTAATTTGTGCGAGTGCAGAATCATGAAACATCAGGAGAACTAATTTATATTTTACAAGCACACTCCTGTGTTCAACTTAGCTGACACCTTTTGTAAAGAACCAAGATGACAAAACCTAGCACTAATAGTAGACAGATTAAAGAAGATATTCAGATACTGAGTTTTCAGCAGCAGAGGGTAACAGGGGTCTGATGCATCTTTTACTCTCCCTACTACATGTATAAAATTGCCTCTCAGTGCCTCTCAGCCCCTGCAAGGGCAAAATCATCATTTTGCCTGTTGTGGCACCCCGTGAGGTACTCGCCCAAAGCAGCAAGACA
Organism: Nothoprocta perdicaria; assembly: GCF_003342845.1. Lineage (NCBI taxonomy): Eukaryota > Metazoa > Chordata > Aves > Tinamiformes > Tinamidae > Nothoprocta > Nothoprocta perdicaria. The sequence continues at coordinate 1,272,371 of NW_020455754.1, forward strand.
TTGCTTGCTTAAGAGAAGGTGCTGMAGAAATGGGCCAAGCGTGTCATAGGGGGCAACACTTGCTCAAGAGTCCAAGGAGTCTGGAAGGCCTCAGGAAAGAAACGCAGCAAAGTCCTTGGTGCCAAAGTACCACTATATTGGTTTCCTATCAAGAGTGTATCTTCTCTTTAATTAATTTTAAAGATTATAGATGTATTTTAAATACTTCCCATTATTTTACTTGCAAAGGACACTTCGTACTTCAAATCATCCATAAAGCAGACACCGAAGTTAGGTTAGGGAAGACTTACATTAAAAAAAATACAGAGACTGCAGAAATGCATCTTATTGGAATAAGGCCAAGATTTTCCTACTTGGCAATTAATCTCAGCTCTTTCTCTAGCTGTACTCAAGTCAATGAAAGCAGTCATTAAAAAATATGCTACTAAACCAGAAAAAGCTCTGGATCTTGGAAAAGATAGATGCACATGGAGAATAGGGGGGCTCTGGATCTTGGAAAAGATAGATGCACATGGAGACTAGGGGGGCTCTGGATCTTGGAAAAGATAGATGCACATGGAGAATAGGGGGCATGTGAAGTACTGGGCTACTCCTTCCCTCTCCCCAGGTCCTCTAAGGGCAAACTAAGAGGGCACATAATGAAATGATTCCAAAAAGAAGGATAATAGTTTAAGTCTTCATATCACTTGTGCAAAGCTGATCAGGCTGACACCCACTAGCATATTCTTTAACATGCTGTTGCTGGGGGAAAGAGCGCAACTTATTTTCACTGACCTATTCCTCCTTAAATACACACTTCTAGTATCTTGGCTGTGCAAAAGACTGTCTGAATATAAAACACCTCCAAAAGACTTCCATTTTCTGCATGAAAATCTGATTGATATAGAGAAAAAAACTGGGAAATCACAGTTATTTTTTCTTCTTCAATCTTCAGACTGTGAAGGTGTGATAAACCTCAACCTGGTCATCTGGGTTTTTTTCCTAGCACATGATCTGTGAAGGTTAGACTACATGACATGCGCCCTCCTGATGCAACCCCCAGAAATCATGGAATGCATCAAGGAAAACCTTTACAGGAATCATTTTTACCTAATGCTAAAATAAAACCAACAGCCCAAAACACCTTACCCCCTTTTTCCCTTAATTTCAGTGAGAATAGCTTGCAGCTGGTTCTCTGACATCAGTCAGTCAGGTTTCTGCACCTGGTCCAACATCAGTCAGATAAGAATCAATTTTTAATAACCATACTTTTTTCTCCTAGGTCTTGTTTTTTCTTCCATGTATACATTGAAAAACGCTCACTGCACACAAGAAATATTTGCTCTGTCAGTCAGATTCCTTCTGAGTTCAGAGAGAGAAGAATTAGAGAGACTCACAGGTATTTAGAATAGATTGAGACTGATACTCCCATCGCAAAAATTTTCATTATGCCTATAATAAAATAAGAGCAAGAGAGGGAAGGGAGGCAGGGAGCAATTACCTCCTTAGTGGCCTGGACTCTGTACTGTCCTAGTGGGAGAGCGGCTCGCTGCTCTGCAGGGGGGTCCGGATGGGGTGAGCCCCCCTGCCCGGCCACCAGCTCCCGGGAGCCTCTTATGCCCACTGAATATTCCCTTTCATGCCCCAAGTCCCCGAAACCCAGGTGTGCTGTAGATCAGCACAACTCACAAGCAGTGTGTGGAGATGTATTATGATAATTGTTGCTTTTATTTTTTATTTCCCTGAACTCTAAGATAATTAATGCCAGTATGTGTCCTGGTGTCTGACTCCCTTAATTGGCGCTATGGTGCCTTGGGTGTTTGAAAATCCACTCACTTCAAGGCTTTTTTTTTTTTCCCCTCCCCCCCCCTCCCTCCTTTGACTTGTTTTCCTGGAGCTGTTCATTAGTGCCTAAAATATTTGATTACATTTAATTGTGATGTCTTCAATTCTATGCACCTGCTGCAATTTACAGAGTGGGGGAAAAATAAGGCCTACAGGAGCTAAAAAGCAAGACAAGGAATTGAATGCAAAAAAGAATTCCCCAGCAAAGGGTAATTGGGGTTAAATACGTAAACAAACTAAACATATTATTTGGTTTAAATTTTCCTAGCTACTATGGTAGCACCAAAAGGATTTATTGCCTAATGGATTCATCCTTTTGTGTTTCTAAAACCTTTGCAAATTATTTCTAAAGGCTTTTTTTGCTGCACTTGGACATTCACAGTTACCTTCAACTTGATCTCTAGCATCAGCCAAGTCCCCAGACTGCTGTTCCCGACTGGCCAGCAACACTCAGCACCAGGCCCACCTAGAAACACCGCTTTAGTTCAATATGCACATTTTACTGCCTTCTGCTATTGCTATTAACAGTAAGAGAACATCTTGGCATTTTTAAAGGGGGGGGGGAACTACATCAGAAGGTCTCTATTTTAGTGAAACTGTGTGAGGTCTTTGATTTGTTTCTGAGGGATAGCACAGATTTGCACACTGGCATATCAGAAAAGTTTCAGACACACATATCAGAAAAGTAACTAGGGCCCTTTTAACATGCTTAATGCCAGTACCTCATAAATTCTAGTCTGACAATGCAGAAAAGGAAGCAAGGAGCAGGGAGTTTTAACATGTAAGGGATATGACCTTCTGCCCTCTTCTGCAGAACACACTTTTCCAAGGCAATTCCACAGTCGTCATCTAGCAGTACCATACACATACTGATACATCACCAATGTTTGTCTGCATTTCTCTGCACTGTAAATACTACCTGGGGCCTTTTATAGCAACAATTACTGATCCATACAAATCAGGGTTCAAAAAACAATTTATTACAGACGCTCTTCCTAAGTATGGCACGCACTCAAACACACCACACCAGCTTCTCCCTTTTCAAACTGATATTGTCTTACTAATAGTCCTAAGCAGTAACAAGTCGTCAGGGCGCCTAAGAAYATTATCCTACAATGAACCTTTTCTGTTAATATCTACACTTCATTGTGTCGTGGAAACCACTGCGCTGTCAGCAACTGCTAGAAATTAATTTCACATAAAGTCAGAAGCAGCCTGTAGCACTGTATGCAATATATGGAGGCAAGATGTGTCAACAGATTTACACCCCTCTGCTCCCAGATAGCCTTTAAACAAACACTGTAGTGGATGTATGGCGTATTTTGCCTCAATTCAAGAACTGTCTCTGCCCTCTRAAGTGGGAGCATCATCTAGAATCCAGCACAAGAAACCAAGAGAACACTGTTTTACTCTCCAGTTTCACTACAGATTTCCTGTCAAGTTATTTGCTTTATCCTTCTTTTTGCTAACGTGCAAACTGGGAATAAATTCCTCTTTGCCAGTTTCAAGTCACAGCACATGCAGTTCCTCCCCTACCCTGCAAGACAGTGCTTTTGAACCTCATTACAGCCAGAATCTCCAACAGTTGAGTTGAGAATCTCAACTCCTCTACGTTTCAAACTCCTCTACCAATTCAATATACCCTAGGAGGCTTTGTTGCTAGATACCACTGCAGCTAATGCACATAAAATTTATAGCATGAGAAAGTTTCCTAAGTGTAAAAGGCACTCGTTTCTGCCTTGACCATTTAGATCCCTTGAATCTTGGATCTTTTGCTTTAGGGAAGATCACATGTCAAAGGTACAAAGTCCACTCCAAAAAACATTTGCAAATCCATCTGATTACCACAAATAATTTAAGTACAAAATGCCAGCTCTAAGATGCTGTGCTTAATCCTTGTCTCTTATCCGGTGAAGTCTGAGGTTTATAACTAGTTTAGTACATTTGCAGTGGTTCCACAGTTGTCATCTTTCCTCCATGTCCACCTGCTGAGACACTGATGCCAGGAAAAGGAGCAGCAGAGCTTCCAACACGGCAGGGCTACCCCGAGACTGCGCGTTCTGCCTGTCACAAGCACATGAATAAAACAGAATATCAGAATAGAAGTTGGTAAAAGCAAATTGGACAGCGCAAGTTTAAAGCTGAAGCTTAAAACACTTCGTGGGGCTGGGTATGCTGAGAGCAACGAGCAAAATGACAGCCGAGAACTGCTGTTGAGCRTGGCAGTAGGTGGTATCTACTTGAGAATTCAGCATGGCTCGTCCTCACAGCAGCTGTGTGCGTAGTCATCGTGGACTGCTTTACACACAAAGGATCAGGTAGAGCTCAAGTAATAACTCAAAACATGCATTTGCACAAGATAGGTTACAGCTAGTGTTTATATGCAGTGTTACASCATAGTGAAGTGTTGGAACTATTCAAATTCCTCAGTTATTCAGATTCACACACAAAGCCCATGAGGATGGCACCTCCTGCGCTGCTCTTTCTACACAACTACTGCTCCACAATGTTTGATCAAAGGCCAAAAGTGTCCAAGAGGTCCATGGAGAAGTCACCATTATATCAAAACTCTGTTTCATTATTAAGGGAAGTATTAATCCTATCCTCTGACTCAGACCTCTTTCACAATTATGCCCCTGGTTCTTGTGTCCTTTTTTAAGTTACTCAGGAAAGATTTCACTTGACCAGAATCTACAATTGTTGGCAACATTCAGCAAGTTATTCATTTCTAAACCAATGCATTCTTTAAACTTGCATTTTTTTTATTTTTTATTTTTATTTTTTGGATAATCAGATTTAACAGTAAAAAAAAAATCATTGCAAAGATGCTGCATCTAGGATAGATCATCGAAAAGACGCTGAATATCTAGGATATTCAATTAAGAACAGCATACGTGGTATCCTACCTCAAATACCTCAAATTCCCCCTGGCATGTAAACCAGCATTTTTGAATGGACTAACTAGTTTTCCTTTTTATAACTTTTATTGTGAAAAAGTTTTTGTCAGTTTCTGTCAAACAGGAATAATATTTCAAAATGAATGAAAATGTAATGACCTTCTGAGTTATGAGTAGAGACAAAGAACATAAAGTCTCACTTACATGTGAAAACCTGAAAGCTTCTGAAACACCTCCCCTTAAAAAATACATTCAAGTGCAAAAGYCTAGAGAGCAAGCAAAAAGTATTGTACAAAAAAATCATCCACAACAGCTCAAGTTATAACTATCTCCACGAGTTCTGGTAAATCAACCAGATCTTTCTGTTGTTTTATCCCAAGAACTACAATAATTAGAGAGGAAGATGCAGGAGGCATAGAGCAGTGAATGTCAAGGATACTTGATACAATACTCTAATGATGAATGTTCCAGCATACTCAAATAAACAGCTTTCTCTAGAGATTGTTTGAATGAAAATAATGTAATTGCACAAATAGYATAAGCTGAGTTTGTGATAGTGTAGAAGAAAGTAAAGGAGAGAGACAGATAGCAGTCAGGCTTCTTGTAGTTGATGGCGTGTGGTGAATAATTGATCATTCTTTCCTTCCTTCTGATGAGTTCACTAATTCTCTCAGTGCCCCACTTCTGCAAGTGTCACGATCACTATTAAACCAGCAGAGGAACCCAATAAGCCCTTGAGAATACCTCCTGTCTGAGATGCCTTTTAAAGCACCAACTGAAAAATTAAATGCGAAAAGCAAGAAAATGATTCTGAAGTCTTCTTCACCTTTGCTGTGTGCTGTAATGCTCTCCTCGACAGGCGCTGCTCCACTGCCAAGCACGGATTTAAGGCGCTTGCAATTTATAACAAAGAAGGGAAAGCAGAACCGTATCATTTGCCAAGAAAAAAAGACTAATGCCTTCGCCATAGTCAGTCAATTAACAGCACAATTTACTGGTTTTAAAAAGATTTCTGTGTTARTTAGTGCTCTTAAAAAGTATGGGCCAATAACGCGGCCCAAACTCTTTGGTATGATTTCATCCTGAATACATTTTCTTATGAGATAATAAATTAAGAGCATTGCTTATCTTATATCTAATCCTGAAGATACAACAGCTGTATGTTTTCAGTCATTTGGTTGGAGCCTGCACAAGATAGTTGTTTTTAATGGTCCAGGTAGCTGGTTGCAAAATAAATCTTTTCCCCTAAGTTTCATAGATACTCTCTTCCATCATTGTGAGACTCTTAAGGAATCCAAAAGCTCAGATACACAAAAAATAGATGAGCAAATGTGTGAGCCTCCTAACACAACCCATGTACAGAGGAAACTTTTCCCAAAAACCTTTTGGCCAGTAATAGATTACAAGAAACAATAGTGTACAGTATTAGTACAACATCAGGCTCTTTAGGACTAGACTCGAGGCAGCTAAGTGGCATCTAAGCCCTCTAACCAACTGGTACACTATTCTCCTAGCTGCTGTACATTCACACAGAATTCATCTCTAGACTAAAAAGTGCTTACTGTTTGTCTATTGCTGAATAGACAAACAGAAAAACTAGAGTTAAATATAAAACTGCCTCTATTTTGCAAACAGGTTACTAAGAAACAAATGTATAACCCACCTTTTCCTACTAAGGTAAGACTAAWTTTTTTTTATTTATTTTTGATTTCAAACTATAGCTTCCCTGGTAAGGAAGCTGACAGCCACCTGAAATGCTCCGTCATAAAGCTCGCCTGCCCCCTCACTCCACTTTTTTTTTTTTTTTTGGCTAAACAGGTTTCTTTCTGCAGATATCAATCATGACAGAAATTAAAAAAAAAAAGTTGATRAAAAAAAAAGAAAGAGACTGAGTTTTAAGTGAAAAACATTCTTCTACCAATCTGTCCAAAAAGAGCACTGTTCTCTAGTACACAGGCTGCCTGTTTACCCTGCATGCCAGAAAACAAATGGATTATATTATTCCTGAGATATTAAACACCATCTACTTCTTGTTTGCATGCATTAGATGTCTTGTTGCCCACCCAAGGCTTATGTTATTTAACCACTAATAGAGAAGCTCAGAGGCACAACACAGAACTATCTGCACATGCAGACATGACGAGGTACCGCATTTGGGAAGTTCATTTCCGACTCAGTTAAGCCTTTGCCCATGTGGTTTGAGGCAAAACTGAAAGGCTCCAATTTGTGCTGAAAACAGTATATGGGAACAGCGAACGTCCCCGGGCTGGGAACGTGCACGCAGGCCGCTATCAGCCCCCAGCAGCAAGGCGGCTGCTCCCCGTCCTGCGACCACGTGCCGCTATCTGCCTGCGCCCGCAGGCGCCCGCCACGCTCATGGCTGCAGACAGACACTACTCTGCCAGGATAACACGATAAGGAGGAAATATCCTTGTGTTCCTGCAGGGAGGACAGCAGCTTTCTGTCACTCRCACGCATGTAATCAGCAGTAAAGACCAAAAACAGCTGCTCTCCCACCCCACAGCCCATCACCATCACAGGGCTTGGAAGACTATGTCTTGGAGAGGCCCTGTGCTGGCCTGACGTGGGCCCACACAGGAAGGGAAGCAACGAGGCAGACAAACACCCTGGTGTGAGCTTGGGGCCTTTCCTCAAAGAACAAGTGTTTGTCTCCCCCTCTATTCTCAGCCCTGCAAGGCCCTAATGGTTGCACATGGCCCATATACTTTGATCCTACCAGGTGCAGGAATCAGTCAACCTTAATGTGAGGTTGAAAGATGGGAGTTAACACCAATGTTCTCCGTATCTTACAGAGACCACATCAGTTTAGAGAAACCAGCAAGAACCAAGTAAAACAGCAGAACTGAGCACAAAGCAGCTCTGCAGAGACCATGCAGTAAGAGCAATCAACTCCCAAGCTCCCTGCCACGTTCCTCACCTCAGCACTCGCTGCCAGGCCACTATGCATGGTGAACATGGAAAATGAGGCTCGGTATTAATACAGTTGACACCTAAAAGCTGACAAAACTTCCCATCTCTGAACATTTTAGACAAATCAAACGTTTTCTTTGTCTCCCAGTTCAGAACGAAATCAGAATGCTTTCAAAAATAAATAGTCTGAGTAATTCAATAGATTTGATTTTTGTTTCTATCATGGCTGCTTTTAATGCTGCAGATGACCATAATTTCCAAGAAGTTCTTTCAACCTTAACAAAAAAACATTTTAAAAATATTCAAACAGGATCCTCTTACAGATTTTAGGCATTATTTCTATAATACAAATGTAATGAAAATTTATTTCCTACAAATAGTAGGATTTCCTTACCTTCTTTATTCCTAGTAAATCTGGCTTTAAGCCATCGAGTCACAAATGCCAGGCCTTTCCGGAGAAACACATGTTGTACATATAAAATGCTGTTGTGAGATATTCTTCCTTCTTTCTAAAGGAGAACATCCAATACATCTGCTATAGACTTGCTGAYGCTTTTAACTAATGCTATTAGCTGATATTGCCACACAAATTCAAGATGAAATGGCTGTATTAAATTCGAGGATACACAAGCAAACTGAAGGAGGAGAAAGCCTAAACTAAAAAGAGCAGGAAAAAAAAAAAAAAAACTGTCACCATGGAACTAAGAGCACAAAACAGAAATTTCTACTTGATGAGGAGGGCATAATTTAAAGTCGTAACATCTTCGAGTACTTGACTTTTCCACGTTAATACAAAGCAGACAGGGGAGTAGTGACCAAATGTCCTTCTGCCTTCTTAACTTATATCCCTAATCTTACCAAGTAAAAACCCTGAGGTGTCTAAGGAGTCCAAACAAACTATGATTGTTTATGCACAATTATTAACTTGTTAAAAATTTATCTTGCATTCATCATCTTTACAAATAAAAAGTATTAGTAATAGGACATAAAACCAAACAATCTTAACTGTTGAAATGCAAGAAACTTGCACATTATTTAAAGACTTTCTTGAATTAAAGGATTTTTAATTCAAACAAATTTATAACTTTAAAGGTGGAAATCCTCTTTGCCAATCATGATTTTCAAAGAGTACAGGCAGAGATTCTTCATACTTTAAGCCTAGGCATATAAATAAACCCTGATAGGATGAGTAATTRGTTATAGAATATCTACAGTTAATGCGTACAATTGAGTGCATTATTATTAGATGTACAGACCGTTCAGAGAAAGGTAACGGCTTACATTTACACCAACTGCTTTATAATTTTGGCCTTCTCACTCTAGCTGTACAAGCAGAGTCTCATTGCTAYAGGTAGTTATGAAACTACATCCAACATTGCCGTTCATATTTATTAGATACTGTTGCATTTAAGTTTGGTCATTTGAAAGTGTAGAGTAAGCAAGGAACAAAAAGCAGACATTTCATTGCACTTTTTAAAGCCTAAATAGAAAGCAAATTCCTGTATAATATTAAGAAAATTTAACTCTTCTTCATCTCATTTCCCCTGTTTAGACTAATGGGAAGAAAACTAGACTAACAACTCAATAGATTAATTATTTTCTAACAATGTAATGACAAATCAATKGAGATGTTATTCAGGCAATGTTGTTTATGCTAGAGTTAAACCTACAGTTGCTCAAATGCAGGTCAGGAAGCATTCCTTTGGTGACTATTAGAGAAGTAATCTTCAAAGTCATTGAAAATACAGAGCTCTCCTATTTTGGATAACTGTGGAGTTTTCACTATGTACATAGCGAGATCCTGAACTATGGACAGTGTCTAAAGTTTCAGTGATTTATATTCATAATTCTGTAAGGATCTACCCAGCACTGGCCAAGCATTAAAACCTCACAATATTTTGTTTACTTATTGCTAACGTTCTCATCCCTCTGCTTGCCGTATGTCACAGWTGGGTAGAGGAAGATACCTAGAAACCAGTATTGCAGAGGTGAAAGCATAGACAACATCTGATGTTAACAGTATAAAACATGTAGAKCATTGCTGGTTTAGGAACATCATCATCAATGACTATGGGGGTCAAAGATGTGAATGACTAAAAAACCCACCACAATAATTTCAAACCACATTTCCTGCATTTTCTTCAATTTTGGCATGTGTATTATTGATTCATTATTAAAACATTATAGACTCTTTAGACTTCACACTTAAACCACCTCTAAATATTTATCAGTGAAGATGTCACACCTGCTTCATTAAAAAGAATGCTAAATTAGTAAGCTTAAATCGTTCTCTGCTAGAGCTAACAATTAAAAAAAGGTCAGTTACATCTCCCACAGAGATTTCAGTGYTTGCTTTGTACTTTCAGAGAAGTTCTTAGCCTTATTGCTTGTTTTGATATACATTTATCAGGYGCATTTAAATGCTTAAGTAACGAGCCATTCACCTTCTTCCGATGTAGAAACCAATACGGGACAATTTTCAAGGACACACTCTCTCTGCTTTGCTTTGATTTCTAGTCAATGGACTTCCTTGTACTAAATCACKTAGGCTTACCAAAAATTCTTCCCACAATGTACAGCAGTCTTTGCTGTCTGCTTGTTAAGACAGTGTTTCTGTTTTCCATCTCTTTCCGTTCTGCTCCACAAAAATCCACTCCAAACAGATCAATGCTATGTGACCACATGGAGATAGATCTATCAGCAGGATTTCCAGGACAACACGGAAGCTCAGGTTATCAAGCAACACTGAACAGATGGTCTTGTCAGGCCTTATTTCAGAAAGGGTGATTCCAGCGATAACATCTGCTAATAAGCCTTTCTTGACTATCCTTTAGAAAGTCAGCAAGCTATGGTATTAGAAATGAAAGATCAAATTGGGTCAGACATGCTCTTCTCAAGGTGCACTGTAGCTTTCATAAAGGTAATAGCAAAATGGATTGAACGGTCGCTTCGCATCAGCTTCTTTCAAAGAGCTCAAAGTACATCAGGGAGACAGCACATAAGGTGTGCGCATTGGAATAACAACAATCAAGTAGTACCTGACTTTTATGCAGATTGTAAAGCATCAGGGAATGTCTTGCAGGTTTTGGGGAGTTGTTTGGTTTTGTTTTTAATTGCTACAATTACTTTCATGTTTGTAATAAGTGAAAGTCTTTAAAAAGAGAATTTTAAACCCCAGTTTTCTCTGTAAATSTTTTTGTTAAAAAAATGAGGTGCCTTTTTCATTTTGACTCCTATAAAGGCAATAATAACTCCAAATACTATACAAAGCCATTGAAATTGAAAAAAAAAATAGTTTAAAAGCTTTAGCTTCCACTTGAAAGTGAACCTACCACTCATAATACTGAATTCTTTAGGGTATTTTAGTGTCTATAAGCACTAAGCAGYATCTTTATAACTCCCATCCATTAATTTCCATCTGTATCTGTTGGTGTTAGCACTTCTGTACTTTGACAATTTCTTAAAAAACTATTTGGGTGTTATTTCAAATATTGAGATATCTTTCAATGTTTGGCCTACAATATCTGACTAYACTCTGTCTCTAATAAAGGAATATGGATTCACAAATCCAACTATTTTCATGTTTATCATTCAGAGGAGACAAAAACTATACCTTATCCACGAGACAGGCCCTAATACTCGGCCTTCTTCAGGGCTCTATTTCCAGGACAGCAGGGCTTTACCATCAGGTTACTACTCCTGCTGTGTTGGATGGGATTAGGGGAACAAATTAAAACAATTAAGAGAAAAATTGAGTTTAATTTATTTGCACTCCAGAGAATTTTCCTCAGAAGGGACACCTCTCTGCCATGCTTCCACAGGCTGGGTTCTACCAGTAGCTCCAGAAGGCAGTTCATGAAAGAGCATAAAAAASTGCAAAAGTGGGCTTTAACAGAAGCCCATAGAAGCCTTTTGGTCACTGAATATAGCTTCAGTAAAGAAACAATGAAAGTTRGGTGCATTTACTTTCTTTGCATCTCCTTCCTAGCCACAGAGCTGACTACAAAGCACCACAAACTTGACTTCAAGCTCTACACTGTTTCAGACCAAACGACAACACAAATAAAAGTTTTCTTCCTTAACATTAATGACAGTCTAGGACCTGTGAGGAATCAAGGCAGCAGCAGCAAAGATCAATATCGGGTCAAGTGCTGGAGACAGAAGTATGCTCGGTTATATACTTCCAGACAGAGCTCAGAGACTGTTACAAAGTTCAACTAACATCTAAATTTGCTCAAGTCCACACAGTTTTAAACCAGCCAAGACAGAACTTGGTTTAGATATTTTGCTAATTAAGAAAACCAATTACGAAGTTCACCCAATGAGAAACAATCAGCCAAAGCAAGCTGCAGATATATCCTCAACATTAGCCACATCATATACATCAAGCGCCAAAATGCAGGTGCAATACCTAATACAACTGTGCAGAAAAATTACTAGTAACGCTTACCAAGGAAGGCCAGTTACAAAAGCCTTGTCACAAGCGGTGTTCACACAGTTTATAATTCACAAGGGGCAACACTAATTGCAGCACATTTCCAAACCACAGTTCCCCTCTCTCCAGCCTGTGCCGTGTTCTCCTTATTTAAGGAAAAGAGATCCTGGGGACCAAATCAGCAGCAGGTGCAAATACTTAGCTCCATTGCTTAAAGGAAAATTCATCTCTGGTGACATTAGAAAAGCTATACTGATTTATACCAGCTGAAGTTGAAGCCACATATCCTCTATCAGATTAAAATATCAGTGTAATTATGTCAGTATAACCAAGGCAGACCAGGGATACCATTATTGCTGCATGCCAACATCTGCTTATTGGAAAGTGCTACTTACACAGTGACTGCTATAACCAAGTGCTTGCATAATTCAATTACTCTGAACATCTCAAGATTCCATTTTATTGAATATTGAATTATGGATGGCTGTGATTTCTTTTTTGGGGAGTGGATTAGAAAACAGTTTACAGACATCCCAACCTCYGCTTTGCTTATGCTGTGTGGCAGACAGACAAGTAATGTGGGTAATTTTGCTCAGCATTTTCAACACGAGAAGATGATTCGCTATTTTATGATTCTGTTTACTTTTATTTAGTTACAACAGCTTTCAGAGCGTGAGAAGGAAGGCTGCTGCATTTGCTTGTGAAATCATGAAAAAGGAATGGTTTTAAGAAAGCTAATAAGCTGTTATTCTCTTTACACAAGATAGTGAAGCCTGGCAGGTTTACCGAGTTGTGAAATATCAACACAGGCAGATATGAAAAAAATCAAAAGATGATTTTTCTACAAGAACACAGAGTTTTGCTTTACCATCTCTGTTTATGCTGCATTCATCTTCACTGAACGATGAACGGTATACACCTATGTAAAATCCTGGGCTATTGTTATATTATATAATTTTGAAAAGATAGACTCATTGATCATCGTGTTGAGTTACTTTTCCAGAATGTTACAATATTTGCCAATATACRTAAACAGTCAGGTATTGTGAACTATTTATAAAATGGTAATATATTACCAGAGAAATATCATATTGATTATATTATCATGAAATGCAATATGATTAATTTACTTAATAATCTCTCTTGGAATTAGGTGCTTCAGTCATTACACTCCAAAACAACAGATAAAAGCAAGACTAGACAAAGTACATACGTTCTAAATCAGTGTTGTAGTAATAGCAAACCGCAGCTCCAAATCCCATGAACTGCCTGGCACAGGGATGGTTAGAGACAGACCTTTCGGAATAAAAGACCTCATCATCACTGTGCAACCCAGGTTCACACAGCGAAATCTAAAACTCTAACAAGGGAACCCATGAACACAGCAAGAAAGATGGTCTCCAGGCATCGAGATCACCAGTTCCCAAGTCATCGCTGTTGGGACAAACCCTGCAAGATGTGCTGTGAAATGCCCGCCTTGCTGTGCCACATGCAGCAGGTTTGCAGCATCACAGAAGAGGTGGGCAAATGACAACTTGGAGCCTGCTAGCAGGCTGCTCTCGTTGGGTCATCTACTGCATGTTACAGCAGGGGCAAAAGGAAAAAGAAAAAAAAAAAAAACAAGAAAAATGACCTTCAACAGGTAGATAATTACTTAAACAGCTGTGCCTTGAACAGCCCCTTACAGGCAACTCTAAGAGAAACCACAGGCCATTTGAGAAATTAGGTGCAGCTGGAGAAACAGRTAACTATACAACTGTGCTCAATCTACATATATCAAGGACTATTTTTGACTTATTTCAATAGCAAAATTTGAACTGAAACAGAAACTGAAAAATGGAAACAAGTAATTTCAGATAACTTCCTCAACCCTACTGCAGTCATCATCTCCAAGTGGATTATCAATCAAGGGAGAAGCAAGGAGATCAACAGATGTACTCCTTTGGATAAAACAAATTTCACAAAATATTGGAGGCTTAGAACACTATTTAAGGCAGATAAACTTATATCTGTATGTTACCTATCTTATACATTTCAGAGAAAATAAACTGTTTAGCATCATATTAATGTATTCTTTACATTCTAAGCCACTACATTTAAGTTTCCACRTGAAAGAAAAAGTAGCTGATATTTCTGTAGTATACCTGGTTCCAAACTAATGAGAAGAAATAAAAACTTCATATTTTTTCTTTTCATGTTTAGGAATATATCTTTCAGTCTTGTCATTCTTAACATGAAATAAATGAATACCAGAGACTGAAGCTCAGAAGTAGCCAAACTCATTGGAGTCTAGCCTCACCCTTGAGCTCTCAGTCTAGCAGTAGCAATTTGTATATAATCTTCAAGGCTCTAACTAAACTGTACCCCACTACATCATGTAAAAAGAATAATGGATCTGTATCCTCACTCCATGCATTTCAAACTATTCATCAGATTTGTGAAATGTCTCATATCTTAAATATCTGATTCCTTTCAGGAGTCTTTTTCATCAAGGACTCGAATAAATATAAGGAAATCAAAGCCTTCAATTTCTTATTTCTTTAGATACCTCCTCAGAAAACTCACCAAGCAATAAATAAGAAGGAAAGAGAAAGTAGCCTTGTTTCTATCTGGATCCTTTTTGGATACTTTCGACTCATTCAGCAGATATCTCACACTTTCAAGCTGATACTTCAATGATGTTCTTAATGGACAAAACACAGCAACAAGCACCACGAGAGGTGTGACTATAGCAATGTGCCTGGGCACTCCCCAGGGTAATCCAAACAATTTTTACATCTTCGGATAGGTCTATACCATACATAACCATAATTCTCCAGTCAAGCTGATTTTGATAGCTACAGGCTACGAGAACAGAGACCATGGGATTCACTGAAATACCAGAAATTCCACCTGTACAACTTCACTATATGGTGAAATAGAAAAAAAAAAAATGAAGAGTTCTAACAATGCTAAAGCAGTGCCTCACCTTGCACTAACCAAATGAACTAGAGAAATCCATGATTTATCCATGTAACTGCTACACACGAGTCAGAGAAAGCTGACTCAAAATTCAAGTTTCATAGCATGGATAAATTAATTGTGTCTATCTATGACAGTGACTCTGGCTGCCAATCTTTATTTTCTCCACGCRCAGCACACAGCAGAAAAAGCCTCATGTAAAAAGGGCCACTCAACATCTCCAGCAACACTGGCATGCTGACCAACTCTACCAAGATAAACCTGTCATCTACATAGATCTRAACGTGTTTTGTATTTTTTCAAGTTTTTTCAAGTAGATACTTAGMATTTATAAAGTAGCAAATCACTGCACCCTAGTCATGTGTACAGGTCATGTGGTGTGCAACTACCAGCTCAAAAAAAAATCAGATCTGGTAATAAATAATAGATACAATAGCAATTATGCTTATCAGAGCTGCTCACTCTGTAACYGACTGTGGATAAGACTGAATGTACAGAATTGTTTTCAGTTTCAAGCACAAGAATTTGCAAGCACACTATATAGCTYATTAGTACATATATATTGAAAATTACATGCAAATAATGGAAAAAGGTTCATTTCAAGGATGAAGTTGCTTTTCAAGGCAATTATCCCCCTGGATTTGATTTCTGACTACATGGTATGCTTGCACAACAGAAATGGGAAATTCACTGCCCTCTTCAACACCAGAACAGGAACGGAATATTCCKGATGTCAGTACTCACACACTGAAGCTCAGTTTTTAAGCAAGCTGGAGACTAACGTGCAACTCCTGTTACATTTGAAAACATACACATATCTATCCATAGATCATATGCCACCAGATATAATAATGATCTCTACACATTTTTGAGTTACGAATCTGACAAAGATGAAGTTAGTCTCATAAAGGGGCCCATAGTGAACACAATATGTTATTTTAAAAGTTTTATAGGTATCATCTTTCTAACCCTYATAAGCATACTACCTATTTCTTCATGAGAGGTTCAAATCGCCCTGGCAAATCAGAATTATTACAGTTCCASAGTCTTCGTTTAATCAAGTAAAAGAGTAGCTTCCTGAGCTTGGTAGTATTAAGCAGTGGCAAACCACGGACATTAAGATGAATGTCCACCTATTTGTGAGGAAAAAAGAAAAATCGATTAAAACAAAAAAGAGTAATGGATGTGTAAAAGGATAGACAACAAATACTGTAGCACTATTATGACRCTTATTACCATTCYGGGGCTAAAAGCTTATAAAAATATTTCACTGAAYAGCTTGCTGCACTTTGTCCTGTCTTTAACTTTAGCCAGGAAGATGAAAACAGAAGTTTATACATACTGCCACAGGCAAGCAMAGSACCAYTAGAAACCGCATTCATTTCGTTCTTAAAACCAAGTGTGCTTAGGGTAATCTAGCAAGAATCCCCAATTACTAAGACTAGCAAAATTTAAGACTAACACTTGTCTTGTGATGTAGCAGCATGTGCTCACCCCGTGTCTGTTCTTTCACTCTTCGATTTATAAAAACTCCAGCTTGCCACGCTGCTTATGTACCTCAGTTGAAGTGGACTCCAACAGTACATATTGTGCTTTTCCCYTTCAAGTTAGAAATGTGCTGAAGTGCTTAGTTGAAGCAGGGCCAACATGCAATAATCAATAACATGTCTTCTCATGAGCACATCCCATTAATAAAAGACTATAGGAGTAGAATGGWAAGCAATATACCTGGGTGTATTACCCCTAAGTCATGTGTTATCCTCAGATGTGGGTCACAGAAGATACACTCTTAGAAAATGAAGCAGAATCAACGTGGTATAGTCTAGATGCACATCAGAAAAGGAAACAAGACAGTACTGTGCCATAATTATGATTTCCCTTTGAACAGTGTGCCYGCCTGGGCCAGGATGCCATGTACCAGCCATCAGCCTCCACCGCAGAGCGAGAGGTCTGTGCAAAAGTTCCTGCCATTAAGTAAAAAGGTATTTTTAAGATAATCATCTTAATTGCCAAGTAAACCTTCATGAGGTTTGATTTCAAGATTGAAACATCACCCAATGTGATTTTTCCAAAAATGAACAGAGAAAATATAGTTCCAACAATAGATTTGGAAACTGTGCTGATGGTTTCCCGACTTAAAAATATAGGATGAGATTTTTCAAAACACTCTTAGCCAGCCGGTTCAAGGATAAAGGCTGGAGAGCCCTAGTTGTAACGCTGGTATAAAAAAAATCCTGTCTTCTGCCAAGGGATCAAACCATAGCTGCAGTTTTGAATGCATCCTGCTACTCCTTAAAGGAGGCGTTTTCTTCATTTAAGACATTGACCATCTCAGCTGATGTGAATGAAGGGCAATTTCATGGGAAAATATATATACATCATTAAAAAACTAATATTACTTGTAATGAAATTTAACAGATGCAAGACTCCAGTACATTTTTTTTTTTCAAGTGTTGTCCTAGATTTAATAGTAAACTCTTCCAAGAGCCATTTTTAGCAAGGCAGAAATATGACAGGACAACAGTGCACTCGAGTGTGCCTAACTCATTCCAATTCACAGAGTAATGCATTT
The DNA here is from genome assembly GCF_003342845.1 of Nothoprocta perdicaria. NCBI lineage: Eukaryota > Metazoa > Chordata > Aves > Tinamiformes > Tinamidae > Nothoprocta > Nothoprocta perdicaria. Next base: position 1,289,991 of record NW_020455754.1, read on the forward strand.
CAATTCGCACGGCGATGCATTCGGGTTTCCAACATGAGAATCCAATCTACTTGATGTTTAGCAGAGTTGAAACAAAATCGCAGCAGCAGAAAACTGACATTGTCTATTTTGCTAAATAGAGAAGYAGTTGATAAAAATTTGTCTCTGTTCTTAAACAGTGTTGGGCTTGATTTATTAAAACATATATTATGACAGTAGATATAAACAACTCATAGGAAATGTCAATATTCAGCTATAGTTCCCTTCTTTTGTTAGGCAACTAGAGCTTAGTTTGTTATGCACTTACACCTTGAAAGCCATCACTGTGTCACCTGMATACCACTAGTGACAGTCTGTATTTATTTTTGTTTCTGATTATATTTTATTATTTAGCTGTTTGCTGTGATCAGCACAAGGTATTCAACATCCATTTTTGAAAACAAAGGCTGTGAAATGCAGCCTGCTCATACACAAGCCTGATTTAAAGTACATTTATATCTACATAATATTGTCMAAGTCTGCAGTAATAAGAATAGAAACCTGAAGTACAATGGACTAATGCACTTTGAGAATTGCAYATGTCAAGAAAGATGAACTTTTAAATGCTTTTCATATTTTTAAATTCAGTTTTTCCAAAAATAAAGTCTCTATTGCTGTAGTTCTGTATGAAAGTATCTCTCAGCCTTATTTGATAYGCCACATTAAGTCAGTGAACTGATAGAGCAAACACATGGGTTTTCCAACAGGACCTTGGGTTCCAAACTTTGAGGTGCTTTTTGACATTTTGCCTAAGTTGGTTACCACATTAGAAACATTACATTTTTTCATAACCATCCATTAAAGGCTTTCTTGAACATCTTATTAAATTATATTTATGTGGACCCGTGCACTCTGCAGTTCTGTGCTGAAAATAGCAATAACACTGTGCTGAAAATAGCAATAAGATATTTTTATTGTATCTACTATTTGAACAGGTCTAAGCTCAGGTATAAGCATGCACAAATGATAATACTTAACTCCTTAAGCACATAAATACACAGGGTTGCTATTTTAATCTCTCACAACCTTCATAAAAAACAGAAGTAACAACTGGCTCTAAGTCCATGTTGTTGTGTTACCACTGAGCAATCTAAAATACTCTCAGCTTCTATGTGGTACACATGGACGTGTATGAGAACTTGAAAGAGAAAGTTCTGATCCACGAGCGCTGAGSAAGAGGAGAGATGCAGAGAGATACTCAGCATGCAGTACCCTGGGTCATCTGCACCAGGTTCTGCTCAGGGTTTACACCTCGCCTTCCTGCACGTGCCTACTGTAAAAGCCAATCTGCTGCTTTATGAGGCAGGAGATGAACTAGGGAACTGATGTTTCTTTCTAAATGGCAATTCTAGGTTTCTGCTTCCTTCATGGCAATGTTACATTAAACACCAAGATTAAAAGCAAGACAATTCTATTATAAAGAAATACGTTGCCTCCTTTTTTTTTTTTTTTTTTTTTTKTTTTYTAARCATTTTTAAAYTTTYTCYTKTKYTKYWAACTAGAGGACTCAATTACTATATAAATGTCCAATTAATTTTACTATTAAGGTTTGTTCATGGGACAAAATAAGTATTCAGGACTTTTTTTTTTTTTCAAGTAAACTCAGTTAAACTCCCCAAATATCCCATTTATATACAAGAATTTCTTGCAATTTGAACATGAAGCTTGCTTGATCTTAAACTATCCTATCTCAGGTCACATAAGTGATCGAAACACTGAAATTCACCTTGAATATTACTACATTACTAGCCCTTTTTATGACCTGACATTTTAACAGTACAATCTAAATGCTATCAGTAAGTATTAGTGAAAGTGTATCCTTGATCTGCACTTACTTCAGTTCACTAAAGGTCCCATTTGTTTTTATTGAGGTTAATGGATCTGTGAATACAGATCCATTAACCTCAGAATTTTTAAATGTTAAATCAGCAGCTTTAAATAAATGTTAACATGAGGCAGCAATTACTGATACCGTAATACCAACTGGAGGGCAAAGTTTGGAGCATGGACTCCAGAGAATATGTTAAACAACCCAAACTCCTTTATTAGTAAGATAAAAAACAAYGTAAAGCTGAATATTCTCCAGAGTAACAAGGAATAAAAACAGTTTTTTGAGGACTGAAGTGTGCAGAACTGAACTGAATGCTTATCTCCCTGTTAATTCATCTGTTATTTAGCTTCGACCAGACGGCATCTGCAGCGGGATGATTTACACACTCACCCTATGGGTATTACTACTTTGAAAAGGAACTTGCYGCAGCCAGTACGGACAGAGGGAAGTTGGTTATCCCCAGAATAGCGATTACAAGGTGTTTGAATAGCTTGACATTCAGACCTGGAGCTGACTRTGGAGCAGCTCTTTAATATCCATGGTAATAGAGACGGGGAGGGAGGGCGGCTGGGGAGGCCCGCGGGAGCTCGGGCACCAGGGACCAGCACCGCACGGAGCAGGGAGCTCCGGGCAGGGCCTCCGGGTGCGACCGTGAGCAGCCCGGCACGCGGCCCACGCACCCRCCCCAGCCAGCGAGGCGGCGGCCACCACGCACACAGGGATCGTGAGCCAGGGCTCTTCTCGTGAATACCCCGGCTCCTTGGCTCCTGCAAGGCTCACTTYGATTTCTGCCTTCAGGATGTCTCGTGCTTCATAGTAAACCCAGAGATGGATGGCTTTTCTCAGAGACACATTATCAAGTCAGTAACATCACCTACCGAACTGTCATTTTAACCACCATGGTTCTTGGTCCAAGTCCCACGAGTTGGACATTAGACCATTTTCACACTGCAGTGGGTTCCTCACAACAAGGATAGGTACACTTACAGACAAAGTACTCCAGCACATGGACTATTTCCTGCCTAGAAATATTGTTCTATATTTTATGCAGTTGCAATAACAGTATAAAACAATTCAGCATCACCTGATTCCCAAGATGTTAGTTCTAACCCAACTATCAAGCCGTAAGAAAAGGAAACAGTGGGCTCCAGTGTCTGCTCACGCTGGGTTTATGGGACCTGTGCTGCCCAGCTTGACAGAGGGCTGGGAACACAGCTCCCTGAGCTTCTTGACTTAAGGCCTGCTCCCAAGTTCAATTAAACCAAGTTAAGACTATTGCAATGCCATTCCAGTTCTTGCATTGCTAACAACTTGCCTAATCAAGAAGGGCAGTCTCCACAGAGCTTAGGACAGACTTTTTTTTTTTTTTTTTTAACCCCAGTTTTAAATGAAGTAACCTCTATTGCAAGCTTTAAYCAACTGGTGACATCAAAAAAACAGGGTACACTTTAAATGGTCTGTCAGACCTAGCTGGGAGGGATACAGGCTCTACCTTTCACTGGGCATTGAGAAACAACATAGATATCTAACAGATAATTTTTTAGCATTATGATTTAAGTAAAGCCCAACAACAAGTCAACAGAAATGATGTAAGGGACGATGACTTTTACACACTGCAAAAAGATCAAAACATAAAATGAATATAAATGCATTCATTGTTAAGAAAAGGCATGTCCACATTGCTCTATTCTATCTAGGGTCATCACGCACCGGCCTTCTAACATGATCCACCAGCAGAGCCCTGGGTTTGGGTGCAACTGCCTTCCCGCAGCAACAGGGTGAGAACTTGTGCATGAGGATGAGGGGAGCTCTTCAGACAAACCTGTGGGGATGGAAAGCTCGCTGTGATCTGTGTGTGCTGGACCCCTGTGTCACTGCTGTCATTCAGTCTACACAGCAAGGCTGCGCACTGGCCAGCAGTGCCAGCTCTACACCACTTCACGTGCCGCTTGGTCMGGCCAACCAAACTGCACATTATAGCATCAGTTCTGAAGGTCTGTTCCTGTGTGAGCCATTTTAGCGAGCCATCCTTTCAAAGTTGCCCATTAGAGGTACTCCCACAGCTAACTTCTGATTTCATTACTGTTCTCAGTGTCAGACGAGGGGTCAGCCTGAAAAAAATGGTACACAGCCCATTCTGAAGCACTACACAACCTTGTGCAGTAGGTCATTCGAGGCAGAGTAAATTAATTACTTGTCTGAGTCTCCCRGTCTAGGACACACATCCAACTCGATAAATAGCATTATGAACAGAGAACAGAGACACTCGTTAGTTTGGCACGTATTCCTAGAAACAAAAATTGGGCAGTCCCTACAATGAAACACAATGAAGTAATTCTAAAGGCCTCAATAAACCTCCTTTTTGCTTTAATCATACAGAGACCATGCACAGCAATAGCACCATTTTTTGAAGAACACAGTTCCTAGTAGGAGCTCTGGGGCCAAATCCACTGCAAGGGAGGAAAAGATATTTGTTGAGTTTCGGTCCATCATATTAGCTGGCCATACACAGAGGGGAACCTTTCCAGATTCGTTATTTCAAACACAGTGTCTGCATGTTAATACTTTTATTTTTTGAGAAGGACATCCATTTGAAAATGTTTTCTCCCTTTGGGAGAAAAACAAAGAACCCYCAACTCCTTTGTTTGCTTCCCAATGTTCTTCTATATGAATGTCTAGTGCATGTCTCCAGAAAAGAGCGTACTTAGGAGCTCRTAGACACGGTTACTTTATGCGTCATACTTGATTCCACCTTACGTATTCACCAGTCTCTCTTAAGCCTCAGTAAAACCTCTATAATTTTATATTAAAAATAAAGCTATTAATAATTAAAAACAAAGTCATAAAGTTAAAACCATTTAATCTTTCTAAAGCCTCATTAAAACAAGCCAGTATTTATCAGATAGGACTTAATTCTCCCAAACTCCAGCAAAATCTACAACTCAAGTCAATGTTCACGATTTAATTAACAGCTTGCCTAAGTGCCAGTGATTGAATGACACTCCTCTTGATCTGTTCCCTCAAGGTACATGTTGTGCTGTCACATGATTCCCTACCATTAATCCTCAAGTCCCCAAGAGCATTTGTTTACTTTACTCAACAAGGCAAAAGCTACCAAGCTAGTATACAGATTGCAGAGAGCTGCTTTAAAATATGATTCTTCTCATATTATAACATAAAGCCAAAAGGATAATACTTGGTGAGTGTTATCCACCTCACAATTTCACAATCATGTGAATTATGCATATAGTTAATAATTGCTGAGAATGCCAATTGTCACTGTTGGAAAAATGGACAAGCCAATGAAGAGCTCATCTACGAGCCCTACTCCAGAAAAGGATGTCCTCCATGAATGCTTCACATGCAAAGACAATTATACATAATAATAAACCTCATATTTCACATCAAACCAGTGGCTGCTCCACATAAACGAAAAATAGCTATAAGGAATGAAAGGAGAAATTGCTTCAATCCTCATTGCTATCTCCTCCTCAGCACCCCAACAAGCAGAACCCTTCCATGAGAATGAATGAAGCCAGTAAATCARATGTAATACCAAACCACTAGGTATTCAACATTATCTGTAATTRAAGTTAAACTCAAAAGGGAGCACGATGCTCCACACACCGCCTCCTTTTTTTCCGCCTCCCCAATCAGCTAGAACACAGTAGGGAGGCTGTTCTGTGACCCAGGATCTTGGGCTGATAAGCACGATGCCTAATCATATGAGAGGCTCTAAATAGATGTAATTTCTACCTGCTCCTTCATACTACTTGAAGAAAGCTTATCTTACCAAAAGAAACAAAAATTCTCCCAAGTTAGCTTTCACATAACCTTACATCAGTATTACAGAATATTAAACATGTTACAAAATACCTTCCAAAGGCAGAGTAAAACCAGGGCAAATGAGCAGCGATCCCCCAAATAGAGCAGCTTCATCTGGTAGTAACCTCCCAGGCACCCAGAACATCACTGCTACCTAAGAGCAAGTAGGAAAGGATGGATATTTTCATCTGGCTCATCTTTGGAGATGGTGCTACCCCAGAATACCAGTAGCATTTATTCATGTATTTTTGGCAGGGATGCTGTTGCGTGACATGCTCATGCTAGGGAAAAAAAAAAACACACAAAAAACCACAACCAAAAAAACACACAGGGATAACTTTGGTAATCAGGAGTATTTATTTATTAGAAGGGAAAAATACACTGAATAAGATTCCCCACAAAGTGCAAATCCTCTGACAAAACCCAAGCAAGACCTCAGGCCTCACTAGGCATGGCACAGGTAACAAGCTCACTCATGCAAAGCGCACACATTTTGCTGACCCTCAACACCAGTCTGGTCTAAGGCATGTGCCCCTTTGCAAGGGCAAAACATTTGAAACTGCTCTGGGGGCAAAAGAGACACAACATGCTACCTACAACACAACGGCTGGAACAGGGCTAGCTACAGCCAGTGGCTGTGCACACTGTGTCCCACCTCACTGCTGCTGAGTGCTGCTCTTGCCATCTGCTTCACGTGGGCAGTAAAGTCCTACAGCTATCTCAATGGTAAGACATAAAACCTAACATGAAAAATGGAAAATACCGGTCGTGCCAAAATCCACTTTGCAGAACTCCCTGAACCCATTTGCTAGTGTCTTGTGCTAACTTGCTAAGATTCAATTGATTTTTTTTCTCCACTTTACCACTAATGATCCATGTAATCAAACTCTACAGACTCAGGAATCAGAGTACAAAAGCACTGTTTTGCTCCTTCTTGCTGCAAAGGCATCTGCCTCACAGCTTCAAACAAATTCTCTGCACTATGSAAAGTTTTCAAGATATTATATGAATCCATAGACTATATATACAGACCTGATGTGAGCAATAAGCTTCAATCAAGTCAAACTTCTGAACACTAAACAAAAYAGAAAGCCTGAAATGAAATAGCAAAATGAGAACATAAAATGAAAGTAAAACTCTTAAGTAAAAAAAGAAAARAATTATGAATGTATTTAAAGCCAAGGAGCTGCTAGAACTGATCAAATTTCATCTAGAGAGGAGGAAAGGCGTTATCTCTTGTTTTTCCTCAAGACCTTCCTCCTCCTCACCCTCTTGTTTTACCCCCTACAGTTACTACTACCATAACTGGCTATAAATTTCCAACATGCTGGAACAACCAACTTGTAAAGAGCTGAGCTCTTGAGCTTCCATTTTCCAGAGGGGCCAGGAGAAGAGGCAGGAGCATTGCTGCCACTTCCACTTCACAGGCAGTTGACACCGTCTCCCTCATACCAGTTCTCAGCAAACACGCTCTCCTATTTGGATAAGTTTGGTTAAGTCTCAGGCTATTCACTACCCATTTCAGATGGTTTATGTTGCTGTACACTAAGAAAGCTCCCATCCGCCATGACCATTTTATCCCCATTTTTGTCCCAAGCCCCATAGCTCAGTAAGACTATGGAAAGGCCTGGTTCCCCATGTCTAGGGCCACTGCCCAAGCACAATCAACTCCTTGGCCTACACTAATCAAGAGCCTCTTCAAAGGAGGCCTTGACAGAGCCTCCCTGTCTTCAACAGGACAAGTCTGAGAACAGGTATCCTCAGCCCTCAGGACCAACTCCTGCTCTCTCCTGTGGCTAACTGCTCAGCCAGAGAACATGGCAATTGGCAAGCCAGGACATTCTTTAAGGAACATGTCCTCTACACAGTGCTRCCAAGAGCTGGTACCAATAACTTAAGCAACATTTCATGCCTCTCATGTSCTTTCTCTCCATTAAGTTTAGTCCATGCCTACTAGAACGAGGACTTGTGTAATGTACTGGGCTCCCTGAACGTCTGCTCACAGCGAGATTAACAAAATGCATTTAAACCTGCAAGCACCAGGAGTCAGATTTAGAAATAGTCTTGTTTTATATAGGAATAACAACTAATTCATACTCCAAAGCCAATTAAAAAGTTGYCTAAGTCCTCAGAAGTTACCAGAGGTGGAAACGAGGAAGCAGATGCTTCTTTGAATAGAAATAATGAGGAGATGGCAGACCAAAAGCAAATACGACTTCTTAATCTGTCTTTGCTTCCAAATATTCAACCCCTGCAGATTGTTTTGCACAGAAATGGATTTCTAGTAGCATAATTCAAGCATACAGAACAYGATTACCAGCCAAAACTTTAATCGTCAGTTTCTTGGACAATTCTCTGMATGTCCTTTTTCTTACACAGCAGATGATTCTCTGCACAGCTCTACTTGTACTCTCTCTGTAGACTTTTGCCCACAGCCCCAAAGATATGGCTGAGATCTCATCTTGAAGCACTAAACATCAGCTTTTAAATTTTCTCCCATTCTATGTTTTGCTTGGCAATGAAGGAGCAAGAAAAGCTTTCTAGTTCCAAATTTCTTTTGCTGAATGACATGGTAGTAGCATTTTCCTTAAAGTTTCAGCATCTGAAAGCAACTCAAGGGATATGTACTTCTAACTAAGATATRAAACAAAATAAATGTCCCTAGCAATATAGCTCTAGAGAAAAAGTAAGCCTGTAAACTTGAATAAAGTCACTTTCTACAAGTCTAGAAATCAGGAGAAAATATCAAGTTAGCAATATTTAAGAAAATTCTAAGGAACTGCACAATTTCAATACATGTAGCCACAAAGAAATAAATACGCCATCCCTCATGTGGGATGTGACAAAGCAGAGTGGACCATGCCTATAAAATACAGCAAGTACTTTTTGAAAAGCAGAGCTATTTAGCTACCAAAGTAATAAGATCAATTACAACCATATAAAGTAAAATTTTCTCTCTTCCTTAACAGAAAATGCATATCAAGATACATTCACAATATCTGCACAYATGTAATTCTTGCTTTTGCTCCAATTTTTGCTCCAATCGTTCCATTATTGACATCACCAAACACTCACAGTAATATCAAGTTTAAGTCATCGCAAACAACATACTTTAAGAATATATGATAAAAATATACTCACAGCACAGTGTATAGCCAAATAAACACATAAACAATGGAAAAGACAAATCTCTCCCCCTTTGCATTTASGGATTTAAGTTGGAAGATAGATTTGCCCAAGTTAACACAAAAAGATGGCAACAGAAGCCAAAATGTATTTTAAGCTTCACTSTACTTTGCAATACTATTTGTCAAGAGGAGTGGGGGAGGAAAACACTATGAAAATCAACTTGAGYTGTATAGTTGAATTCAGGTTTAAGTACATAATGTTTCTCTTCATAAAACTCCTATCCAGACTGAACCACTCTAACTGGTTACAGAGAGAGCAATTAAATTACAACAAGTGAAATCTTTGAAGCCTAATACATTTATTGTCTCTCCAGCAAGGAGGAAAGAAACAATAACATTTTGATGCTGATTGCAAAAATCCGTACTACAAAATCTTCCTGTTTCATCCAGGTACCTGTTGCCTCRAGCCATCCTGTAATAACACAGATACACACCAGAACAACTTTTATCTATTTAATAACAGGAAATCATTTTAACATTACTGGATCTTAGCCACAAGTAACATATAGCACAAACATTAATACACATGAAAATATTTTTATGGAACAAACGACATCTTTGAAAATAAAGTTTTATCAACATTTCCTCTTGCCAGACAAACAGTTCTATCCAATTCTACAGCCACAGTAGAGAAGAATCTTATTCACTGTCATTTTTCATTGCCTCCAGCCATTAAAATGAGTTAGTTCTTTCACAGTTCAGCCTGACTGAAATATTAGCTCATATCCCCAGTACTTTTATTATGAGGTTGAAAGAAATGACCTTCAACTTTTTAGACATAACTGTGCAGGGTAAGATTACTTTAATTTGCATTTAATGCAAAATAAAAAAAATGCCATCCAAGTGGATGTCATTGCTAAATATCAAGCACATTTTCTCAAGTCCTAGGTACCTGAAGCACAGCCAGTGAGCAGTGGCTCTCCCCGGCCAAAAGTTAGTGAGCCAGCTTTTCAGCATTATACGTCCACCAGTATAACCAAACACCACAGCCACACATCCTCTGTGCCACATATCCCGTGTCTTGTGCATCTCCTGTAGCATAACAGGAGGAAGCAAGGCTTAGCTCTCATGCAAAATACTCTCGTTTGCATGCATATGTAGAAATAATTCCACTTCAGATCTATTAGCACATCCAGAAAATAGCAATTGGTGCTTCAGGACATCTAACTTTGCATAGAAGATGCCATAGCTGCCTTTCTGCATGGAGAATKTCACTTCCTTAAAAATCAAAAGGTCATCCCAAGTGCCACGTATCATGCTCACTTTAGCTGTTTGTGGTGAGTTCTTAACCAATGTATTTTTCAAGATTATATATGGCATAAATCATGATATCTCTGGGTATGAAATAATTTAGGGCAAAAAGAACCAGATGGCATAGTTATTATAGATTTAAAAACTATTTTTCTTCTCAGAGACTCTTGTTGTTTAATTGAAACCAGTCTTATAATGTTCATTCTATAAGAAGTAGAGCAAAGAGGGTCTGCTCCACTTCTAAGTTTTTCTTATTGCTCATATGTCCAGATGCTCACAGGAACTAGAGATCATTGTCCAAAATCCATTTCCTCAAAAGACTAGTCTTCTGTATTATGTTTTGTCCTGCTCAAGAGCTTACAGAAAGCGCAGAGTCAAGTTCACAATCAAAAACAAATCCCAGATTGCTCACCTAGGTTTATTTTCCAATTCCCATATACTCTTTGGGACTTTCAACTACTTGGAGAAACGGAAATTGATGCAAGATAACTATAAAAATCGCAACTGCTACTAATATTGTATTTATACCTGTCTAATTTCTCATTAAGCTATATTTGAGTAATATATGAATTAAGTTGTACAATTTGAATCATTTGCTCTGTTTTAAAACAAGGCTATACTAGTTTAATTGATTATCCACACTTGCAGGTTTGGCAGACTAATTTTTTCTGAGCTTTTAAGGAGATGCTTTTGGGATTCTGGTTTGTGAATTGCAGAACATGAAACTGCCTGTAATCAAAGCCATCAAACTTATTTTTTCTGTTAAGGAGATGGATACCAGAAAAACCATACCAAGTATACCAGTAAACCCAGACACCAGCTCCTAGATTGGCCACCCTCAGAGGTGGCACAACAGCAAACCTCTCAAGACGGCCACATCCTACTCGATATCTCAGTTCATCCTCTGCCTGGGGTAGAATAACCAGCAATAGGAGAAACACTGATTTCAGCTGATTAATCAGCAACCTACTGCTTGCTCTGTAATAAAAATACATCCTCAAGATCATTTATTTATAAACATTTACTGAAAATAATTGAATTATTGGAAAATGACTATCMCTGGCTCAGTTTTATTAATATACCTAAGCATATTTCAATTTTCAAAGTCACTATCCACAAACAGTTCAAGAGAACTCAACTGCAGAATCCAAGTGCAATATAAAAATTTATTAGTTTGATCATGATAGGAAAAATGTATCATTAGATTAATTAGGCAATTAGCAGATTTCACAGCTGCTCTCTGACAACTGAGTCAGTGGTTCTGAATTAATGAGGGATAGTTTCCATACACTTTCTACAAACACAAGTTTATGGAAACATTCGTTTCTTTGATGTTTGTCATGAAAGCTAATAAAAAAGGGACTGCACACTCCAACTAAGCTGCTATTCAAGAATTATGATCAAAGGCTAGCTCTTATATCCATGCTTCTAACTAATATATGGCATTCAATGAATTGAGAATGCTTATGATGTCCATTCACTTCAATAGTACTTTTTAAAGCTTTCTTGGAGACTGGATTAGGTCCAAAATTATTTTTATAGTCATTATATTCGTCAAGCAACTGAATCTAGTGTTTTGTGGAACGTAACTACAAAACGGGCATTTCTCAAGYAGCTTATTAGCAAAATACAAACACGCAGCTTGTTTGGAAAGACAGTAGGATTCACACCACATGTCTGTGGCGTGACATGTAAACATCATTGGGCACCATAATTAGCTGTGGTTGCACAGACTTTGATTTTTTTTTTCTTTTTACCATAGCATGAGTGAAGTTGGCTCTGAAATATTAAACTTGCTTGATTTTTTTTTTTAACACAAAATTGCAGTTAAATTTCAATTGAGCTTTCTTGCCAATTCAAGGTAATTTCCTTTTTCTCATCTACTTTTTTGAACTTGATGTTTAAAAAGATCTAGTGCATATCATCAGTAACAATGTACAAAAAAATCACAAGATTTTGCTTTCATGTGCATTTTCACATGAAAAATAGAACTTGCAAAACCTCAAAATAAAACTGAACTAATAAAGTTGATTTTTTTTTCATGAAGTGAGATTAGTAATGATAATGACAGAGAGGAAAAAAAACACGCTAAAAATCAAGAGAAATATGGCCTACCTAGGAGACAACCCTTGGCACTGAAAGAAGAGGAGATAGACACAAACATAACTAGCAAAGATGGGCTGACTAGGAGTTGAAAAAGGCAGCTCAGATGGTTCACACAGGCAGCAATGAGACACCCTGACCTTGGGAGAACTTGGAAAACTCTATTAATTTTTTTTACCCTGTTCTTTAGCCAACAAGCTAGGCAGAGCATTCCATATATACTCTCTCAGCTGGTGGCAAACTCTCCTCTCAGAAGGCCCATTCGAGCTTGACAAATCCTGGGAGCTGCTTTCCCATCCTATACAATAAGTAACCTGCACCCCTGGATTTACATTTCTTTCTCTGGGAGTAACGATTCAACTTACTTGTCCAAATCCCTCCTGAATTTTGTGGATATTCATGATGGCTAAATACAGCACTTAATACAAACCCAATTTGKCTTAACCCATCTCTCACCTGGATTCCTCCTTGTATTACATGAAGGAAGCAGATACACTAAGGAAGACCACCTCTATCATAAAGGACCAAGATGTTATCGCTAGGTTATTTCTATTTTTAAGGTCTTAATTTTAAGGAGTAGTAGTTTATGTACATYGCTAAAATGGTAAACCACATTCATCTCTACCAGGAAAAGCAGTTTTGTGATTCAGTTCTTTCTATTCAACATACAAGCACAGGAAGCATTTTTTTTTTTTTTTTTGATCACTAAGAAATGAAGGACACATTGCTGTTAGAATTGCTATTACAGTGACCCTGCACAGACCAGATGCTAAAATGACTCCTCCCCCCTTTTTTTTTAATATAGAAAAAAAAAATCAAGCCATTTTACAGAAGGTAAACTATGAAAATTCAAGTTAAAGTCTCCAGTGGAGTGGAGTTTATAGTGCTTGTGGTTTTAGCATTCTCAGAAGAATCACTTCAATTACTTGGTTTCTATTTAAAATCTTGCAGCCATAGAGCTGACGCCTATTTATTTGATAAGGAAGCAAAATCCACTATCTTCAAGCCAGCGAGAAAAAATGCCTAATTTAAGAAATACTGCAGGTCCCTGAATCCTGGGAAGCAAAACTGGGAGCGGAGTCTTCACACGGGCAAAAGGTACAACGCCAAAAGCAACGCAGGGAAACAAGCAGCGTTATTTGTCAAATCCAAGTTGGATGGATAGCAAGATGACAAAACACATTATTGCTTCTTCATTTATGCCACCAAGTATTTCTCCCACTAGTCAGAGCTATACAGATATTAAATTACATGTATTGTCCACAGTGGCTTCCAAATCCCACTACTCAGTCTATTCAATTGAATTTCTAGGATACCTGCCACTAGACCAATTGCTTGCCAGCAGCTGATGGCCGTGCGAACAGTGCTTGCTTTTTTATCCTGTTTTGTGAGGGGGAGTCCACAAGCACAGCAGTGCGGTGCAGCCCAGGGCTTCAACGCGGATCATGGTCCCCACTGCACCTCCTGGCTCCTACACTGGCAACTACCAGCCTGGACCCAGCACTCGGACCATGCAGCATCTCCCGTCTCCTGCCAAAGCTGCCTTTAATTCCTGATATTCTTCCCTGTACTCTATATGACTAACACCAGTTAGACACCAACAAAAGCCCCAGATAAAGCATCAATGTATGAATAAATACCTAATGAGTCATCTATGAAGAGGCGCTAGAACATTATTTGAGGGAGGTCATGCCTTGACTTTGAATCTTTAGCTATGTAATAGGCTTTTGAATAAGGATTGATAAATCATCTCTCTATTCTTGCAGTCTTTTGCCTGGAAAGACTAGCGTATAGAAAGACTCTAAATACTAAAAATGATGCTCATTAGTGCACGTACTTCTGGCCCGCTGAAGCAAAAGTCATCTCCTGCCTCACGGCACAGTATTAAAAGCTAAGTTGAGCATTGCAACCTTCTCTTCTAAACCTATAGCTCTCTGCAAATACAAATGATGCAGATATCAAAATTCTTGGAGGAGTGGAGGCACTGAAAAGCTGTGTCTTAGCCTAGAGCCATGGTATAGCAGGGGGGCAAACTGCATGACAAAGATGAACTGTACGTTGAGCTTGGCRTAAACAAATCTCAGTCCCAAACTGTTAGTCCTTTCAAGATTAAGGTTCTTTTAAGCAATATAAAGAGGCAAAMGTTCAGATAACTGTTTTATAACCTTAGAGAAGCAGACATATATGAGGCTGCTCAGACACTAGTCAAGGAGTCTACCTTCCAGCATTGAACTCGTCTCCTCTTTCTACCTTAATAGAAATGGATTCATCATTCTGCAAGTAACAGTTCAGTATTAAACATGTTTATAATGGACATATAGACCAAAACCCACATGAAATGAAGAAATTAAACCATTTCTACTCATACTTCCATGTCTAAAGTCATGGGCTTCTAGCTGGGACCTTTCTTGAGACTTCAGTGACATGGCTAGTGTCAAATGTCATTAGCCAGTTAATTCCCTATAATCATGTGGAAACTAAATTATGCTTTTCAAAAGAATAACTTAAATTGCTTAGACCTCATTATACTGAAGTAAATTGTACCTCTTCAATTGCGGGGGATTAATTCTGCCATCCATCTTATTTTCAGCCAGAACGAAAAACGGCCTAGTCTCTTCATACCCTCTYTACTACCTTCCATTTCATCCTTCATCACACTGGACATCACTTCTTTATTACTTCTCAAGTTTTTTAGGTGGAAATTCTTCATCATTAGCTTCACATTTTTAATGTCATTATGAATTACATGGATTTTTTTTTTTGATCACCATCACCAGCCTAATGCATTTCTCCCAGTTGCAGAAACTATGACTCCCTTGAGGATCTGGCACTAGAACACAGCCCTCAGTTGCAATTCCCAGTGATCAATTCTTTCATTGTTTTTGTGCAAGATTTTTTTTTAATCTTTATCATTTTAACAGTAGAGTCATACCTTTCCAAAATCAATATTCAATTTAATCCTTCTCACTGCACATCAGACCACATGATATAGAGAGAATTTGTCTTTTGCTTCTGAGGCCTCCCTTTTAAAATCATGTTCATTCTGTACAGTCACTTCTCTCTAATTCCTTTCTTAGCCTTCAACTTGTTACATTAACATTATCTCCTCCCTTGCTGGGTGTTGAGTCTTTTTCTACTTTTGTTTTTTCATTTTTTCATTTTTACATTTTTTTTTAAATGGGCTCATGAATAACCACACTGCACTTGGTCTAGTTGAGAAAAAAGGTTTCATGCATCTAAAAACACTAAGCAGTTTGGGGAAAACTATAACAACTCCCCAAATATTCTTCTGTGAAATAGTATGACTCGTGTCAGGAGTCAAAATTTATTATTTTCCAAGAGGACTTGTTTGAACATACCAAGCTATTATTTGGTACACGGTAAAAGTCACCAATGTAACTGTAATGAAATTCCCCTGGTGATAGATTTTTATTTATGAAACAATCGTCACAGATACATATAGAATTTCATAGCTCAGTGATTGCCATCTATTCCAGTCTTAGGAGATGCCATCACCCAGAGTTAAATAAAATGACTGCCTCAAATCTTTGGTAGTTGCTGTCACTGTGATCTCAGACACATCTCCCAGCCATYCACTTCACAGGAGAGGAGATTGGGAAAGAACCAAGTTCTGCAGCAGGAAAACCAGGAGGGTCCATAAACCCTGCAGCAGTCAAGCTCAGTGCTTACCTGGGGCTACCAAAAAGTGACCTTATAAAAACAGCATCCACCCTTCCACTCCAACAACCCCTCACTCTAAAATGAGGCTGAAAGTTCTGGTGTTTTTCTGCTTGGCTTCATATCTTTTGTTTGTTAGTTTTTTAGTAGTATCTTATTTCAACGTAAAAAATTGGAAATCGCAGAGCTAGGTAGATCTTAATGAGTCCTATGTAAAGTCCTCATATTCCAACCAGGCTTTGAAATAAGCATCCTTAGGCCACCTAAATAAGCTGCATGCTATGCTTACATAGGCACAAGAAAGCTTTGTTCTGTATCTTTCTTCATGGAAACAAACATAAATATATATGGGTATTTAAATATTGCATCCCATTACAAATACCCTGCAAATGTGTTCCTGTAATTAATAATGCAAACCAACAGCTGTGAAGCTCTCTCTCTGCTCCAGTGATTATTCTTTCTTCGGTTCCAACACGAAGTGCCTGCAAACTTCATAAATGCTAAGCAAACACAGAAACCCATCTCCTGCTGCACCGAACACAAATGAGAAAAGAGAACAGCAGTTAAAGGCTGTGTGGAAGCTGAAGGTCTCTCACAAAATAGAATTTAAGAGCTCTTCACAACATGTTTGTGCTTCCCTCATGGTTTGCGCCCAACACAGCCTCCCTGTGGAAGGGGAAAATGATCACAAGGCTGTTCCAGGCAGAGACATTACAGATTTGGCCTCAGTCCGTGACACAACAGCCAGTAAGGAGGACGGCAACGATGTGATCTGTTTAACATTGGTTGCCAGTGGGTCCGAGAGAAGACAACATCACTTCCTAGGCTGAGAATTACAAGGGTCACTTAATGTATTGCTTGCTCCGAGGAGAAATCGTGCAGTGTGATGCTCTGACAGTTCCCTGCAGAGGCAAAACCATCAYGGCACTTGCAGCTGGGTGCAGCTCAGATGCCAGGCTGTGACTCTTGAATAAGAGCTTAAAAAACTAAGGATAGAGACTCCAAGCCTAAATCTACTGTGACAGTATGCATTAAGCAAGTAAAATAAATACAAGGCATATTTCTGCTTAGACAAAACTGTATGAAAAAGGTCACTGCTCCATGCTAYGGCTCACTGCCCCTATTAGTTGCACCAGTACAACTTCTTGTGAGACTGTGCTCTAAGGGATCAATAAATCAGTCAGACTTAAAACAAATGAGTGAATAAGGCTCAGAAGAAACAAAACACTAACCAACAAAATACTTCTATCTCTGCTTTTCTACAGCTCTCCATCTAATTTTATGTAATTTGCATAAAATTTCTATTTGCTTCTAGCTAGTATTATTATCTTCTTCTTCTAGTTTCTCACCCAGCTTGAAGCATAGTCCAGAAAGTAAAGTAAATGGGGAAACTATAAAAAGGTGTTGCAAGAATTTCTGGACACACTCATGCTTCAAAGAAAAAGTCTGCTGTATCTACAACCTAATAGAGGTGCAATTGCAGTTGGTGGCATCCAAGTAGGTTTTCAAGACCTCCAAAGGAGCCTCCATATCCTCCCTGGGCAGCCTGTTCCTGATATGCAATATTTATTTACTGACTTGTGAGCCATGAACTTCTGTGAGAAATTCATAGACACCAACAAAAAGTAGTTATGTGAAGTCATGTTGCAAACTAAAACAGTAAGATTATTTCCTAGAACAATAAAACAGAACAAAACAGGTCATCAAGCAATTGYATTCCAGAGATAGTTCTGAAACCTTGTGATACTTTGCATATCATACTGACTCAAGAGGGGGTAGAAATGAAGTAGAGCTGCTGGAGAGAAGGGCCTGAAGCAGTACAGCACAGAACTCAAAGCATCAGGCTCCCTGCGAAGAACAATTATCCGCAAGAAATAAGTCCCAAATTATAACAGGCATCCAGATTAGAGCAGCACGCCACCCCCAGCACCAAAACCAACACAAGATCACAAAAGCTTCTTGGTTACKCAGGAGAAAGCCTTCAGAAAATAACCTTTCTCATGACACAAAGCAATCGTGAGCTCCCTTTCTTATCTGGGCGCCTGCTGTTTTCTCTATACCATGGACACGCTCTCTTTCTTTAGCGGGTACCTAACACAAGCCTTGGTTGTTGGTTTAAGAGTTAATTCAGGACTGCCATTGCTGGGTCTACAAATTGGCTCTTCCTACCATATACCACAGTTCATCTGACCCRCAACCACATCCTGAAATCTCCTATTCTCTAACACTTATTGG
This sequence comes from Nothoprocta perdicaria, assembly GCF_003342845.1. Classification (NCBI taxonomy): domain Eukaryota; kingdom Metazoa; phylum Chordata; class Aves; order Tinamiformes; family Tinamidae; genus Nothoprocta; species Nothoprocta perdicaria. Next base: position 1,308,120 of record NW_020455754.1, read on the forward strand.
AAAGTAACAGAAAGCAGCCAAGCAGAGAAGGAATTCAACAGTRGGAATTTCATAATTAAAATCAAAGATGACACCTTTTACCTAAATGAAGCTAACTCCAGAAATGGTATCATCTTCACTTTGCTTCCCCTTCCAGCATGTGTATTTTCACATTYTGTAGGGTGAAACAAATGATACAACCAGAAACAGCAACCTCAAAACATGAAATACTGATACCAGATGAAGCAAACTGCTTAGAATAACTTGTGACCAYGCACCTCAGCAACTCAGCTCAAAGCTTCATAGAGCCTAGCTTTAGCTCACGGTCTTTAAGCTTCTGCAGAAAAAAAAATGAACACAAACCATTTTTCTTCAAAAGTCAGTATTCTAAAGTTAAGTAGCCTGATTTCTCCCTGATTAAATGCCATTGGATGTCATTGACATTTTAAGGAGAAAACATTTTTGCTGATGTCATTAAGAAGGTAGCACAGACAATCCAAATAGATGCTTCAAAATGTTCCCAGGATAAACTGCAAGCTCAGGCTGGAACATTGACATCAGTATTTGCTTCCTTTGTTAGTAAGCAATAAACAGGCATATAGACTGCCGTTCTAACCAGATCCTACATATGAACAGATTGCATTGAAGCACGTCTRTCCAGGCAACTCTTAGTAATGTTTCTTGAAATACAAACATATGCAAGTACTACATACAGTATGCACACATATATAYGCATAGACATCCATTTTACAGTCAGTAATAAGCATGTTAAACATCAGTGCTTCACATGCGACTCTACTTGTAGAAGTTGCAAGCTTTAAACTGCATATCACACCAGTTTATGCATTTAAACATTTTGTTGTTAGAACAAGAATTAACTCTCTTATTTAGCACAGGGTTACCTCAACATACAATTCTCCTTATACTATCACATAGGTGACTATCAAGAAGTCCTTCTGGAAGCAGGAGGGCACAAACACCTTTCACATAGGACTTCTGGATCATACAGTCTCCTCTTGAAGATATAAACCTTACAGTGAATCATCTTGCTAGGCAGCACATTTTTTCCCTTCTCCTCACCATGTAATCCTGTGTTTCCATAAATCACAGCCAACAGAAACACTCATGCATGTATTAGTTTTCCATATATAAAATACTCAAAGGGACATATTGCCTTTTTAGATGCTCACTGCCACTTATAACTTTGGAAAAACAGCCGCATTTCTTCTTACTGTTTTCATGACTCTGCAGTAAGCTAGTTAAAAACAAGAACTRTTATGTTCCACTGAATATATTTAAGGCCATTAGACTTGGATCTAATACTGTACACCTGCATGCTRCTGCCGTGAGGGTCTATTAGTTGGCAGAGCAAATTTGTACGTGAAAATTGTATCTTTAATTAGACCAATAGATATACATGGAGAATTAGAGACACTTCAGGCAACCAGGCTCTTCAGGTGTTTCTATTTAAGTCTGTAACAAGTCCTTCTAATATATTTCAGATTTAAAATGTTTTTATCTGAGGATCTTACCAAGACTGTACACAAAGAAAACAAAACCATGGGGAGGGAGCTATAAGGAGCAAGAACATAACTGCAAGTATCATCAGCCATAAATTCAACTATGTTTCTTTTGGAGCAGGGACTGAGCAGGAGTCCAGCTCATCTGCACGCTCCAAGGTCAGGTCAATACAGATAACAAGTACTCCAGAAAACAACCCCAGCTGCATTTGCTAGCTAACTAAATTGCAAGAAACTGCAAATCAAACAGCACACAACAATATAGGGAAACCTAAATCCAATGTGTTCAACAGGTTACAAAAAATCAGATAAAGCTTAACATGGACAAACATCAAGTATCAGGAATCAAGGACAAATCAAGTCCCTGAATCAAGTCCCTGAAGTGGATGAAATCTGAGAGCAGTGTTAACCTCTGCCACACAACATGAATAATCAGGCCAAGAGAAGCAAACTAAAGAGGAGAAAAACAGAAGCAAAGCAGCAAGGCTCCCTGCTCCACCTGTCCCAGCCTGTGCGAGTGGTGGCCTGGCAGAGAGGCTGCTTCCGAAAGGATRTTGAGGTCAGCCCTGTGAGCTGCTCCACTCCTCCTATCTGCATCTCAGAACAAGAGGGAATGCCAAGAGGATTGCAACAAGTTCAGCACTACTAGGTCTTTGGAGGAAGTCCCTGTCACTTAATGATTTTAAACAGCAAATGTTCTATGGTGTTACAGCCTCCAGGATATGTTCCAGCACTGTCCGGGAGATCCCAATTCAATCCTCTCTATATCCCATACCAGAATTAGGGATCCAGCCATATGACACAGCTGAGAAAACCACTAAGCCTGTTGCTCCTTAGCATAACCTCAGTGTAAGGCCAGGTCAGGGAGGAGAGTGTCATYGCCACCACAAAATCTGTTCTGGCTGCACTGGTTGCAAACCGTTAGTGCAAGCACCCTTGAAGTTGGTATGCCAAGTTGTGTTACACAGCAAAGAACGTAACTACACCAACTGTGCAAAGCACTAGCAAACCAGAAGAAATACTACTTGCAAAAGGTAAAACACAAAATAATGAATTCCAGCCTCTCATGAGATTTACAGGTGAAAGGATGTGCTGGAACACAGATGTGACATTTTGTTTGCAGTGTCCCTAATAAACCATGTGTCTTCAAGGAAAATGTTATAGAAAAAGGAGTGAGGCTAGTCTGCTAGCAAAGAAAGGTCATTTCATGCCCAACACGAGAGAGGCATTGCTCAGCGTTCATCTGTCTGAATATGTTAACTCAGGTACTGCTGCCAGCTTATGTCCCTGTGGCCTGAAGCAAGCCTTGAAATACGTGCAGGTATGGGCAAGTAMCAGTAATTTAGCTAACAAATTAAACAATGGAAGATTATTCCCATTAGATTTAGAGGCAGGAAATATTACACCACAGCAAGACAAGTCTCCAAATAACTCTGTTCACCCCACCCCCTGGACGGATTTTGCATTCAGCAAGGAGCAAAGTCTGACCGGCTCTTCCCCCACTTGGGACACGCAGCAGCCTCTTCTCCATCTGCAACCTCCCAGGAGCTTCCCCTCTCAGAGCTAGGACCAAGGCCCAAACCTGGAACTTGGGAACTCCCARGATCTCTACTCTCTTCTGCTGAGTTTGGTTAAAGTGATGAACTGGCCAAATTTCTGGACAAGTCTCAAGTACAAGAGGCTTTCCAAGATCATCTTCCCTTCCAAGCTTTGTTTCCTTAAGAAACAAGTCTCTTAAGGTTATCAACTGCTACTTCCATTACTAGACATATGGTCCTGAGCAAACATAAGCCAAAAATCCTAGTACCCTTCTYGTCTCCCCTCAAAAACAACTCCCCAGAACAACCCACAAAGTTACCTGTCTTTGAGACCACAGCAAGCTACAGATGCCATTGACTGCTCAGTCTTCCGCATCTGAGCCCACCTTCCTAAGCCAAGGAACCTCTCCATCAACATCTAATTTCCACAAATTTGGAAAAGGCTCAGAGAACACTAAAAATACTCATTTTCCATATGGCATCTCTCCATGAGACATCCTGCCTGGGGGGAAAGAAAACTGTCCCTGTTGCTGCAGCAAAGGGAACTCTCCATTGAAGGAGAGGACCTTGCATTAAAACATGTGAAAACACAGGTGTGGCAGGACAGGAACGGAAAAAAAAAAAGATAGTGTAGTCCTTTTCACTTCCTTTAACTTATGTAAGTAGAAAAGCTAAAGAGTACAGCCCTCCAATGCAATCTCAAGGTTAATTGAACTGTGAATGGATTATAGTACACTGAGCACAGTATCCTTTTGTAGGTTTATTTTTCCCCTACAACATAGAAATGACATTTTTAGCTTTTATATTCATTTAATGAATACACCAGGACATTCCAAGAACAAAACAGATGGTTGTTTTTCATAGCCTTTCGTACGCAACTTTTCTTTATTGAATTGCATATAGCTGGGGAGTTTGCATTCAGCATGACATATGTACTGAGGCTAGTACACAGGGTGTTCCAGGAGACATTAAGTATTGAAATAAAATAACCACTTGCACTGCTTAGGCGTCCCTGGTTCACTCTTCATGTATCAGGTTTCACACAGCCACACAAAATGCCCCAACAGAAGCTTAACTGCCTAAATTCTTCAGCTGTGTATTTTCACATACCTTGTAGAAACAGATTCCATTATCAGAGTAAATCAATACTTACAYGATCTAAAAATTTTGACTAATATTAGCATTTATTGAATACAGAACTGAATTCTGGATACAAAATTTAATAAAAGTAATACCAGGTAGGTAATAAACGGAGGATACAACAAAAGCTRTTTCTAAAGATCTGTTTTCTTTAGGCTTCTGCAACCAGGAGATGGATTTCTAAGGGGTTGTAGCTGTTCTGCATCCTTTAAGACGTTACTGTCCAAAACATAACCAGYATTATTTTCTACCTCAGAGTATTTGCAAGCACTGGGCATGTGTGCCCAGGCAAACAATCAARTGAGAGATACAGAACTGAGATTTTCTTATTTTTCTCTTTTCAGCCCTTCCCAATTGATTATGAACATTCATCTAAGAACACACACAAATATGCATCTGAAGACCTATGTGCAAAGTAGTATTTACTAAGCAGAAGACAAGTATTTTTTAAATATCTCCTTTAATACTGCATCTTTTTAGTTATTTAAAAAACAAATCTGATCTTTATGTTTGAACACCAAGAGCAGGACGCTGCCCAGTAAATTCTGGGCTCCTTTTTTTAGGTGACTACACAATTGGTGTGGAGCCTTATAAATACTGTTATGAAGTGGAAGGAGATTCAAGGAGGATGAGGAGATCCAGAGAAAATTATTTTAAATCAGAACTGCTGTTGCATAGATTACAAATCACTCTTGCTTAGTAGGAGCTGAAATATCTAGGAAGCAAATATTTATTGGAAGATAAAGCTCAGCATAATTCACAAATCTTGTGCAAGAATGTATTGTGCAATATGGACTTCCCAATTTTTTGTTTTTGTTTTTTGTTTTCTAACATGTTACTCATTCCAAACTAGGGGGTCTAGGTGCAGCTGTGTTGCAACATCTTCTACAAAACCATAAGATTGGCTAGAAAACCACTTAACAAAAAAAACAGAAATAAGCAAGAAAGCRAAGAATTTGGGGAAATATGGATTCGTCATTCTACCCAAAGGGCTTTGACATACTGCAGTTTTCATCTTTCATGTCTTTCAAATCTACTGTATTTGAGGATGACAGTGTCATAGTGTATACGGCAAAGTCAACCTCATTGCACATACAAATGGCTAATCAAGCCTACATTCAATAGATGCTTTTTCTTCCTCATGCTATCCCCTAAAACTGGCTGCTGCTCTACAAATCCTCCTCCAGCACACCCTGCTCCTCCCTGCAAAGGAGACAGAGGAGCCCACAGCAAAACAAAAAAACCCCAGAACACRGCCAAAAAAGCCCTAAAAGCCCAACTTGCACCACTCTTAAGAAGKGGCTCTTAATCCTGGTCCAGTTGGGACCAGGATTTCTTGCACCATCTTAAACTGAGTTCATCTTGATAAAAACATCACTAGAGAAAAGTGAAAAAAATTACATGTGTTTCACAATCAAGACAAGAGAGAACAACAGAAAGAAAACATACATCTTACTATCACTTTTCAGCTAGGTTCCTCAATTAGCCCTTATTTTCAGTATCTGTCTCACTATAGAACACAAGGCTACAGGCACAACTTCCTAATTTCCTTGAACTCTTCCATAAACACTGACCTTTCATCAGGTTACCCCCATGTTTCCCTGCTTCCAGGAGATACAATGGTATTGACTTTTGGTTTGGCATTTCCTTTTAAAACACAATGTAGATTCAGCTTCATTTGCAAATTTGTGAGTCTTCACTCTAATCCACCCCACATTTTTATGACTTATTTCTTAGCTGTCTCTTCCTCTGGCACAGTGTATGTTGCCATGCAGACAAACTACTGATTACATTTATTTTATATTTTTTTTGTATGTCTCAGTATACCCTGCACTCTATTTGGTTTCTTATTCCTTATAGGTATTACACTTTTATATATAGCAAAGATACTAGTATAGTCTTCATTATTTCCACATGCCTTTCTCAAAGCAGATGGATTTATATGCCTCCTTGAACATCCATACTGGTCTTTTGCACACTACCAAGAAGCACATACACAGTCTAATCAGACTTGATGACTCTTAAATCAGGTACTGCRCAGTTCCTTTATGATTAGTTTCCCTGCTTGATCCTTTCTTATGTATTGCCATGCCCTCCTTTATCATTTTTAAGTTCCTTTCACCCATCTCCCACCTACAGCTGCGGTTCTCTGTAGAAATTCCAGCACCTCCCGCTGCGCTGGATGTCATTTCTTCAAGTCCTGTAGCTTTGGTAATAAACCTCCAGCTGCCAACCTACTGTTATCAAGGACCAGCACAATGCKGAGACAGAGGCTCAATAAATGATACAGTCGTGGGATTCATTACCAAGTCAGATGAGCGCTTTGTCATTTAAGTAGACAGGAGAGACTGACATTAAAAAACGGTTCATTAAAAGTGAATTTGAACCTCACCATTCACTGTACCAAAACATCTGGAGACGGTCTAATTTATACTGGAGTGCCTTAGAAAATATTTGAGCTTCTAACTAAACACAAGGGACTTGGCAAGTAAAAGGCTGCCTTTTTTGTATCACTATCTACTTGAATGGGATTTATTTTGAATGCCATAGTACTGTCAACTGAAAAAACGTGGACCAAGTATCCATTCATATTAAGAGCTATCATTCCTCAAAGCAGCACATTCGTGAAGATATTSCAAGATGTTTATTTTGGCAAGTAGTCCAGGAAAAAGATGCACTTAAGTAGTTAAGCTCCCTGTGTATTCTTTTATTTAAACAGATTCATCACTTCTGTATAGATAAGAAAGCAAGAAGCCCAAGTCAGGGAATAACAGATGCGAAAACGTACAGAGGAATCCAGCTGATAGCTTGTCCAGAAGTGTCTTTCCTTGTCCTTACAGCTCAAAAATAAGGAGAGATCTATTTTAAAATCTCGCTTTATTCCTCTTGTCTATTCAGAAAGGATGACTGCATTTATASAGCATTCTGTATCCTTCTTGACCGTAGGATGTTTCATTCTTATACTGCACCTTTTTGAATCATTAAGACTACAGATAAAGGAAAGTAGAAATTTCAAGTRAAGAGACTTTCTAGCTAGCCCAAAGAAGCATTACAGGCTGACAAGCAAGCTTTCAGAGTGCCTTGGAAAACGCTAATATCTTTTTTTTTTTCTCCTTAATGCTTTCCCCCTCTTCTGTAAGAAAAAGCTTGCTAATGTCATCAAAAAAATAAAATGCAATAAAATTCCATGAAAATTCCTGTTTTAAGAACTACAGTTTCATGCTCAATTGTCTATTTGAGAAAACATATCCCTATTTAAGAATTTTATAATACTGCCAAATGTGATTCAAGTTACTGTGATAATCAGTAAGAAAGCAACTTGAAAAGTTTTTGAAGAGCCCAACCCAAATAATCTCAATCTCTCTCCCCCCAAAATAGCTGTTAATTTAGCAAGTTATTACTTAATATGTTAAAACTATATTGTATTTTGCTGTATTTCAAATGCTTGGATAATACTTGGATAATTCCAGACTGCAAAAAGAGCACCCATGACCTTTCCAGGCAGCACATCAGGAACATCATAAAATCCTAAGCTACTAGTTCCTACTGTGACATTTTCCAAAACAGTAATTATTTATGAATGCAAGAGATTGCCATAGAAAAGCTTCAATCACAGCTATTTACATCTTTAAACTAAGCTAACCATATAGTAGCAAGAGTTGGTCCTTGACAACAGTCCCATTTCTGCTTCCTACTCAAACCAAGTGTGGTAATCAGCTTCAGCCTCAGTTATTGATCTAGAGATGCTTTCAAAGAAGTTGTTCTGAAATTCAATTCAAAATTTCTATGAGGTGGAAGAGTAAAAGAATCTGATCCTGAAAGAGTGCTATTACGCTACATATGTATTATTAACACAATCTTTCTAATGGCAAACTTGTGTATATAGCAAATATGAGAGTACAAATACACAAATTCACTGTACTATCACTTCACAAAACCTTACACATTTTAAAACAGTATCAGCTGGTGTCAAAATGCGAAGTGTATGTGAAAGCAAACAACATATTGCAATTAGTTAATTTGGGTAGATTTGCACAAGTGTAAGCAAAGCAGATTTTTTTCTACTGCATCACACACTGGTCATGGAAACAAAAAAGAAAAAAATGTCATTGAATTCCTGACTGCACAAATGCATTACCTTTTATTTTTGATACCACCTATTTCTACATCACTGGACAAAGGAAGAGGATAAATTGTTCAATATTGCTTCTTGAAGTGTCCGACAGAATGACTCCTTATTGATTTGCCTGCTGCTGTTCTGCTGAGGGTACAATTCCAAGGCATGCAAGTACTTTACACTTTTCTAAGGTAAGTAAGCATGCAGACACCGAAATACAGAACAAGGCCTTGGAGGTAAAGTAGCTGAAAACACAGAACAAAGTAAATCGGTAGACTTACTGCTGCATGTCGGACAACAAAGTATTTTATGGACATGTGAACAACTAAGAAGGTGCTTCAGCTTTGGATGTGCCCTGTTCCAGCCATTTTAGGAGTTGTTCATGGAGTTTGAAAGATGACCAAACATGATTTCCAGTATCAACATGTATCACCAAACATTAATACATATATTAAAAGTTCTACTGCGAAAACCTCACACAAGCCAACTAACCCAGAAAATGCAGGATTTCTTCCAGCTACACAATCCGCTATCTCTCAGTCCCACAGACAGAACTAGGGCAAACAGGAGAACTTATTACAGATTCAGTACTAAGTAATACACACAGTTAAGGAGCTCTAACCCAACTTGAGCATCGCCAGTAGCATCACCCCAAGCGTGGTCTACAGCTCAGCTAAGCTATGCGCTCTCTACTCAGTTTCCTGTGCCTCCTCCTAGCCTAAATTCTGGGCTATTCCATTACCTTCATTCTAGCTAACTGATTAAAACTAGGTGTAGTAYGTCTGTTCAAGGTCTATTCACCGTGCACAGCAGTGCCTACCTAACCTACCAAGCCCTGGAAGAGTAATCAAGCAATGGCAAAACTAGCAGGGAATCTCCAGCTGACAATTTGCTGTCCTCTGTCTTGATCTTTTCTGAAAGTAGCCTTGTAAGTACTATTTCTCCTAAAGATCACAGAGATAGATAAAACAAATACCAAGTGGTTTAAGTATCAAAGGCAGCAAAAACTCTATTTTGGTTAAAATGTCTCTTTCAATGATACTTTCCGCTTAAGTCTTAGAGCACAAATTTCTTTCTGAATTGACAAGTGTGACTTGACAGCTGTTGCTCTCAAAAGCAGTCAATATTTGTATATTACTTTAATGAGTTGCTGGTAACCCAGGCTCCTAAAGCACAGCTGTGCTTTTGGAATAAAGCATGAAATTCCCATAGATTTCACAGTTACTACATTGCCTTTTCTCCACCCCTTTTAGTTGGCATGTCTAGCACAACAAGCTGGGACTGGGCTTCTTTTCCCTTCTTTCTAGGTTTTTCAAAAGAGTCTTGTATGGAGAGATTCTATCTGGTGGCTCTGTGGAAAGCTCAGGATACTTCGATATCTACTGGAGTCCATCTGGGAACGTGCATAAGTCCTAACCCAGCAGTCTGATTTTTAAGATGTATGTTATAGTTTCAGGCCCCATAAAAAATGAGACAAGCTTGTTAATCAGTGCATAGCTCCTGAGAAACAAGCCTCAGCAGCACACATTAATGAGTCGTTAAGTCTTGGCCACTACTTAACTTGTGAGCCTGTGGACCCATTTACACACTTTTGCTCTAGCTCCCATTTGGCTTTGTGTGGAATTGTTTGTGTTCAAGCTGTAGAAGTTATTCATATAAGGCATAGCCATTTAAAGGATGTTTTTCTCTGTTTAGAAGAGATTCTGCTTCACTCCCCGTCCTCCTCTTTAAAAGAAAAACCACCACACTTCATTTAATTGTTATACCTCAACTCAATCATGAAGTCAACCATTGCTCAAGCTCAGTACTACAAGGCTCAAAGACAGGATCTCTATTTCAGACACATCTACAACAGAAGGAAATGGTTAATTTYGAACAGTAATTAAAGCTAAATAAATAAAATAGGAAGAAATTCTCTCACAGACCTTTCCCCAAACACATACATATTTACTTTATAAATGGAAAGTGTCCAAGCACATCTAAGAGACTATTTTCACCAACAGACCAAATCTCTGAAACCTCATAGCAAAGAATTAACAATATCAATATTTGTTCCAAGGTGAACAAAGTCACAAGTTTCAGAAGAAGGTCTCAAGTTTTCCCCTTTCTGTCTCCAAATTCAAGTCCACTGCAAAACCCCAAAATATCAGTTAGGCCCGACTGTGTCCATCTATAGTTGTGTCTATAGGACACAYAGAAGTTTCTTTCCAAACTCCAGCCACTTCCACATAGTCCATAATTTACTGTATTCTTTAAATACAAGAGAGTTTCGTTTAAGCACCCTTAGTGCCATTCAGACTTTATTATCTGTAGCTCTGAAAATCATCAGTATCCTTAACCCTCTTCTGCCAAACTAGAAAACAAGAAACCACATTTCAGTAACTGGTTTAATTATAAATGCTTCTGTGTAACCAGTGACCTGTGAAAAGTAACTCTGGTCACAATGGATTGGTATGTCTAAATTAAAGGGTACTTAAAAAAAATCTTGAACATGCAAGAAATCTTTACTAATGAGGAATATTGTCAATTCATCCAGATTGCTTTCATTTAG